>NC_090444.1:1089056825-1089363004 GCF_031143425.1 Pleurodeles waltl | reverse complement strand
ATTTCTTCTTGGTTTCCAGTGCAGGGTGGAGGCAGACAGCCCTCAGAGCATGTACCACCAGGAAACAGTCGAGAAAGCCGGCAGGATGAGGCGCTACAATGTTGCTGGTAGTCTTCTTGCTACTTTGTTGCGGTTATGCAGGTGTCCTGGAGCAGTCAGCGGTCGATCCTTGGCAGAAGTCAAAGAGAAAAGTGCAGAGGACCTCTGGTGAGCTCTTGCATTCGTTATCTGAGGAATAGCCCACAGGAGAAACCCTAAAAAGCCCACTGAGGGCCAGTTTCACGTCAGAGCAGGGCTGGGGGATCCCTGAACCGGTGTAGACTGGCTTATGCAGAGAGGGCACCATCTGTGCCCATCAAAGCATTTCCAAAGGCTGGGGGAGGCTACTCCTCCCCAGCCATTCACACCTATTTCCAAAGGGAGAGGGTGTAACACCCTCTCTCAGAGGAAATTCTTTGTTCTGCTTTCCTGGGACCAGGCTGCACAGGCCCCAGGGGGGGCAGAAACCTGTCTGAGGAGTTGGTCGCAGCAGTAGCTGCAGTGGAGACCCCGGATAGCAAGTTTGGCAGTACCCGGGTTCTGTGCGAGAGCCCCGGGGATGCATGAAATTGTCCCCCCAATACCAGAATGGGGTGACAATTCCATGGTCCTAGACATGTTACATGGCCATGTTCGGAGTTACCATGGTGACGCTACATATAGGTATTGACCTATATGTAGTGCACGCGTGTAATGGTGTCCCAGCACTCACAAAGTCCAGGGAATTTGCCCTGAACAATGTGGGGGCTCCTTGGCTAGTGCCAGGGTGCCCACACACTAAGTAACTTTGCACCTAACCTTCACCAAGTGAGGGTTAGACATATAGGTGACTTATAAGTTACTTATGTTCAGTGTAAAATGGCTGTGAAATAACGTGGACGTTATTTCACTGAGGCTGTAGTGGCAGTCCTGTGTAAGAATTGTCTGAGCACCCTATGGGTGGCAAAATAAATGCTGAAGCCCACAGGGATCTCCTGAAACCCCAATACCCTGGGTACCTAGGTACCATATACAAGGGAATTATAAGGGTGTACCAGTGTGCTAATGAGAATTGGTAAAATTAGTCACTAGCCTGCAGTGACAATTTTAAAAGCAGAGAGAGCACAAACACTGAGGTTCTGGTTAGCAGAGCCTCAGTGATACAGTTAGGCACCACACAGGGAACATATACAGGGCATACATCATGAGCACTGGGGTCCTGACTAGCAGGATCCCAGGACACATAGGCAAAAACAAACACACATACAGTAAAAATGGGGGTAACATGCCAGGCAAGATTGTACTTTCCTACAGATGTACTTCCACATTTGTTTCTTTGACATGAGCAGTCACTCACAAGTGCATTCTTGATCCCTGGTAACATGCACTATAAGTGTGTTTGGATTGTGTGAAAACACCTGACAACTTTGAGTAGGATATTCATGTTTCAACACTGCTGTGTCCTTATTCACATGTACAGTTTGCCAAGGGTTTGTGACTTGCTATGACATTGCTTGACATGCATGCAATATACAAACTGATTAGAGTCTGACAGGCCTAGACATTCAGGTGCATTGTCCTCTGTATTTAACTCTCTATTAGTCATATCTGTGAGTGCCACTGAGGGGTATGTTGTAAGTTGTCACCTGTGATTGTGACATTCAGACATTGAGTTGTTGCATAGGAGACACTGACCTACTGTTGTAGGTACTGACTTCTATTGTCCTACCTAAGTCAGACATCTGAATACCGGTCATCACATGTTTTTTTCAATATGGCTGCTGTCAAATGTCAACCAGACATACTTGTGGGATATGTGTGTTGCTATGTAAAATAATGTGTCCAACAAGGTATGCATACATTCCATCCGCACCTTGGTTTATTAATGCATTGTGTGCAGTTGTTTGGAGTTCCTGAGTGTGTTCCCAATTGATTTCTAACTGTTTCAGCTTAGTCATGCTTTCCAAGATGTGTATATGTTGTTAAGGCATGTGAAGGTTAGAAAAGTACTCAGAGAAAGATCTCTGTTCAAGTGATTTATTTAAGCATTTTGTGCTCAGTGATGATTGAAGTACAGTCTCTAAGTGAAGAAGTTGTGCACAATATTGTCCCTTCTGCGTGCTCCAGCAGCTGAGTTTTGTTCTTCCCCATCCTCCTGTCGTGCTTCATTGTCCTCATCCTCCTCCTTGGGGGCCTCAACCCGTTCCTCGCAGTGGATATTGGTGCAAACACAGATGTTGTGCAAAATTGCACAGACTAGGATTATTTTGCACACAACGGGTGGTGGATATAATAGTCTTTCACCAGACAAATCTAGGCTCCTGAACCTAGTTTTCAGTATTCCAAATGTCCTCTTCACCACATTTCTGGTCCTTTTTTGTGTGCATCACTGTAAGCTGCTCGGCATCTGTATGTAGGTTTCCATATGGGGTCATGACCTATGGGTGGATGCATTAACCTTGGCCCCCTGCAATGGAAGGTGGGAAACAGTGTCAGACTTGCATTTGTGTTTCTTCCTAACTGGCCTGGCACAGTGTTTTTCATCAGAGTGAAGTTTCTGACTAGCATCTGGCATTGTGTGGGTTCCTGTTTGCATGAATGTATGTATTGTTGTGTGGTGGTGCACTTTCCAGTCAAGGGGTGACCCTCAGGGGCATGGTGATTGTAGGATTTGTCTGGCATGACAGTTCACCCATGCAGAATATATGTGATGTTGTGAATCATTGTACATTCGTCCTATGACTTTTGACTAGCTATTTTGTATGGTGTGTACCATGAGATTGGTTTTGTGCCCTGCGTGTTGCATGCATACCCCCCTACTCCTTTGACAAGGTACACCTCTCTTTCACACAGAGCTTGTTTCAATATTTTCTGGCTAGCATGCATGTGTGCATGTAGAGATCATACGAAGTGTGGCATAGTAGCTTGAGATGTATTGTCATGTAAGTGACTACTTGTTTACATACCCCTGTGGCACAGGACAGGGCATGAGGTGTTTATCTACACTGCTCTACACCACTAGTAAAGGCCAGCAATGTGCCCTATCTCCTAGATATGGTGTATTTCTGACCTCTACCAGTGCACTGGCAGTAGATCATCTGCCAAGCTCTAATATAGGCACCGTGTAGCATGGTATAAAGATGGCAGCTTTGTGAGGTGTCCCTTCCTGTACATGACCAATCAATAATGTCAATTTCCTCTTTCTATGGGTTCTGCAGTAAGCACCACAAATGGGAGAAGTCTACATAATGAAAGTATCAAGTATTTGTATTCATTGGACAATGGTAATGGCACCCCTATTATTCGTTGGTGTTGCCAAAGGTTTACAGATTTTCGTAAATGTGGGGCAGTGCAAATATGCAAGGCATGCCAAATGCAATACCCAGTGCAGGCAACATCCACACTAAGTGATGGGTGTAAAGTGGCCGTATTTTCAAAGCAGCGTTAGGACACATGTAGCGGCTTGACAATACCTTTTAAATGCGGAGAGGGCATTGCTCCACAGGAGCATCATTAATAGTGACAGCTTAGTGGTGCTATGGGCATGTACATGTGGCCGTATGTGAGGGTAATGTACATTGGCTATGTGGAGTGATACATTTTACATATATGTATCTCAGCAGTCATCCATGCTTCCCTGTTCATGTATGTGGAGTGTGGTGTGTGTGTTGTTTGCTCCACATATTTTGTATGTTGTATGTGTTATGTAGAGTCTGCTTGCTTACCTACGAGTAGGACATTGCCATATTGTCCATCCTAGAAGTGCTGGTTTAAAAGTGAGTGCCTGAAGATGTAGGCATCAAGCACACTGCCAGGATATTTGTGAGGATGTTGGTGAATATCCCACGATGGCCCATAATGGCCTGCACGTTTATGGAATGTGTATGTTTCCTGTTCCTAAAAAGGTGTTCCTTTGCAGCAGGAGGGACAAGTTGGACACGTGTTCAATCCATTGCACCCGCCACATGTGAAACCCAGTAATCTGGTAGAATGCTTGTTTTGTCTCCTGCTGTAGTTGCTGGTTGTTGGGGAACAGGATGTGGTGGGGAGTGAGATGGATGATGGTGTCCAGTACTGTAGGGAGGAAGGCAGAAAAGAATGGTTGAGAAAAACCACCCACTCGTGCGCAGTGATCTGAAATTAGCCAGAGGCCAGCATGTGACGCACAGTCAGGAGCTTGGTCATGGGAGGCATGGTTGTTTGACTTGTCACTCTTGCCTTGAAGTTGGGAGCAATGTGTTGGAGCAAGCAGTAGTTTCTGATTACCTCTTGTTCCTTGTTGCCATGGATGGATGTCTGTTGGTGAAACATTCTCTCTCTCGTTCTGCGCTGCCTTTGTGGCTACTGTTGTGGTGGTTAAGGGTGCTGCAGTGGTGCAGGCGGCATCTGGTATCATAACTGTTGTAGTCTACTGATGACGAGCTGTAGCACTAACAGGTCCATGTTGTCCAGTTGTTTGCCAGCATTCCTTCAGTGAGGTTTCCTTAAATACTTATGGCTGTGCATCATTTTAATGCCTGGTCTGACCAGGTGTTAAAATGTTTATGCAAATCAGAGTTAGCACCATTTTTCCTAGATGATTCTAGGTGTGAGTCCTTTTTCCAGGTCCTCATAAATATGGCACTAGCGAGTTAGAGCCATTTTTTAAGAGGTAATGCCTACCTTGCGTATCATCATCGATAAACGACACAAGGTAAAGAGGTGCTCCTGAAAAATTATGCAAGCCAAGGAAAAGTGGTGCTAGACTGGTCTAGAGCCACTTTATAAATATGGCGCTGGGTTAGCTCCGCTTGTGAGTCAGAAGAAATCACACATTGGTGGCGCAAACTTTTCATAAGTATGGCCCTTAGTTTCTTGAAACAGACACATTTGAACATACATACTGAGAATTTTAAACCCTGAATCTTTAACGTGAAGTGATATCTGTGTTATGACCGCTGACCTCGTGTTGCACTACTTTGCACTTGGCTTAACTGTCCACCGTCATATTAGTGGTCACCAGTTACAGACTCCATTTTGTACTCAGCTCAGCCTTAGCTTCACTGCCACTTTAAAAGCTGCAACGTTGTACAATGTGCATTCTGTCTTGTTTTCATACTTTTTCTCACCAAGGGCTTTAGTTGGTAAGAATGTACTCAGACAGCAGGGAACGGCCTTATTTTGGGTTGGCACCTTGGGATTGTGGCCACATACCGACGTGTTATTTTCAAAGGTAGCCGAAAGCAATCAGCATTTTTTGAATAACTAAATTTCTGCAGGGAGAGGGAAGTCTGGAAGTTTGTTTAAAGTATAAGAGGCTGTAACCAGATGGACCGGAGACAGAGCAGATCTCAGGCGCACCCAGGACGCTGGAGTGTGACATCCTACCCATGAGGATAATTGATGTCTCTTTCCTCGATCGATTCTGGGATCTGGCAATTTGATACTGATAGGAGAGAGATGAAGGAGTGTTGCCCTTGCCTCATGGTGGTGCATACTTTTTAGTTCATTATTTGCTTTGCATTATAATATAAATACATATATTTGCTGTGTATATTGCAGTGGAGAATCATTTGTGTATGTTTTCATTTCATTGCTGCGACCATTTTTAAACCTGTGCTTTCAACATGCTAATCTTCTTTTAGGAACCTTGAGTTGTGAAATAATAAATGTCTTCTTTGGACTAAGAAGCGCATTACAGAGATTTTTGTCAGTGCATGGGTGTTTCAGCTCGGTCATTAGTGAAAAGCAAAACATGGTAATACTTCTCAGGGGTTAGTCCAAATTTGACAGTCAAAATGACTTTCATGGGAGTGTACTTGGTCTGGTCCCCAACCTCTAATGTTAGAAGTGTGTCCATCCCAAGTGTTGGCATGTGTATCCACAGAACCACTCCCCAGTGCTCTTCAGGATCCGCATGTACCCTCAGTGCAACTTCATAAGCAGCAACCACTTATCAATGTCATCTCCCATCACATAACTGGGCACCAAATCTTTGAGTATATAAACCTTCTTGTCTTGATCTGGTACTGTACATATGCTGCCACCATCACAGCTGGAATCCGCCTGCCTATCCTTGAATTCCAGCTCTTTTAGACTCAGTTCATGAGCCAGAAGTGGTTTCTTTTCTGCTAAGGGTCTTTCAGCTTCAGCTTGTTTGGCTTCCCTGTCAGCCTTCATCTTAAATTTTGGCAACTGCAGCTGGAATTCTCTTCCTTCTCATCTTTCCTCTTGTGTCAGGCCATGACTAGAGACACTGTTTCCTGCCCTCACAGGTAGCACAAATCCAGGAGTATCCCCCTCAATTGCTGCAGGTAGCTCTTCAGAAGAGCCATTCACATGCTCCCCCAACTCATCATTCTCTTGGGAGTGGGACGCATCCCAGGCCCTCAACGCAATTTGAAACTCCACCTTCTTGGTGGCTCCTCATGCAGGTTCCCCTATCCCATTGCAAAAGCTTTGAGCTGGTTAACTGTGTACTCCTTCAGCTTAGCAAGCTCAAACTCCATTGCTCCACTTTTAGAACCATGCATGGACATTGTTAGACCTGACAGGCTTAGGGTGGTCATCCCCCAATTTTTTGCCTTCCTCACTCCATTTTTCTGATCCTGTTTTTGTTGTAAGTCATAACACAGCCTAAATTACCTTGTGCTTACCTTCTGGTAGCTTGTCACAGAGCAGGTAGGCTTAACTTAGAAGGCAATGTCAAAGTATTTGTGCAATAAATCATACAATAGTGCAATGAAACCATCACAAAAAGTACTTCACACCAGTTTAGAAAAAATAGATAGCTATCTTAATAAAACAAGATCAGAATGACAAACATCCAATATGTACAAGTCAAGATGTCACTTTTCAGAGGTTTTAGTAAGTCTTCATCCATAGGAAGCAATAGATGTATTTCCTTAGCACAAAGTACCTGGGATATGTAAAAATAACAATGCTGTGGGCCACAGCAGAGGTGAGGCATTAAAAAGTAAAGTGATGCATTGATTTTTCTGGTGTGGAGGAGGTGATGTATTGATTCTGTCCTCGCAGGCAAGGTGATGTGTTGATTTCCGGGCACGCAGCCTTGGTTCCTTACTGCAGTGCGGGGTTTTATAACAAATTGATGCCCAGGAACAAGTTGTGGAAAATCCAACACTGTGATGATGAAACATTCACTGCATCGATTCTGCAGGTCCTGCATGGGTTTTTCAACCACAGGACAGACGCTTCCTCAATTCTGCAGGCATTTTGTTGATTTTCCCGGCGCAGTGTATTTTCTTTTTTAGGTGAAGTCTTCAATGGCCCTTAGACTTCTTAACAGGAGGCAAGCTGACAAGCTGTTGAAGATCACTTGTAGGGGTGGAAAGCAAAGTCCTTCCAGCAGAGTCAGGGAGCAGCAGGCAGCAGGCCAACAAGCAGGAGAGCAGTCTTTCTAGAAACGCAGTCCAGAAGAGTCCTTTTGGCAGCACTGCAGTCCTTCTAACAGAGTCCAGTTGCAAGTCAAGAAGTGTCTCATTTTAGGGGGTCACAGACCCAGTATATATACCATCTATATATATATATATATATATATATATATATATATATATATATATATATATATATATATATATCCAAATATGCCTTTGAAGTGGGGGAACCTTCGAAGAGTGGTTTTGGAGTGTACCAGTTCCCCTTTCAACCCAGTCCTGTCTGACAGAAGATCTGTGGGGGGTTATCAGTCCTTTGTGTGGAGTCAGGCCACTAGCCTTTGAAGTGTGAGAGCCCCTCCACCCTTTCCTGCCCAGGAAGAACCATCAGTATGCAGATAAATGCAGATGCAGCTAAGCGTCCTGTGTTAATGGCTGTCTGGGTGGAATGAACAAGGGGGGCTGTCAACCAGCACAGACCAGATGTGGATTGGATGCAGGTTGAAAGGCACAGAGAACAGTAAGTTCAGGGAAATGCCTACTTTCTAAAACTGATATTTCTAAAATAGTAATGCTAAATCAAACTTCACCAGTAAGCAGGATTTCTCACTACCATTCCAACCATACCAAACATGACAATGCCACTCCTTTCAGATCAGAAATTCCCACCTAAAACTATATGAGGGAATTTCAATTGCTGGCCTATGAGAGGGGCATGCTTTACAGTAGTGAAAAAAATGTTTTTTCACTACTTGGACATGTAAAACATAAAAGTACATGCTCTGCCTTTTACCTACATAGCACCCTGCCCTGTGGACTACCCAAGGCCTAGTTTAGGGGTGACATAGGTAATTAAAGGGGAGTCTAAGGCTTGGCAAGTAATTTTAAATGTTGAGTCAAAGTGGCAGTGAAACTGCACACACAGGCCTTGCAATGGCAGACATGAGACAAGGTTAAGGGGCTATTTATGTAGGTGTCACAGTTAGTGCTGTAGGCCATCTAGTACCATTGACTTTATAGGAACTGGGCACAAGTAGCGCACTTTACTAGGGATTTATAGGTAAATTAAATATGCCAATTGTGTAGCACTGGTCAGCAGCGGTAAGGTGTGAAGTCCTAAAACCAGCAAAACAAGATTAGAAAAATGGAGGGAGGCAGGCAAAACATTAGGGGAAGAACACCCTAATGCTGTCAGGTCTAAAACAAAGTATACCAGAAGCCAGCTCCCACAGTTTTACAATGCAATAACATGCATGGGAACATTCAGGCACAGATTATCAGTGGCACAAAATGTGTTTAATATTTATTCTAGTAGAACTTTAACTTTTTTTTTGTCCGTCTAGAGAAAGCATTAGAAGTCTACCAGAACTAATATGTTAAACAACAAGACCCATTCAGTGCTGCTTTCCACAATTATGTATTTTGCATTATGTTTTGTAAGGGTGTCCCAAGTGCTCCTTGTGATGTCAGTGAGTGCCTATTGTAGGGACTATAACAAAAATAACACCTACCACCATGGCAGTGATTAGAACAACAAAAAGAGATGTCTTGACAACCGTGTTTACCACTGCAGCAATATCAGTGGCCATAGAAGCGACCACAGCAGCAACAGGTGCTATTAGCACAGCAGGGACAACATGAAACACAATAGCTGCCACCATAACAGGGACTTCAGCTGCCACCGGAGTAATCCCAACAACTGCCAGAACAACCACCACTGCAGCAACAACAACTGTAAACTACCCAAGTATTGAGTTTTATGTATCATGCTTTAAAAATGTCACAGCAAGAATATTGACTACTAAGATATCATGTAAGTATGTGTTTAACTGTAAGAGTAAAATGACTATACTTAACGCCACATACCTTGTTAATAAATATGTCTTCAAGGTATGTAGTTATGGAGTTCAAAATAGTAAATGCATCCTTCCCTACATGTACTTTCCTTTGTGATATTTTGACATACAATGGAATAGCTGCCACAGCAATAACAACAGTGGTGAGCACAGCAGGACTCACAACAGCGACTACTTTTCTAATGACATCAGGGACCACAATTGTCGCCATTCTATGAGTCAGTTCAGGGACATAGCTCTAACTACTGCAGGGACAAGAGCACTGGAGAGAGATGCCACAACAACAGTAACAATAGCTGTGACAATAGCTCGTACCAAACAAGGAAAGAGTAGTAATACTAGATATAACACAGGCAACACTTCTGTGGCAACAACACTTGCCATAGTAGTTGATTTGGGAATCCAGCAGGGACCATAACTGACACAATGGCAGAGACAACGATACAAATATAGAAATGCATAACCTTCATATGCCCACACACAACCAACACATCTTGTGTTCAAGCTTCAAAAAGTCAAAATTAACTGCATACGCTATGGTCATCCTATGGTATGACTATGCCACTAATTATCAACACTGACTCCAGTCCTGAACTTTTCACTTACAAATCATTGCTTTCAGGAGTGCTAGTCTAATTAGTTAAATGAAAGCAAAGCTAAACTACAACACCCAGAATGCATTAGGTAATCACCTGAAATTCTAGGTCTGGAAACAACGTCTATGATGATCTGGATGGCAGAAGTCCCCTTGCAGCTTCATAAGCACATTAAGAGCTATATTATAGGCACTTAATCCCTTCACAGGTTAGGTACAGCCTCAAATGTCTTGTACATTCTTGCCATGAATAAGTGTGCATCAACTGCTGAGTGCATCTACTCCATGTGCAGATATAACTTGAATCATAGAATACAGTCTCTTAATGTATAGGTTCAGCTTTCAATGCTCATTGTAGCTTCTCTGTGCATTGTTAAAGCCACCAATGCCAAGTGTAATCTCTCCACTAACATGTTTGGTTTCTAACGCTTAGAGCAGTCTCACCTTGGGAAAAATCCAGGACATTTAGTGATAATTGGCAGGAGACAGGCACTTTTCCAGACCTGGCTTTTCTTCTTTAACTCATTGGGTGTGCTGGTGCAACTGGCTCACTGAATCATCCCAAGAGTACAACTCCCAGAATGCACATATTAGTTAAATTAAAGTCCAGGACTGCAAAAGTAGTACCCTGCTATTATTAAATTTTCTGGCAAGCCTCAGACATTGTTTATAGTAGAGGAATACTAAATAATAAAGGCCAAAAGAAGGATAAGTACCTGTTTGCCAAAACTCATACTAGGCAAATGAATGACATTATCATATTAGGGCCACAACAATGCAATAAAGACCTATCTTCAAACCATTTTAGGTACAATGAGTCATACAGAGAAATTAGACACTACAGCTTTCCATTTAGCACAGATAGCAACATGTTTGTGCTTTGCCCTCTGCACCCCTTTCCAGCCTAACCTTTATTAAACTGTTGCTGAGGAAAACATACATAGGTTGAACATTGTTACCACAAACTCACATGCAAATCCTATCCATAAGCACTTCCCACATCTGACTCTATTTGCAACCCTTATTCTAAGCTCTGTGTACTGTTTCCATACCAGGCTTTATACCATTTGTAGCCCTATACTGGCCAAAACAAAATCATTACTGTATTTGACGGTGCAAAATCATCAGACACCATCCTTTTCTGTGTATAACCTGTACAGAAAAGGCTGCATACTATCCACAGGCTTCTTGGGACAGCACCAGATCAGTAGCTCCAATACTGTTGCCCTTAATCCTACCTCAAACATAGACGAATAGCTAAGGAAGTGGTTGACTGCCACCTCTACAACTCACCTACCCTTTGCTCCAGTGAGCTAGAAGAAGGTGCAGGTGGAGGAGCAGTATCAGGTATTTCTTCATCTCCAAAGAAGACTTCAGACCATCTTGGGAAAAATAGATAGTCTATCTTCTAGCCACAACATTGTATCTTTAGGCTGCCTACCCCACCAACTGTGGACTAGGATAACTCCACCTTTTAAGTGAAACTTGACTGTAGCCAGTTTCACATAGGCTTGAATTGAGAAGTGAATTATTCCAATGAATTATCACAATTAGCAAAACAAAGGAAAAGGCCTGCAAAAACTCAAGCACATTTTTTAGGTTGAGCGCAGGCATACGGCCTCTTGCATACTTTCAAGTATACTTCTTCTGTGGGCTTTTTGCTATTTAATTTGTTAGTTTTAGTGTCATTTAAAAATCATTGCTTACTAGTGGTCAGTCATTCCTCTTTGTCCCTCCTTCTTGTATGTGGGAGCAGGGACCAACTACTGTATAATTATGCTTTGTTATGTTTATCTGGCCCGTGGTGGACTTTTTTTTTACTTTGTTTCCTGCTCCTGTCCAGGGAAACTCCCCTTATCATTTGCAGAGCATTCTTGCACTGAGCTTCGCTGTAAACAAGGCTATAAATCAGGCTGTTTTCTTGGTCACATTTGGTCTTTGTTTGGTCTCTGCACCCTCTCTTGGCTGCATGGCTCTCACCCTTCCTTTGCTTGGATTTTCTTTACCAAGTGTGCCTGCCTGTGGTCCCCAGGGCAGAGGATCACTTGTAATTGCTTATAGGCTAGGCACCCAGCTCTACCAGGGCTCCTCAATCCTTAGAGAATACACACTGCTGTTTCAGTACTGGAACATTGGGTGCAGCGCCATCAGTGCACCTAAGTTCACACACTTCAAGCCCCTAACCCATGCCCGTTTTTTTTTTTGTAATCTTTCTTCCTTCCTGTCTCTGGTGTTTTTCTTATCTTTATCTGTCAACTCACATTTTACTATAAATCCCTCTTTTTCCCGTCTGTATGTGGAAGCCAAAAGTCAGTCAGGACCTGAAGTGTCAAAGTGGTTTTCCGAATGCAAGTCTGTAGGAAATCTGTCAGTACATACATGCCCTGGTTCTTTCACTGCTTGTTTCTCTCACTTTCTCTGACATTAATTTTTCTCTTTTTTTCACACTTCTTTCATTATTTTTTCCTCTTTGTCTTTTGATTGCTAGCTTCCTTACCTTTTTCTTTTATCTCGCACATTTGCTCTATTTCTTCTGTTAGTTGTGTTTTCATTTTCTAGTTCTTTCTTTCCCTTCTTTCTTTTATTTCTTTGATATCCCTTCTCTTTGTTCCTTTTGTCTGTGTTATTACTTTCACTTCTCTTTTTCTGCCCCGTCCACTTTCTCTCTTGAGGCCTATTTATCAATGGAGCAACAGGTGCAGTGGCACTGGGGCCCAGAGACCTACGGACCCCACTCAACTCTAATTACTGCTCTATTTTTCTACCGAAATTCAACCATTTACCTTTCTTACTTCAGGGCCCTCAACACTGTTACTATGCCACATGTCCTCTCCATCTTTACTCCCAACTCCCTCTTTCCTTTCACCCTCTAATCCGTCCAAAATTATATTTTTGTTATGGTGTTTTAAGCATTACACTCTAATGCTAAAAGTTTATTTCTGATAAAGGTTTATATGATAATTGTATATGTTTTAAGATGGAGGAAGAAGGTAAATGTAAGTGATTTAGTTAAATGCTGGGCCACTGGAATTATATGGCAGGAAAAGATGGCTTTATGAGGCAAGGTTGACAAATGAATGTGGCAAGAAAAGTCCAGTTATGAATTTACAATGCCATTAGCTCTAGCTCAAGAAAATGTGAGACCTATTGCATTGCAAATGCTTGTTTTCCCAATAGCTTTAAACGTGGCCATGCCTGCAATGCTCTAATGTCTGGATATGACACTGTGTCAAATGTTGCACACAATACCCACTCTAATAGCTCAAAAAAAGCATGGTCATTCATGGGGCCTGAGGAGAGCTATGGAGGTGGCTACTAGGTGATCCGCTAAATTGTAGCTGTTTCCAATTTTAAGTGTTTATGTGGTATGCAGCCTAGCCACATGCTTCTTTTTTAGGAAGTAAATTAAAAACAACAAAAGTATCCACTTTTTTGTCACTGCACTGACGACCACATGGAGCCAGGGGATCGCAAAGGAAGTGTCAGGGGTAGCAAGGAACAAGCCATGGCTTGCAGGCGTGACCTCTGGCAACCCTGAAATTACATCCATCAGTTAAGCCACAGAACAATATGGGTCATCTTCTGAATCTGAACACAAGAAACCCCAGACCAATTTCAGCGTGTTGGACTTCACCATTGAGCTAGAGATTGAATTTTATGGCACAGTCATAAAAGGAGCCATGTCTGCATTTATGCTTTGTAATATGTTGGCTTACTGAGAAAAGCAAGCAAACCTTGTTAAGCCAATACATCTGGTTATAATGTTCCAATCTGTGTACTGCAGGCATACAGAAATAGGCACAGACTAATAGGCTCATTTAGAGTTTACCACAGAGGAAAACACTTCCTCCTCCCAAAGCAGTACTCATACTCCAAATTAAAAGAGGTCCACCACCCAGAGGACATCTCTAGTTATTGTCAAGTACCGCAGCCAAGATAGTTTCTGTCAAATAAGGTAAAAAGATTGAAAGCCGTACCATCAAAATGATGGTACAGCCCGTCAATGTTTAACTTTTTGTTTTTTCAAAAACAAAAATCCCAAAGTTAGATTTTGTTTTTGAGTAAACCAAAACTAAAGACCCTTACATCATGGGTGTTATTTCCCATGCTGTTTTTCATGACGATAAGGAAGAGTAAAAACTGATAATTCAACAGCCCACTGTAAATCGGGTGAGTGGTTGAATGGCCAAACCTCCCACATATTTTTATATTTAGTGTGCTTTGAGTCAGCCCTTAATGTGATTCGTCTCTGTGTGACCTTCCTTATCTGTGTCTTCTATATCTATGCATTTTTTTGCATTCCCCAAGCTTGTATTGCCATACAGCCAATTGCACAGTGATATGTCAGAGAGTCTGGGTGAATGTGTTCATTCCTTGTTTATTCCATTAGCACATTGAATGAAATAGTGCTATTCAAAGTGCTATCCCTTCCTCATGGTTAACGGCAATACTTGTCCCGATATTTAAAAAGGGTAATAGGCTTGACCCCTTTTGCTATAGACCCATCTCTCTCATTGATTCCACGGCAAAGATTCTGGTGAGCATCATTTTGACTCGACTTGAGGAGTGGGTTGCAGGGACAAACATTCTATCGCCAATTCAATATGGGTTTAGGCCTGGATTAGGCACAGTGGATCAGGCCCTAAACTTACATCTCATTCTTAGCAAACATGTTATTGCAAAAAGGGAATCTATCCACTTAGCCTTTATAGATCTGTCCAGTGCATTTGATATGGTGAACAGAGCAAAATTGTGGGAAATAATGGACACAATGGGGATCAAGCAAGATCTGTTGGATTTGATTAAACGCCTATATTCTGACCTTACTATTATAATTCAGTTTGGACAACATGGCGAAAGATCCCATCCTTTTGCATCTAATCGGGGTGTTAGACAGGGCTGCACTTTGGCACCTTTTTTATTTCTGCTGTATATAAATGGCTTGTATAGTTATTTAGCCCAAAATGGTAAGGATTTCCCTAGGATGAGTTTTAGACAATTACCGATTTTATTATATGCCGACGACGACGTTTTAATTGCTCGTACGGGTAATGGCCTACAGACCCTTTTGGATTTTTTTTTTACGCACACACAAGAGCTTGATTTGAAAGTTAATTTTAAAAAATCACATGTTATGGTTTGCGGCCCTAAAAACACACGTACTAAACGTTTTATAATGGGGGGAAACGCTTTAACAAAGGTAAAAGATTTTTGTTATCTAGGTCTGTACCTAAGTACCACTCTGTCATGGAAATTTCATCTGAATTTTAAGCTCCAACAACTGGAAAGAACTGTTGAAGCAATCTTTCGCTTTGCCCGTAGATTAGGGCATAGACCGGTTCCCCAGATCATCACGCTCTATAAATCCAAATGTGTTTCGGCAGCGATTTATGGGAGTGGCCTCTGGGGATATACCAGTTCAAGTATATTACAACTGGCAGAGAATACATTTCTCCATCGGCTACTTATGGTGCCCAAGAACGTAGCAAATATTATATACCATGAGGAGTTGGGAATCTGCTATATTACAGACTTGATAGACATTGGCCCACTTCTGTTATGGATAAACGTATGGTTAAATTCGGCGGCCATTTTAACACATGATTGTAGAAAAGACTGTATCTCGTTAGCAAATTTTAACAAAATCCCATAGCTAAATTCTGTTCACAATGGTTTTCGAAACTTGGACTTGGAGTATATGTATTTCAAACCAGAGCTTTTGTCCGCCAATGCGAAAGAAATTGTTAAACTCCGATATAAAGAGCATGTTATGAACCTTAGATATCAAGTGGCAGAGAAATTGAGTTCTTTTAATTCATATGTACAAATTTAATCTTTAGATTCGTTAGAACCTTATTTTGTTTGGTTCCCGATCCCTTCCTTATACTCTTTACTTGTACTTTTTAGATTTAACTTGATCCATTTTAGAGTGGCATTTCCGACAAAATGTGTGTGGGAAAAAATATTACCGCCATGCCCTTGTGATAATTTTTCAAAACAAAGCACTTGTCACTTTATTTTATTTTGTACACTTTACTCAGCTCCTAGGGAAAAAAATGTATTACCTATTTTGCGTAATTTGCACACCCTTTCTTATAGAGAAGGATTGATTGGCATTCAAAGCCTTTCATCCAAACAAATGTGCAGTTCTATTTTAAGTTTTATCAAATCCGCCATCACCATTAGGAACCGATATGAATCAGTAACGTGATTACCTATTAAGGGAATTTAGATATTGTTTTACTGCTGTATACAATTTTATAAGTATTTATTATTTCATATTGATTAGTAGGCTTAAGTGGTAAACTTAGATTTTATAGATCTGCAGATCAAAGAGACTTGTCTTTGAACTATACAATAAGTACTGTATATTATGATGATTTATATGTATGTATGTGCACTTTTATGGCAGCATGCCGAATAAAGTTATTTTGACTGACTGACTGACAATTCAACAGCCCACTGTAAATCGGGTGAGTGGTTGAATGGCCAAACCTCCCACATATTTTACTCCGGTGGGCCGTCAGAGGAGTATGTCAGTAATGGAGATGGTGCAGTGTCTATTGATGACATACTTAATGTCCGCCTACCCGTAAATCAGCCAGGTGGAGCTTCAGTTTGGGAGAGAGGGTTCTCAGCCAAACTAAATCAGCCCCTTAGTGTGCTTTGAGTCAGCCTTAATGTGATTCGTCTCTGTGTGACCTTTCTTATCTGTGTCTTCTATATCTATGCTTTTTTTTGCATTCCCCAAGCTTGTATTGCCATAAAGCCAATTACACAGTGATATGTCAGAGAGTCTGGGTGAATGTGTTCATTCCTTGTTTATTCCATTAGCACATTGAAGGCAAACGCTACTACTTATATCTGCTGGAGCAGTATATTTTACATCAAGATTTCTGAAAGCCAATCACAGAAACATAGAATACAGTTCGTGTGGATCTATATATTTTCGACAAACACAAAAATACAAATGCCACTGAAGAGGAACAAAGTTCGATTAGATAAATATACTCGACTAGTTTATCTTACAAAATATATCGAAACATGTTCCGTTTAAGCTAATTGATTTGGTAATAACTGTTTTAAATTTGTTATAACTAAATGGCAAGATCTGGGGGCTCTAGCAATGTTCCCCTAAAACCCTTCCAAATTTTAAATGAATGGTTCCTTGAATCAGTGACACAAACTAAGCATATCTACATATCAAGATTTTGTGCCAAAAACCTGGCTAGGAAGCAAAGTCCCACTCTAGTCGGAGATCGGAAGAAAGGTTGGGAACATCTTGAAATTATGTGCAAGGTGCAGGCATGTGAGGACTGCTGGGCGATCTCTGTTTTTTCAAATTCACGTTTCATGAGAAATTGAGTTTCTGTTGTTCTATCTAGACAAGAGTCACAGGACTTCAACGCACCATGCTGCAAATTATTTGACCTCGAGATTTCATGCAGTTGCTTCTCAGTAATACAGGGAGCACTTCTGTTTATACTACTCGTCATCCAGCTCATTTTAGGATCATAAAATTCATGCCAGAAAGCAGTAGAAATGTAATTTATTTTTAGAAGTAAATACATGTTTAAAGAAAAGTGACCATAACACAACACATTTATTTATTCATACTTAGAAAACGTTAATGATGTGTTCTTCAGCCTGCCTTTCTAATTAGAGCTGGGATTAATCTTTTTTTTTTTTTATCCTCACTTCTAGTCTTATCTTTAGGGATAGTTTGTAATATTTTATGACACAAGCTTAATGAAATATACAGCCCTGTATTGTGTTAATGCTAAAACTTTGTGTGGAGCAATATTTACAATTGGTTGTACACAGTGCATAGTTTGAGCCGGTGGTTGCAGGTGGGGGGCACTGCCACTCATATTTGGGGACCAGTACGTATTTTCCCTCTTCAGACATTTCCTGAGAGCAAGACACTTATCCTATTACAAATAAGCAATGGTTGTACACATCTGATGACTTCAGCTGAGCTATTCTTGTAATTATCTAGGGAAGTCATCCCAAAACATCCTGAAATATATGAACAGAGCAAAATATTTAAATGAGATGACTCTAGAATTATCTCAGAAACTACCAAAGGGTGGGTTTCTGACTACTTCAGTCCAAAGTATGTGATGTTCATTCACTACTGCAGGATTATCCTATGATGATTTCAGGATTAGGCCATTCTACTTCAGGATGAGTCCCTGACTACTTCAGTGCAAAACATGTCATGACAATGTACTACTCTAGAAAGATCCCATGATGATTTCAGTATTATGCTGCATTACTCCAGTATGATCCAATGAGCATTTTTGGAAGGGGTTGTATTATTACAGAATGAGCAAATGGTGACTTCGGAATGAGGATGTATTACTCAAGGATGATCCCAGGATAACTTTAGAATGGGACTGTACTAGTCAATGATGACTTCATGATGGGGATGTATTACCATAGGATGGGTTCTGGCTGTATTAGTGCATGGCGATTTCAAGATGGGGATGTACAATTTTACTGTGAGTAATAATGGGTGCCCCTTGTTTGACCTACAAAGGAAGTTAAAAAAAAACAATATTTCATTAGTTTGTAGGCAGAGCAGATCAACGCTACAAAAAACACCAATAACTGCTTTATGGGTGGTCTACAAAAACCAGTGGCATTCCTTGTCTGAACACAAGAACATTTCTCAATATTTTACTTGTGTACAGAAAACTGAAGAGGAAACCGGAAAAGGCAGACTTGGCATTTACCTGAGTTTACCAGAGAAAACAAAGTGTACCTGCAAGGACTTCAGGATATGTTGATATTACTCCAAGATAATTCTACTTTTACTACTTTATGAGTTTTCTATGACTGCCACGTTTACAACTTAATAACACTGGTGGGTTAATCTATTGCACTAAGCATAGAGCCACTGATAATATCATTGCACTCCTTTTGATTCTGTCTCACTTTTATTCTTTCATTTTGATCTTTGCCACTATAATTAAGTAAATTTGTTGACAGCAGATGTAGAACACGGACTCTAAGTGTAGAGGGTAGAACAATCAGTGCAGGGCTGGTCTTGAGTAAGTCATTGTGCATATAGGAGACTGCTCAAAAAGTACGTAGGTATCTGTAAGCTTCAAAGAGGTCTTGTGATTGGTCATGTGGGTGCTGCAGTTCAGTGTTGATGTGACTGAGGGCTGGTATACCAGACTATGTCAAATGGTAGTGGTGGGTGACTGGTCTTGTGGTAATGAACTGTATTATCAGCTGATGGAGTGTAGATTGTTCAAGAGATGTCAGTGGCCATGAATCTTGTGAGTGAAGAAAGAAGTGTTTTGTGTGGCTCAAGTGCATTTTGAGTGGCTTTAGTATGTACTGTCAGGGAGGTCTAATACATGAAGACATGCTGGATATGCATACACGATATCTTGAGTTCAATAGACTGAGAATGGTTATATGATTGATGCAAATGAAAGCAAGCATTGTTTGGTGGTCACTGATGTTCTGAGAGAGTGCTGTCAGTGACTATAGGTGACTAGTCCAACTTGGTTGTGTTTTGAATCTGGATGTGTAATGAGTGTGAGTGCAGTGTGGGTGTGTTGTAAACGATTGAAAGAATGTTGCAAGGTACTATTGCAACTATCTGTGTAGTATATTGCTGGTGGGGGTGTTAGTGGATATGGATATGCCCAGTGTTGCTGAATCACTATGGGTTAGCATTGCAAATTGCTGGGGATGAGTTATGAGTTATGTTGTGAAGGGCCTAGGTAAGTGGTGTGGACTGCAATTAATGTAAAGTAGTGAATGAGCAATGCAAATGGCTGAGCTTTGAGCGATGATAGGTTGGGATATGAGATGTGAAAGAAGATTTGTGAGTGACTGGGTCATCCTGTGAGGCAGAATGGGGTTGCACATTTTCTTATGTGAAATATGACTAAATGGCTCATCCGACTAAATGCATGGGTGAGTGATGTTTAAATGGCCGAGATGGTTTAATGCTGTGAAGAAGTTGGACAGGAAGTGGCTGCAGCTCATTGCTGGTGTGGGTAAAAGAATGTGATTGCAGCTACGGTTGCTGTTGGGTGGTGTGGATGACTGGTGTTATGAATAGCTGAGAAGAGACGATCCATGTAGCTAAAGAGAGTGGTTTGATTAAAATGAGTTAAAAGTTTTGAGGTAACAAATAAATGCTAACAAGAGTCCTTTAGAAGAGTGGTGTAATGACTTAGCAGTAAAGTGGTAGATGTGAATGGTTATTGGATATAAGTGTAGTGAAAGTGCTTTTGTGCATGGTCAATGGATACAAATGCCAGAGTAATGTGGTCAGTGGTGAAGTTAGTGGATGAGATAAGTGGTGGCTGTGTGGACAAGTTATCTTGTGTTTATGTGATGGTGTCAGTGGTTTGTGCTGAAAGTAAGTAGTGTTGCAACTGCCTGAAAGCAAGTGGATGGAGTGAGTGACAGGGGTTGTAAGTGGTGCTGCAAGCAAGTGTTAAAGTACTATACCTAAGGGATGACTGGTCTTGCATTTGGCTCAGTGTGTGCTGTGAGGTGTCAGTGAAAGAGTGATGAAGGCAAGTGATATTCCATCTTGTGAATTTATCAAATGGTTTAATGGGATGATGGGAGTCAATGGTATAAATAATTTGTTCTGTGAGTGAGTTATCAGCTTTTGCTGATGTTGCTGTGTAGTACTGAAAGTGGCTGAATGGTTCTCTGTTAGGGTGTTATAGTGAATGAATGAGATGAGCAATTAATGCTGAGATATAGTTATATGAGTGGTGATAAAAGTGAGAGGAATGTGCTGCAAGCATGTGGACAGATGAGCATTGTCGCACATGGCTAAGTGTGAACTTTGGGGTAAAAATGCCACAAACGTGGTTGTGTGGATGAATTACAATGAAGGGGTGCTGTAGAAGAATGTTAAGTGAATTATGTGAACAATTAGCTTTACACAAGGCAGATGTGAGTACGGGGGATTAATGATCCTGCCTGAAGTGGAGTTGTTGTACTAGTGTATCTGCCCTAATAGATGGCATGGCAATTAGTTTCAGAATTGTATTGAATGGTGAATAGTATGTAAATGGTGTGGGTATTGAAATAAGTGGAGTGTGAGTCTATATAAGAAGTATGACGATTTAAATTGTGAGAGTAAGCAGTATTGTAAGTGACGAAATGCTGCTCTCGTAATGTGCGCAAGTGAAGCCTAGTAACTTTAGTTATGGTGATTGAGGGGTGATGTAAGTGGATATGGTAAATGATTCTGGTGTTGGAAATATATGTGGCTGACTGGTATGGGGAAAGAGTAGTGCTGATTGAATGCTTGCAAGTATTTAGAGCATCTTAAGAGATACTGGGTGATACCAGTTGTAAGAAGCTGGCTATCTATATGGTGACCAATGTAGAGGGGCACTATGCAGATAGTCCAAACAATCCCCAGAAGTATCATAGAGGCACAAATGACATCCCAAATGCTCTCTTTTTGGGTAGTGTGGTAGAGCAGATAGGCATATCAGAGAGTAGTGCTAAGCATGTAAGACATACAATCATGCAGTAAGTGAGACATACACTCAATAGCGAAATCTGACACCAATTTATAAAATTAACATGTACTTTTATGTAACTTTTGATACCAGGTGCACCAGAGTTAGGTGAGTACTTTTCAAGATAGGAATTTTCACAGTTTTTAAAAGTTGACAGTGCAATTTTTGAGTGGTGTAATGTTATCCTATGGGGGAAAACGTGCACTGCATTTGGACACTTCACAGCAACGTGAGTATGGGGCAGATTCCAAGGCCACACTAAAAGGTCACCTTGGAGGCTCAGGTACATCTGGGTGCAGAGGTGTGTTACGGCATCGGATTTCCCATTCAATTCAATGGGGAACAGTCTGGTTGCAAAGTTGCAGCAGGGTTGGACTGGAAGGGCACTCCAAGGGAAATCTCAGGAAATTTAGACCTTTGAGGTCCTAAGGCACATAGGGACACCATCAGTCCACTTCTACTGGGGCTGTGGGGCATGGGTGCAGTGGTGTCTTCTGGCATCAGAACCAGGTCTTGAGCTCTTCACGGTTGCAGGGGGCCTGTCGAAAAAGTCTGCAGGCATGGACTAGGGGTCCAGTCTGACTAAGCCAACAAGTGAGCTCAGGTCTCACAAAGCTGGGAAATGTGGGGACACCCTTGGTTCTCTTCTCCTCGGTCCAGGGTGGACGGGTATAGAGGTGTCCTGAGGCATAGGGTTTTTATCTCTTGGTCACTCATGGTTGCAGGCGAGTCTGCAGAAACAGGCTGCAGATGCCATTTCGAAGTCCACAGTGGGCGACCTCAGGGTGGGCTTCGTCTCTGGGGGCCTGGGTTCCACGCTGACGCCATTGGCCCACTTCTGCTCGTGATAGGTGGCTCAGGTGCATTGGTGATGTCTAGCATTGAGTTTCTGGCAGTGCTGCTCCTCACAGTTCTTTCTTGGGTACCTACCGATGAAGGGGAGCAGGTGCTCTACTTCAAGTCAAGCGAATTCTTCCCGGTGATTTGTGAAGCACTAGCAGCTCTTCCACATTCTTGGAGGCTGCATTGGCAGGACACATCAGTTGCTCCTCGAGGGTCAGGTGCAGCTAGGGTTGTCGCCGAGTTAGTCGTGCTCGTCGGTTTTGGGGTTTAGCAGTCTTCTTGTCCACTTCTTCTTTTGTGTCCAGTGAATATCTAAAGTCCTGGTATCGGGGGTCCCCAAAATACTCAATTTAGTGGGCAGTAAGGGGAGTGAAGGGTAGTAGCCATTGGGTTACTTACCCTTTGGGCCACTACAACCCATAAATGACCACTTCCTGTAGGGAGTAGGCATCACCCTATCAAGATTTCCTAAATTTCACCACACACAAGATGGGGGAATTTACTTAGTCATGTCCATTTCAGGCTGGTCATTCTAGGGGTGTTCCCAGTCTGGAAGTGTGACACTTCTCCTACACAGCTAATTTTCCTGCTTGTCCAGGTGCCAGATGGGCCCTGGGGAAGGGAGGTTGGCATCTTACTCTGAGGAAGGCCAGATCTGCATACCAACGGTGTTGGATTTCTTTGAAGCTCCCTGCCTTGAAATACAGGTCACCCTGTGGGGAGGGGTTTTCCACACCCCACCCTGGACATGTTTTTGTTTCTGATCTCCAAAAAGTGAATTCTTTAACTCTGGGGGGGGGGGTCAGATTCTTGTTTACTGGTTGCAAACTGGCCAGAACTGGTCAGTGAGCTCACCAGTGGTTGATAAGTTTTCAGGTGGCACCTCTGAGGTGTCCTCTGGGTACATGTATTAAGAAATCCATCACTGGAATTTGATACCAAACATCTCTAGTTTCAGTGAAGCCATCATGTAGCTGGGTAACTCGTATTGACCAATGTCCAGCACATGTAGTTAAAATGGCTTCACTGCACACTTACTATGTCTAAGAATCAAATAAGAAATAGCAGTAGCATATCTACTCTTGCAGATATGCCCACGCATGTAATTTAATGCACCCTGCCTTAGGGCTGTAAGGTCTGTTGTAGGGGTGACTTACACATAGTACAGGCAGTGCTTTAAGGGACATGGCACACAGACTGTGTGCCACGTTGTGTTTTCACTTTTTGGGACCACCTTGTCATGCAGCCTACAATGGCAGTCTGCATAACGGTGGTGCTGGGTCCCTTAGAGTGGCACAAGTTGTGCTGCAGCTCTTGGGTCCCTCTTCAGTACCCATGCACTCAGTACCAGTGGTACCATTTACTAGGGACTTACAGAGGTGCTAAAAGGCATGGTCACTTGGGGATCAAGTGACGAGGTGTCTTGTTTTTGGGAAGGAACACTGGCACTGGGGACCTGGTTAGCAGGAACCCAGTGCACTTCAGTCAAAGTTGCACCAAAAATTAGGCAAAAAGTAGGGGTTACTAGAACCAGAACCCAGCTCCCTACACAAACCCCCCAGTCAACAAGCCAGGAGACTCAGCCACAACCTGGCAGAGTCTTCCTAGTCTGTCAGGCGAGGAAGAGTAAGGGAGCAGGCTGGATGGTTGCAGGGCCTGCTCTGCCTTGCATCCCACTGTCCAGGTCATTTCCTCTAGGAAGCTGACCTACCTCAACAGTATTAGGACACAATTTAAAATGCTTTTCGTTTGTCTTTCCAGTTTCCTCACCCAATCTCTATTTTTGGGAAGAGAGGTGTCCACCTCTGCTAACCCTATCTTAGCCAGGGCAACCCCCAGCTCACCCAAAGAGGTCAAATACAAATGGAGAAACCCCAACATGACCAACAGGGTCAGGGGGGCCTAACTTGCTATTTCACATGCAGTCAATCCACCATGCCAGGGACCGTGCAGCCACAAAGGCCATTGACAGCTGCCAGTTCCCAGAACCACACCTTTAGCTCTTCACTGACAGGTGAAGAGGCTAAGGTATGGGCTCCTTGGGGTTCAGGGTGCCTGTCAGCTGTTTTAGAATGGGGGCTTCTACATCCTGTAGCAAACACCCTTCTCCCACTCTCTCTTCTGTCAGCTGAGGAGTCATCAATTCATACTGGACATTTGCCTGACTGGTCAGGACGTTTTGTGGGAAAAGTTGGGCTTCACAAGTGCCAACTTTGGAATTCTTCTTAATGGAAAAGTTGCCCACCTTTCCTACACTACTTAATTTTTGTTTCCTTTGGGGCTACTTGCACTAACTGTAGGTTCAGCACCTCCAGAGTCCTTGACAGGGGACTGGCACTGGACCAGTTCCCCTTTTAGGCTCTGACCAACCTCTGGAAGGTTATTTCCAAGGAGACAATCAAGGGGAGATGTGTACTGACTACCATCTCCAACTAATGGACCCAGCTATTTCTAGGGACACTAAAGCCTCAGGCATATCAGTGACCTACCCTGTGGATAACCCTCACTCTGGCAGTCTCACCTGGGATATACTTGTGGGAGAGTACCAGCCTGTCATACACAATGGTGTGACTGACAAAGATATCTCTCAGGGCAGTGGTCGGGGTTCCATTCACCAGTAGGTAGTAGAAGTGTTTACTCCCCTCTGGAATCTCCAACTCGCCTTTTGGTCCCACTCCCCAGTTAAAGGGTATGAGGACCTCCTCATCTGAAGGGTCATCATCTAAGGGTATACTGGCAACCCCTGGGGGCACACTAGTGTCCTTGGTTCAGTGCCCTGTCTGCTTGCAGTCAAAACACCAAGCCTTTGTGGCATCCAAATTTTTACCCTGTTACCCGTTTTTGTTTTGTGAGGTGTCTTGGGGCCCACCATCCCGAACAGATTTTTGGGGGCCTACAGAGGACTCCTTTTCTTAATTTTTAGAGTGATCCACCCTTTTTCTCCTTCAGGAGGGCTTCCTTGACCCTTTCTTCTGGTCATACCTTCCCTGACTCATCTTGGACATTCTAGCTCTAACCCAGTGATCAGCCTTCTTCCCAACTCATGGGAGGAGACTGGACCAAGTTCCACCAGGTATTGATGCAACCTTTCAGAAATACAGTTACTTAGCAGCTGTTCCTTCATAATCAAATAATAAAGCCCATCATAATCATGCACCTGACTTCCTTTTAACCAGCCCGAGTGTTTTCACTGAAAGGTCTACAAAATCAACCCAGGTCTGATACAGGGTTTTATGAGTCTCCCTGAACCTGACTCTATATTCCTCAGTGGTGAGTCCAAAGCCCTCAGTCACAGTATCCTTTATGAGGTCATGTGACTCAGCATCTGTCTGATCAAGTGTCAGGAGCCTATCCCTGTACTTGCCTGAAAACTGCTCCCAGAGTAGAAAGCCCCAATGCTTTTGTGAGGTTTCCTCATGGCACAAGCCTCCTCAAAGGCTAAGACCATTTGGTGATATCATCACTCATCTCATATTAAGGGACAATCCCTGTGTGGATTTTAGGGTCAAGCGCTATACCTTTCTCCATATTTAAGGTATTGCTGCCACCAGAGATGGGTCCTAGGCCCATCTCAGTTCTTTCTCTATTTCTAAGAGTTTAGCTTCCAGGGCCATCCTTTTGGCTAATTTGCCCAGTTCTCTGTCTAGATCCTCCACAACTTCTCTGGGTCTGGATTAACCTGGATGACCTACAGGTGAAGCTTTAGGGTGAAGAGCACTGGAAGGGGAACCCTCCCTATGAGCACTGCTAGCAAGCTCATCTTCACTGAATAGGTCATCCTCCTGACTCTCCTCAATATTTCCTTGTAGTGCCTGGACCCTATCAAACTCAGCAAGCAACTCCTGGAGTTGTGCTTTTGTTGGTTGAGGTCAATGAACAATTTTGCAAGCCTTACAGAGTTCCCTTAGCTGCTTCAAACTAAGTCTCAGGTAAAGGGTGAGGTGGAGCCCCTCAGCTCTTTCCTCTGAGGCTGACATTTTATTTAGAGAAGTCAGAACAGTATTAGAACTGACAAAAAATGCAAAACAGTTTTCTAAGGCCTAACTACCTAGTAACGTTTTAAATTTCTAACACAACAGTACCGGGGGACTTAACCAAGGCCCTAACAGACCATATTAGAAATTTGGAAAAAATGCAAAAATGTAATAATCGAAAAATATTTTTGGTAACTAAAGTCAATTGTGGAATCCTTAGTGGAATCACAATACTGACAGAGTGGTACAGTTCATGCAGTCTTCTTCCTACCACTGTACCACCAATGTAGGAAGCTGGCTATCTATGCAGTGACCCAATGTAGGGGGCACTATGTAGATAGTCCAAGCAATCCCCAGAGGTACTACAGAGGCACAAAGGACATCCCAAATGTTTTCTTTTTGGTAGTGTGGTTGTGCAAATGGGCATATCCGAGGGTAGTGCTATGCGTGTTAGGCCCACAATCATGCAGTAAGTAAGACACACACTCAAAAAAGAAATCTGACACCAATTTATAAAACTAACGTACTTTCATATCATTTTTGATACCAGGTTCATAGTAATCAGTTGAGTACTTTTCGAGATAGACATTTTTACAGTTTTTAAAAGGTGACACAGTGCAATTTGTGAAGCGCTGCCAGCTCTCCCAGTTTCTTGGAGGCTGCAGCAACAGGACACATCAGTTGCTCCTCAAGGTTCGGGTGCAGCTAGGTAGGCCTGTGGGTTGACTCTGAGTCAGTTGTGCTCCTCAGGTCTTTGGTTTAGCAGCCTTCTTGTCCACTCCTTCTTTTGTGTCCAGTGAAGATCTGAGGTCCTGGTATCAGGGGGTCCCCTAAATATTCAATTTTGGGAGTGTTATGGAGAGTAAAGGGTAGTAGGCTAGATGACCACCTCCTTTGGGGAGTGGGCATCACCCTCACCACACAGGTGATGGTAGAATTTACTAAGTCGTATCCCCTTCAGGCTGGTCACCCTAGGGGTGTTCCCAGTCTGGAAATGTGACACTCTCTACACCATTACTAATCAGTGTCATGAACCTTAATGGTAATATGAGTGGCCCTGGATTTATGTAAGATGATTAGCAAAGTGACAAGGAAAGATGTGAGTGGTGTTAAGTGGCAGAGGAGGAAGAGTTTGGGGCAATAATCTCACTCAGCGTAATTCTGGACACTTTCTGAATCCTGAGCTTCTAATCTATCTACAAATCTTTGATAACAAGTGTAATAGTAATGGTTTAACTGGTATAATGGAACCCAGAACTGCAAGTCATATGTTCACAGAGTATTGGAAACAGAATGCATACTGCCATGGAAAAATGTGGAATAATGGGTTTCACCCTGATTGACTGAGATTAATTCAAACCTTCCATTTGTCACTTTTTTGTGTACTTAATTGTGTCGCTCTAAGTGGGACATGTATGCCCAGGCATGGATCTGTGCACAATGTTTACTAAAACCCAGTTATACCTAGCTGATGAGCCCAGCTTGTGTAGAACTGGTCCTGAGTTGCTTGTGTTCCGGTTCATGAAGGGTCTGGCCTGGCAGTTCAAGCTTAAATGTTCCCATTGAAGCAGGGTCAAGATGATTTGCATATAGCTGGCTCGAAATGAGGGGCTATGGTGTGCAAAGTAACGAGGGACTGGGGTGGGATGCTGAGTAAATACCAGTGGCTGAGATTAAGTCAAGTATGCTATCCATCACTTTTTGTATACTTCATTGTTACATGAGACTGACAGCTGTTTTAAGGCCAGCTTTAGAGTTTGAGGGATGCGTTATTCCACCAGAAACATGACAATATCCCATCATTAATATTTCAAATGGCGTAGGCTTCAGCACACCTGCAATAAGGCAGAGAGGAAATACATCCTATGTGTGATTAAGTACCCCTTCCACCAAGCTCTAATCATCCCCTTAATAACTGAAAATGTTGCTAAATCAGTGTGTTCAGTCAGGGCACAGTTGACCTCTACCACCACTTTCTCCTGAGCCCTGTAACCAGGTGCGATAGCCACAGAATCTGGCTACTGGAACTGGTAGTTGAACCTAGGGAATATACGCTTTGCAAAGAAGCTTCTTGATGCGTAATTGAAAAAAGCATACAGAATTTATCATAACAAAAGTCAACAATCAAGCACGCGTAAAGGCTAAAGAACACAATACCCAGCTGAGTGGCACACACCATGAAAAGGCACAGGACACGTCTTCTAGCCACCCTATTGCCTGTGCTTTTCAACATCCAACAGCCCTTCTCTCTTCAGGCACCATATTTGCATTTTTTAATGGAAGCCCTTTCTTCTTTCGAAAAGGCTTCATTAAAAAAATTCAAAGGGAGACATGCTGTATATAGGTGACCTGAAAGGATATGAGATGCTTGATGGGGATGGTTGAGAGTAGGTTGAGAGTAAGTGGGCAGAGGGGATTAGTGACAGGTGAAGGTGGGAGTGGGTGACAAAGGTAAGAGGGTGGCAAGATAGGATCACAGGATGGTGACAGGTTGGTGCCATGACAGGAGGAAAAATAGGTTGGCTACTAAGAGAGGACAGACTGAGGAGTGAATGATCTGAACAGGACAGAATTAATCAAAGCAGAGGGCAGTAATTGATGATGGTATGGGTAAACGGAAGTGGCAAATGGCCAGGGATTTATTTGACAGAGGGCTCAAAGGGGTATGTGACAGGATGGCCTGTGGAATCAGTGAAGTCATGATAATTTTTGGTAGGCCTTATGATTATTTGAAGAAAAAAAACTTGAGTTTCCGGCAGCAATCAAAATATTTTTCACCGCCCACACATTTCAATGGAAAGTTCACTGCTGTATCATTTCCAATGGGATTTATATTTTGGAAGCTAGGATATCTGTCACGGTTGTTAAGGAGTAACCAATCTGCCAATATCTAAATCAGGTCCTATGACTTAGCAGTGTCCTTCTCTTATCCCTACTTATTACCTCTGTGTTATACCTTCTTCCCTCAAGGCACCTTCTCAGAAGTTCTCAAGACAGGCCAGATCCTCCCACTCCCAAAGAGACCTATACTGGACCCTGATGATCTTACCAAGAACTGGCCCATCCCTCACCTATGAATAATCGACAAGATCATTGAACAAGTATTGGCAAGGCCAGTAGGTCTTACCTATGCAAGAGCTTTTAGCCTCATCAAAGTATTTTAGCCATGTTGCACAGCAGTGCGGCTGCTGTGAAGCATGGCAGAAATATAACGCTATGCAGTAGTCATCGCTGGCCATGCCATAGAGCTTTTTTTCTAACTTTCAGCCATGCTGAACATCATGGCTAAAAGACATTGAAAAAGCCATTAGCTCTACCTACTGGCAGGAAGGGACGGGGCCAGCAACAGTGCTGGAAGAGGGCTTAAGGGACAGGAAAAGCAACAATGTGGGAGGGCAAAGGCAAGAAACAACACAGTGGGAAGTGGGAGGGATGGGGAAGCAACAATGCAAGGAATGGCTCAAGCAATGGGTTGGGGGGAACAGGGCAAGCAACAGCACGGAAGGGGGCAGAAGCAAGCGACAACATAGGAGGGGGCAGTGACAAGCGGAGTGGGATGGGGTGTCCTGAAAACACGTGCACTCTTATAGAGTGCTGCCCCTGAAAGAAATAAAGCACTAGGCAAAGACAATAGGTCTTTCCTATGAAAGAGCTACTGGCTTTGGCAATGTGTTTTAGCCATGTTGTACACAAGTGTGGCAGCTGTTCAGCATGGCTAAAAATTAGTAGTGTGGGGTAAAGTGGGGTAAAGTGGGGTAGGGGTAGAGTGAATTGGGGTAGAGTAGAGAGGGGTACATTGGTGTAGAGTGGAGTAAGAGGTAGATTGGAGTGGAGTGGGGTGGGGTAGATTAGGGGGAGTGGGGTGGATTAGAGCAGGGCAAATTGAAATGGAGTGGGGTAGATTGGAATGAGGTAGAAATGAGTGGGGTAGACTGAAGATAGGTGATTGGAGTGGGGTAGATTAGAGTGGAGTGGGGTACAATGGAGTATGGTACATTTGGATGGAGTGGGGTAGATTGGGGTGGAGTGGGGTAGAGTTTAACACACTGTGGTAGATTAGAGCATTGTAGAGTGGAGTGGGGTGGACTGGGAAGTAGGGTAAATTGGACTAGTGTGGAGAAGGTCTGAATAGTGTCAGGTAGATTGGAGTGGGAAGTGGGGTAGATTGGATCAGGGTAGATTGGGGTGGAGTGGAGTAGGCTGGGGTGTAGTGGAGTAGACTGGGGTGGAATATACTGGTGTAGATTGATATGGAGTGGGGTAGATTGGGGAAGAGTGGAGTGCAGCAGATTGGGGTATATTGGAGTGGGGTGTTGCAGATTGGGGTGGAGTGGGATAGAATGGAGTGGAGAAGAGTAGACTCGAGTTGAGCGGGGTAGACTGGAGCAGGATAGATTGGAGTGGGATTGATAGGAGTGGAGTAGGTTGAAGTGGAGTTGGATAGAGAGGTGTGGAGTAGATTAGGATGGGGTGGGAGGGACTGGAGTGAAGTGAATTACATTAGGGTAGGGTAACATGGAGAGGAGTAAATTGGGATACATTGGAGTGGGTTAGATGCGAGGGGGGCAGATTGGATGGTGTTGATTAGATTTGGGTAGTTTGGGGTGGAGTTCCAACTGACAGATTTGAGTGGACCAGACTAGAGTGGGGCAGACTGGAGTAGGACAGATTGATTTGGATTGGAATGGAGCAGATTGGAGTAGGCGGATTGGAGTTGGGGAGACAGATTTACTTTGGAGTAGTGCAGATTGTTTTGGATTGGAATGGGGCATATTGGAGTGGGGCAGACTGTTTTGGCTTAAAGTGGAGCAGATTGTTTTGTTTTGGAACAGACTGTTTTGTACTGGAGTGGGGCAGATTGTTTAGGATCGAGTACAGATTGCTTTGGACTGGAGTGGGACATATTGGAGTGGGGCACATTGGAGAGGTGCAGATTGGAGAAGGGTCAGATTGGAGTTGGGGCAGATAGGAGTAGGGGCAGGCTGTTTTAGATTGGAGTGGGGCAGATTCTTATGGATTGGCATGGGTCAGCCTATTTTGGATTGGAGAGGGGCAGACTGTTTTGGACTAGAGTGTGGCAGACTGTTTTGGATTGGGGCGAATAGGAGTGGGGTTGATTATTTTGGATTGGACTGGAGCAAATTGGTTTGGAAGGGGCAGATTGGAGTGGGGCAGGTTGGAAAGATTGCCGTGTGGTGGATTGTAGTGGATTGGATTGAGTAGTTTTGATTGGAGTGGGGTTGATTGGTCTGGGTGGATTGAATTGGATTGGTCTGTGTGGATTGGGGCTGTACTGCATGATTATGTGCATAATTTTGGAAATTACACACAAAAAAGAAACAATGTTGCATTGCGAAATTTAGAACAAGATAATCGTCATCTACTGAGAACAGCACCCAGAAGCAAAAACAAAGCATGAGTGCAGAGTAAGAAAAGAAGACTTGGCAAAATAAAAGAAAACTGTTAACTGTAGAAAATAAAACTTAGCAATTTAGTTTTTTCTGCTGGGCACGTTTTTCCAGTCACACGCCTTCTGTTTGCAGGGCACTAGAAGATCAGAAGAGCAAAATAGTACTTCCATCACGCCTGGAGCATTGGAAAGGCACTGATTAAGTTGAATCAATCAGTGCTTGGTCCCTGCACCACAAAAATGAACAGAAATTAAGCTAGGCCTGTAGTGAACAATTACAAGGCTGTAAAAAGAGTACCACACAAGCCAACAAATGGTAAGCAACAGGCAGACTCCAAGACGTTTGGTTAATGGCGCTAGAGCATGTTATTGCAGACTCAACCTGAAAAAATGACAAAATAATGAAGAAATACTATCACAAAATGTGCTGCATCATGTTGCGCAGTTTGCATTTTTTTGCTGCATAATTTGGCTCTCTGCTGCAGCAAGATTCCAGTGTCCCTGCCTATAATATCCGAACATTCACAGCACTCACAAAAGGTGGACACTTACAGCAGAACTCTTACAGTAAAACACTGCCAACCCTAATCTCCAGGTCTCTCAATCCAGAATACTTCACATGCTCCGAATTCAATCAATAAAGTCCCCGCAGCCCCTATAGGCACAACAGTTTGAAGTGTGTGCCACATACAAGAAAACATACTCTGAAGCTCCCTTTGATGGACATAAACACGGCACTCACAAGACACTTGAACTGTGTGTTTCATAGAAAGCATGCACCATGGCACACGCAAACAAAAGCGTGAGAACAAATGATTGCAATCTGTTTTTGTAAACATATGTCCTTGTGCACACAAGCAACCCCATAGTGTTGCACCAGCATAACACACTTTTATGCTTCTGCTTCTATAGACAACTCCACAATCTTTACTAGAGAACAATTTTAGTTGCAGTGCACTAGCAAGCACATTAAACAATTGAAAATAAAATCCAGAATTAACATAAATTCTGCGGATCGGTCACAATCCCTTTTATAAACTCAAATCAAACCCCGCACACGTGTCCGGACATGCTCCGGACACATTGTACGCTGATAGTGGACTAATAGCGCTGTAGATAATTAGCAGGCAAAAGCAGATACTTAAGTACCCAGAACTCGATCCTATAACTTACAGGGTATATCAGCAGCAAGTCTAACTGTCTGCTGTGTTTTGGGGTGGGCTTACACACTGAAACTCTCAACTCACTTGATCCCAAAGGCTCACAAACAAAGCCTCACATTATTAACACTATAGGTTCAAAAATGAGCATGGCTACCGCTTCCACCTTCTACCTCTCCCAAAACAAAGAGCAGCATTTACCGGAGGAAAGGTTGGCTCCTGCACCCATCTAGCTTAAACAAAGCCCTGCATACAAACCACACATGTTTCAGAGAAGTGGGCTCCCCCCCACAGACTGGCCTTGGTGCTTTATTTTATGTCGAACCTCCAAGGCAAGAAAAGGCAGGAAGTCACATCCGCATCAAAAAATAAATACAACTGCCTATATACAACCTTTTGCTAGAGAAAGCAGCTAGAGGAAGTCTGTTGAGACATCTGGAACCCAGTTAATTTAACACGGTCCGGTTTAAGACTCTACAGGGGGCGTACACCGTCTGGGCTCCAATATGTAAGAAGTTGGCGGTGGGGTGTTATCGCTATTATACATTAATCTGCAACAAACCACTTTTACTAGACATTTTAAGGGGATATCCAGTAATAGACTGGGTGATACAACCATAAATAGTAGCAATATACATCTGCCTCCTTCCTCTCTCCTATGAGGTCAGCAGCGAGTCTGTACACCGTCCAGAAAAATAACACTTAACTCTTTCTCTTCTTCCTCGGTGGCTCGGTCTTGCTACAGTCCCATTTGCAGCTTCCGGCATACAGGCGTGACATCCTGTTTAGGAAGAAAGTAAATGGAAAAGAGGACTAAAGACTTTGCCAGTGGGCATCAGGGTAACAACCAAACTGGACCAATACCAACTCGACTGCTAGTTTGCCTATCACAATCAGTCCACAGTGACCTCTTTCTGCTTGGCGCACCAGCATTACATTTCTTCTTTTTTGTGTTCTAAGTGAAACATTTAAAATCTTTTTTGGCTGTAATTTTAACTCTACACTACAATAGAACTGATCTTTAGGGTAACAGTTAAATGTATTGGTTATTATCTGAGCCCCAGGAATTATGCACCAATGAAGAAACCAACTTAACATTGCCGGCAAACTGCCCAGTTCCATGTGTGATGAGCTGCTTTTGTCCATGTTTTCTTTTCTTTGAATTCTGGGACTTATAGTCCTGCTTTTTTAATGTAGTAAACAATTTCCAATTCCCAGAATAAAAAAAAAAACTTGTGCTGGAGCAGATAGTCATGTATTAACCTGAGAAGCTTGCAGGGCTCAAACTGTGCTGCAGTGTGTGCTAAATTATGCAGCAAGAAAAGGTCATAATCTGAAATTAAAATGTATGTTGCAGTTCCATTGAACGTCATCAAACAAAAAATTACAAACAATATTTTTACTCCTCGCTTACGTTTGCCATCCTGCAAACCACTCAACAGCCCAGTGTCAACCTGTCCATAGACCCCTGTCTGGCCTCCAACATGCAAAATAGACTCACCTGGGGCAGCAACAACTCTGTATGGTATATGTGCAGTACAAGGATTGACAGCACTCCAATTCCCAGCTGGCACTGTTCCACCCTAACAAATCCATGAACAATGTATCCAACTCAAAATTACCTTGATTGCCACCTCCACGTTGGAATGTATTCACCAGTGAGGATGATATCTGTATATTGTGTGGGTAGGACTGGCACTGACAGGAATGTTAAGGCCAGAAGGCACTGCCACTCTAACTTCATTCAGCCACAACAGTGTCCTCTACTCCAATGACCCTTTTCCCTTTACTCAGCCTTTGAACTGCACTCACCTGAGAGGATGACAACTGTATACTGTGTGGGTAGGCCAGGAACTGACAGGAAGGCTAAGGCCAGGAGGCACTGCTACTCTCACTCCACTCAGACACAACAGTGTCTTCTGCTCCGATGACCTTCTCCCTCCACTCAGCCTTTGAAATGTACTCAACTGAGAGGATGACATCTATATACTGTGTGTAGTACTTGGAGTAACATGACTGTAGATCTCAAGAGGAACAATCCCTGTAACTCCAGTAATCAGGCCAGTGTCCATATGACATTGTGCATCTGTCTGTGAACTCACAAATGAAGTTTACCCACGTGGAAGGGACCAAGATTTAGATAATTGTACACTCTATGATCTGGCTAAACACCTAGGTCCACCTTTAGTGGCTGTGCCAAGAGGAAAATATTGTGGACAGGAAGGCCAGCTCAACCTGTGCGCTAAAACGTTTGAGACAGATCAAAAGCCCCAAAATGCAACATGTGAATAGTACTGACAGCAGACACATTCACAATGCACTGAACAGCTGATGAGAACTATCACATATACAACAAGGTTCTGGGTCTGCATAACAGTCAACTAGGTCTTATGATGACCTAAGCCACACCCTGCTCAGGCACTGTTTTGCCTGCATTGCTGGCAATACATGAGTCTATGACCATCCTTCCAAGTGCTAATAAACTCAGATATTATGAAGCTAGTTGACTGAAATGCAATTGGTATGTTACTCAAATGTCATGTCAATACAATTGATATCATATGTACCTATCAAAGGAGGGAATTCTGCAAACTCAATGTGTGCATGGCCTCAGCCAAATGTCACTGTTAACTTTTGGAGGTAGATGTCACAATAAAACCTTTAACATTGTACCTCTCACATCAACAGGTCTAGCTGTCACTGCGAATACTGAGCCCACTGAAGAGACTGCCACTACCCCCATGGATGAAGTCTTTTGTGAGGACACCACTCTTGGATGTCTGGATGTTGAGGACGGTTCTAGTTCATCAGGGCAACCTGGTCAGATTACACCAGTGATCCCTTACCATGACAACATCGTCTCCTCCCAGCCCTGTTGCTTGAACATCTCAGGAAGCTAGTTGCCCCCAAATCTGTGTCCCGGGGCCTGTGACAACCATATCTTGTCCCCAGGCCTGGATTCGGAGTCACAGCAAAACTCCTCTGACATTCAGGGTCCTGGAACCGGGGTGTGGGGGGCAAGCAGTGCCAAGGGCACAGTCATGTGGGGGTAGGATGTGCAGGAGGGATGGTGTGGGCTTGTGCCATCAGGCTGCAGGAGATGGTCCTGGCCAGGACACCATCAGCCAAGTTTTTGGACCATACCAACAATCCCAAGGTGTGATGGGCCAGGTACTTGTTGAACTTCGGGAGATGAAGCAGCTGCAGAGGGACTTCCATCCTTAGTTTCTGGAAAAGTGAGAGGCCACAAATACCATCCTGGCCTCTCTAATAGGGGTGTTCAGAGAGATCAGTAGTACCATGATCAAGGACTGTAAACAATACCACAGCCCTTCCTTTGGCCAAGCAACACCATCCCATTCAACATCTGTGGCAGCCACTGGATGGGAGGCCATGTCAGGGGAAGGACCCACCTCATACCCCCCTGACTCTGTAGCTGCAGGTTACCCCTGCAAACGGGGGCATCCATCCAAGATTCTAGAAGGTGCAGACGGCTAGACATCAACCACTGCCAGCAAGTGACCTCTTCCTGAAGGAACCCCTTTGTGTGCGACAGATTCACTCTGTTGACTGTTCTTAAACCACTTTCCATTTTCCATGGTAGTGGGACACTGGACTTTGGACTTCAAATATTGTGGCATCTCCTAATTTGATTTCATCCACCATGACTGACCTTACACTTTACATTTTTGTTGAGTCTCACAATTGTGTCCTGTACTTATGTAAATAAACACACGTATAACAAAAGCACTGCCTTCGACCATTTTTCAACACTTTGAAAGGTTGAAATATAAACCAGGTGATGCACATGATGAATACACAAGGTGTTAATGGAAGGAGGGATGTGTCTCAGGTAGTGTCATGCTGAGGAGAATTAGTAAAACAATGACGCAAGTGTCTGGTCAGACCAAACATTTTATTGCACAGTACAGCACATAGGTTGTCAAATTGTCTGGACTGTCATAGCCAGGATTGGCAGAATCACCTTGAGTCAGGCTAGATATCACAGTTACCGTCCCCCAGACCACAGAAGAAAGGGCTTTGTCAGACCTTGTCCTGTAGAATAGGCTAACAAAATGAATGTATCTTGTTACTAGCTAGAACCTCATCACATACCAATACTATGTCAGACCACAGACAGAGGGCACTGCAACAGTCCCTGATCACAGGTCCATACTATTAAAATGAGCAAGCATCTGGTGGCATGACACAAACCTATGTCAGTGTTGTGGCACAGGCATGGTGGCCTGCAATGAGGAAACACATCTCCAGCTACATAAAGTACATACAGGATCATTCTTAACACAACGTGAAGAGAGAATGCATGGATTGCACTGGATGACAACGTATCTCAACCCCATATGATCACACAATAGACAATTGAACCAACTCACTACATCAAATAAGTATATTGTGCACTTCAGAATACCACCCACCAACTGTCCAAGCTTCTTTGGCACAGGACTCATACACCCCAAATCTGTGACCAACATTACCTGGATCAATCCATGTCCACTTCAAATGTCAGAACAGCAACAGCTACCTTCCAATGTCACAACTCTGAAATGCCCACATGAGGATGGCATGGTGAAGAGACCTACATAAAACACAAAACAAAGCGTTTACCCATGAAAAATCATATATATGACTCAAACCTCATGTCAGACTTCAGTAGATCCACTCACATTGCAATGAGACTGACACAAACAAAGCAGACCATCAAGGTAGCAACATTTCAAAGTCTGACTTAACAAGTAAATCTTGCCTGTATACTGCATTGCTTCATATCCCTTGTTGATTGGAAACAAATACCCTACTCAACACTTCCTGACTCCTACAGTTCCCCACACAGTCACAGTAATCATAATTACACTCAAGAAAAGTATTGATTATGAGATCTGCCCGCAATTCTTCACTTTCCTCTTCATAACTGTCATCTTCACTTGGCATTTCTGGGTTCTTATCCAGTGGTGCTGCTAGTTCCCCCTCATCTGGAATATATAGGATATCTCTCCTCAGGGCAATGTTGTGGCGCATGCAGCAGGCCACAATGATCTTACATACTTTTTTAGGCGAGTAGAGGAGGGCTCCACCTGTCTTTCGGGAGCCCAAATGCCTGCTCCATGACACGCTGTGTTCTTCCATGGGCATCGTTGAAGATGACTTTTCTTGGCGTAGAAGGGTTCCTCAGTGGCATCAACAACCATGGATGGTTGGGCATGCAGAGCTTCCTTCAATGGAATGGGACATATGTGCACCTATGAGTCCCTCTCATTCGAGGTTTTGCTACAGACATTGCATACAAACAAACAGGACATATGTGACTTACCATCTAGCTAGGCTCTCTCTCGGTACAGTTGTGACATCAGCTGAGGAATTGCTCTGTTCCCTATGATGAAGATTTCATGGACTGAATCCGGATAACGGTCACAGACCTGTGAAATGTAGAGGTCTTCCAGACAAACAACTTGGACATTAATGGAATGGAAGTTCTTCCTGTTATGATAGACTTGTTCATTGCCATGCGTTGGATCCAAGGCAACATATGTACCATCAATGGCTCCCACAACATGTGAGATGTGTGCCAAACCATAGCACTCAGACTTCACATTGGCGAAATCCTCTTGATGAGGAAAGCAGATGTAGCTGTCCAGGTGTTTTCACATTGCTGAGAGTACATCCTTCAATAAAAGACTGAACATAGTTCGGGACATCCCAGCAGATAAGGCCACTGTAGTTTTGAAGTACCCTGTGGCCAGGAAGTGCAACACTGCCATGACTTGTGGTATGCTATTTGGATGACGAATGGAAGGCATCAGATCTAGCTCTAGCTTACACCAGAGATCTGCCATTGTTCACCGATACAGACTGTAGATCTGGATAATGTGCCTTTCTTCCATAGCCTGAAGGTCTAGCAGTAGACAGTAGACAGGAGGGTGTCTGATCTTCCCCTCCCTGGGTACCTATGTAAAGCAAGTAATGAGTTTAGTCATCACTCAATGTATCCCTTGCAGCATACATTAGGCAAATGTGCCAAGGCATGTCATAAGTTGAGGACATGATACACAGTACACATCACCACTGACAATGACACAGAATCAACATGTTTCCCCCAGGCCTTGCCACAAATGTGTCTAAATGATCTATCTGGACAGCAAGTATTTGTGCATGATAACTTGCCACTCAAACTGTGACTTGATGTTCCAAAACTTAAATTTTGTTGTGACACATTTTTCTTAGCCATATTATGCATTTCATGCCTCTAAAATGGCGGGTGCCTGACCTACTCCATTAGACATTATGAACCGCCCACGAAAATTGTCATGGTGGTTGCAACTGCGGCAGACACAACCATAAGCTAAAGTTGTTGCCAGTGGGCGTCACAGGCCAATAGCTGTGTCCACCGGCGGTGTTAGCTGCATACGTTGCAGACGTGACTGCCATGTTCTAAAGAATCCCTTATTTGACTCCTGACACTGCTGCCAGCAAGACCTCCATGACCTGAGTTGCTGTGTACCACTTCTGGGAGCAATCATGCCAGATCCGGCAGGTGATAGTACCCCTGCCCACATATGAACAGCTCTACGGTGAAACTCATGTCCACTTTTATCACTGTTTTTCACTGTACTTCACCATATTATCCTTCCTCACGTGTCCATGTGTGCCAGAATGAAAAGTCAAGGCCATGAAGGAGGAGTCAGTGTGGCTTCAATGGGAGAGTCAATGTTCATGTAACTGTGTTGAGTGCCAGATGTTGGGTCCTTATTCTTTGTTGGGTGCCTATTTTAAGTATACCCTGTTGTACCCTATGTTGGATGCACACAACTAGGTGAGGTGATATCACAGCCATCCCCATACATCACCTGACACATGGATGTTAATGTGAGACCACATGTATTTGCATGACAGCATGAGCTGTGTATGCATGTTGTATGAGTCAGGTGTGTGTCAAGTGAGCTATGTGTGTGTTGCCTGTGAAATTTCAAACAACATCTGGCCTTACTAAACTTATTCTGAAGGCTCTGCCCTTTAGGTTACCCCTTAAATACCACATGCCAATATGTTGTTGGCTACATGATGTACAGTCATGCATTGAAGTAAAGGGAGTGGAGCACTAAGGTTGTGTCTGCTCAGCCTTCAGAGTCCAAGGCCTGTCAAATGTATCTCCCAGTATGGGCCCCATCCTAGGCTGGTATTAAAGTTTTTTGACTATTTTTTGCAATTGTGACACTCTGCCCACCCCCATTATCCAAGTTTGTCCTGTCACGTGAACCAACCTATTCTCTGTGATAAAATGCTCCTTATTAAGGTTTTTCCCTGAGGAGTATGTAAATGGTTTTAGTAGGGACACTCTGATCTGTGCATCATGTTCACTTGGCATCACTGTCAATGTGTGTGTCTAACCCCTGATTAGTTCCTTACTCCCTGTTGATAGCATCACACAGTTCATATTTGTCCTGTGCGGACTCATTGCATAAATGATAGTCCCATAGTGCAGACTGATGAATCCTGGGAATCCATGATATGTGACTCATTGATTTGCAAACATAGCAAATAATGGATAATGCATGGCTTTATTTGTTGGCTGCCATCTCTGTTGGATGGACACATATGTCCAGAAGCATGTTCAGTGGCACATGTACATGATACAGAACCCCACCCAGAGATGTCATGAGTATGCTTTTTCCATTCCACATGGACATCTTCTATACCCACCATTCCAATCCATTCATCGTTATCCATGTGTAATGTTTTAGTTTGTACTCTGGCAGTACCCTTTAGGAACTGTGTGCAGGGAATCAGTCTCACAGAGTGTGAGTTTAATAATGTATTCATGCCTAAGGAGTGTACCATTCAGAAGCCGCAGAGGTGTGATGTGTCCCATGGTTCCTCAGCTTTCAGTCAGATTGCTAGAGCATGTACCATAACATGTCAGTTGGCCTATCTAGTCAGTGGAGGGCCTGAACAGAGTGGTGGATTGGTCTGAAGATTGGGAAGTGTTTGTAGTCATGTCCCTGTACTCCGTGGCTGGTATGTGGCATACTTGGGCAGATTGGGTAAAAAAGAATATTCGTAGCTCTGTGTTCTGACATGCAGGTGATACAGCCATGTTGGATGAGACTTGTGGACATAATTTCCTGTCTTGTCCTTTGCATCCATGCAGGTCAATGTCCATCAGAAGAAAGGGATTCAGAGAGCATCACCAAGAAGGTGTGGACCCTGGGGGTCCACAGCCAGTAAAGCACCAACTACAGAAAGGGGTGGGAGGACCTGAGAGGCTGGGCCCAGAAGATCGCAGAGGCCCAGCTGGGCTGTCCTCCCTACTTGGGTGGGGTACCCATCAGACAATGACCCCCCCTCAACGGCTCGCATTCTGGCAGTGGCCTACTCAGAGCTGGATGGGTGTTTGAGGGCAGCACAGAAGCCATAAGTTGTGAGTAGAAAGCAAATTCCTGCATTTTCCTTTGTCAGGTGATTGAGTGGGGGTACTGACTGCTCCTCTTGACAATTAGGGATGAACCATGTGTCACACAGTAGATGGGAGATTGTTTGTGTTGACATGTCATGTATCAAACTGGTCTACCTTTCCTCCTGAACCTGGGATCTGGTACAGACCTGGGGGTAATCTTCAAACAACTTTCTCTGCAGGGACCATAAATGGTTGTGTACAGTGATCTATTCTGTTGTGGTAGTGGGTGTAACTTCTGACTCACTGATCACTTCCCCTGAAAGTCACAGACAGGTAACTGGATTTTGGGTCACTGTCCTCTGCCATGTGTCTGGGCATACGTGTATCTGCCACCCAGAAGCAAGTTTTCTAAAGTGCATGATGTGTGCTGGTGCCTCAGTGCAATTTGTGACTTGTTTGTGCCCAGCATAGATGTGACATGGCTTACATGGTTAATGGTTTGCAGATGTAGCAACCTACTTTTCATTGGTAACTGGGAAATGTCCATTGAGTAGAATGATCCCCCACTCCTTGTGCCTACATGTCAGCATGTGTTCTTTTCTCTATAGGAAACATCCTTATTCTGCCCTTTCATACATGTTCTACCCATGTTGGTGGGATGATATATGTATTCCCTCACAGATATGTCCTTGGAAAACTGTTAGTGGATTAGCACATTTACAATGCTGATCCATTTCATGTCATGCCACAGACAGGAGTGTGTCAACATTATTTATTGTCTAACAGATTCCTTCATGTGTCATAGTATGTCATTTATCATGGAGGACTGCAATAGCAATGAGGGAAATGACATTTGGGCCCAGACTGTGTAACCACTCTGTGTTCATCTATGCCCTTGATGTAGCATCTTGTGGAAAAGTGCATTGCACATGTGTAATGATTGTGGATTGTTCCCTGACTGTTGTCATGCATCATGGAGTGACTTGCATATATGCTAACATCACCTGTGTTTGGGTTCAAGCATTCATCCACAGACACATACAAGGGTTGGCATGTCTTAGATGTGGACAGTGATGCTTCTCATTGGACAACATGTTGGGGTCATTCTATTTGTCCTTGCAAGTTCAGTGTCTCTCCAACATGCAAGGTACAGATGTGTACCACGGACACACTCAGGTGATGTTTGTAATGGATGTCAGACATTAGTGGTGACCATCCTGGGGCTGACTAATTCATTGTTGTGTGTATTCTTGAGACATCTCCCCCTGGCAAATGGACCTAACATCAATGGTGTTCCTATCAATGACACATGTGATGCCTCTCAGAGCGACATTGATACTACATCCTTGAATCTATTGTGACAGGTGTCAATATTTGAGCTGTACATTGTTGAAGTATTTCCATTGTGACATAGTATTTCCATGTCAACTACTCCAGGATGTTTCACTTTTGTATCTGCAGTAGCTGGATTTCAGTGAAATCATCTCAGATTGTTGCTACATCATGTATTTGCAAAATAGATGTGTGCATAAACTTGTGTGTGAAATATGAGAAGTTACTTTACCAACAGATTCTATTGTTGGCTACTGAGTCAACTGAGGTCTGCTGCATGTGGTATGGCTGTGAGGCTAAAAAGGTCACCTAGTTGTTATAAGGCCATTGTGGTTGTGAGACTTCAGCCATGCACCTGTAGTTGTGTAAGATCCTGATTAGCCTGTGGGTAATTTTGGTAAGACCAGATGGCATGCATGCGTATGGTATGGAACATGAAAGTGCCACTTTGGTTAAATAATTTTATGGAACCTATTTGCCATGATGGTATTGTTTGTCAATCAGAGGTGTGATTGAGGTGTTATCATGTATATATTAAGACACAATTTCTCATTCTTTTGCAGCAACAGCACAGGCAGGTGAAGTAGACAGGGCACAGCAGAGTGGGGAAGCATGTGGACACTGGACCTCAGGTCAAGTTACTACCAATGCAGAGGGACCCTGTTGCCTGGAGGGCGTGAGGGAGACAGGATCAACATCCTCATCATTAGATTCGTCCTCCAGTGGCCACTCCCTAGTGTTGGAGGACTCATTGGGGACCCTCCAGTACCATCCTTGACTTCCACCCCCATTTTATCACCGCCCTTCTTGTTGCTCCCCACGCAGTTGGCCGTGCCCACTCACCCAAGAGGGTGGGCAACTCCTTTAGGCAGGCCCCTTCGCCCCAACCCCTGTTACCCCTGCTGCCCTCACCGAAGAGGCTATTGGCCCCCTTAGAACAATCTCTGTTGGTCAGACTGCCATTGTGAATGCCATCCCGGGACTGGCAAGTCAGCTACAAAAGACTAATGCATTCCTGGAAGGCATTCATGGTGCGTGGCGGCTTGACCGCACTGGCGGTAGTTTGACTGTGTTCCGTTGGGTCCACCACCATGGTCATAATTTGGCGGTCTTCACTGTCGGGCCGTCGGCAGTATGACTGCCACCGCCAACATGGCGGTCGTGTGACCACCAAACTCGTTATGAGGGCCTAAGTGTGTGTATGGAATATTGATTGTGTATAAAGTTTTAGGCCGGAATTTAAGAAAAGTGGTGCTGCATCATCCAATGCAGCACCACTTTTCTTGCGCCCTCTAGCGGATCCATACGGCCACCATGTGTGTCTCATATTAAATATACGGCGCACCATGGCGCAGGGTAGGGGCAATAGCATCAACATTTATGATGCTATTGAATTACTGTGCAGGATTAGAGGCAAACATTTGGCACTAATCTTGCAGAGTACATAGGGGACAATTGAAAACAATGAGATGCCCCCTTTTAACGCCTGCTTTGTGCAGGAATTACAAATAGCCATTAAAAATGGCGCATTGGAATCTCTTAGTTTCCACTGTGCCATTTTTGTATCCCCCTAATGAGGGAACACCCCCCCTTGAATACATTATTCCTGGCGCAGGTATAATGTGGCACAAGGGGTTACAAAGTGGTGCAATGCATACATTTCCCTACTTTGTAAATATGGCCTCATTGGGCCACATTAGGATCATAAAAATTACACATTAGGATCATAGAAATTACACTAATGTGGTGCAAGAAGGTGCTAGGCCCTCTTAAATCTGGACCTTAGTGTGTAGCATCGTGAAGAAAATGTTTTAGATGTAGTGGAAATAGTAAGTGGCAGATTTACAAGGCTCTTGCACCCCTAGCGCCACATTTGTGGCAAAAGTTTTTCCACAAATATGACGCTAATGTGCCACTACCACGGAGCCATACTCACAAGGTGCCACAAACTAGGTTTGCGCCACCTTGTAAACCCTTTGAACCACATCATGCATAATATATACATGATGTATGTAAAGTGAGTGTTCCCTTTGTAAGAGGGTCGCGAAACATGGTAAAATGGACTCAACAATATTCCATTGTGCCATTTTTAGCATAATTTTCAACGCCTGCATAAAGCAGGTGATAAAATGAGACTCTCATTGATGTCAATGGGCCTCTTAACACTAAAGTGGATTAGCCTCATTTTTTTACTCTAATCCAGTATAGCTTTACAATAAGGTAAAAAAAAATATTGCCCCTAACATAGGCCATGGTGCACCATATTGTAAATACGGAGCTTCCTTGATGGTGTTAGGGGATGCAAGGGGGCTGCAAGAAAAGTGGATTATCACTAGTGACCCTAAACTGGTTTAGTTGGTAAGGTAATGGTAAATGTCACCCCTTTAGCGTCCAACACCTTCCCAAAATTGGTTTAGATTGGAGTGGGAATAGTAAATGCCACTCCTTTAAAGTCCAACACCTTCCAGAAATTGGTTAGATTTGCATGGGAATAGTAAATGTCATCCTTTTATTGTTGAATACCTTCCCCAAATTAGTATAAATTAGAGTGAGAACATTTAATTTCACCCTTTTAGGGTCCAATACCTTTCCCAAAATGGTATAATATTGGATTGGGAATAGTAAATGTCAACCCTTTAATGTCCAACACTGTCTTCAAATAGGTTTACGTTTGAGTTTGGTTACTTACTTTAATCATTTAAGTGTGAGATCCTTTGTTTAAATTATATTTGTATGTTCTGTAAATATTTTGTTTTTATTAGTATTGTTGGTGTTTAGAAATATAATTTAACATGGGTAATTACATGTTTGTAGAAAATACTATGATTAAAAAACAATTCTTTAAAAAAACATGTAACTCTTTTCCAATTTTAAGTATAATTTTTAAGTTAATTTAATATATATTTCTACATGTTCCACATCTATTTGTCTACCTATAAATATATTTTATACATAAATAAATACAATAATTCGTATTCCATTTTTATTATTAGATAAACTGTAAAAGATTTCTAATAATAGTATTGTATATTTTAATTGTCCACTTTTTATGTTGTTTAACATTTCTTTAGCATTTCCTAAATTGGTTCATATACATATTCCCATCATCATTTTAACATAAGCTATTTCAGTATATATTAAATAACTGTGTACTTTTATGTTATTAATTAATTTATACTTCCCAGTTTAAAAAAAAATATATATATATTATGTTTAGTCTGTTTTACATGTTCAATGCTTTTTACATTCTTTCATACATTTATTTAATATTTTTACATTATGTTTCATTCATGTCTAAATGGAGATAGCTTTCTTTTTATCTTTTCAGCTTTTTTCACTTTCACTTAGCTTCCATTTCTTTACCACTACTTTGTAGTCTATTTTCCAGAATCCAGGTCGCAGTATGATGCTGCTATTTGCCATAACAGGTAACTCCCTTGTAAATGTTTGTTTTAGAGTTCTGAGGGTAGGTTGTGTAGGGGGAGGTCTAGAGGTTGTTGTTTGCATTTTAGTTTTTTGTACACATAGGCGGTCATTAGGAGTTTGGTGGATGAAAACATAGGTCCTCCAAAACTCCTGACGAGGACACCACTGCAGTGCTGGCAGTCTCCCCAATGCCCCACAGCAACTTTTCCACTGGGCTGACCTGTGGAAAAGGTTCAACAGCATTGTTCCTGGTTCATAATTTAGCTGGTTCATAATTGAGCTGCGGCAATACTGCCGCCCGCAGGGTGCACCAGCACCCTTGAAATATGCATTGTCTGCATAGCAGACATTGCATATTTCAATTGTGCTGGGTAGGGGGACCCTTGCACTTCCCATGCCACGGGCTCGAGCAGTGCAGAAGTCCACCCTATGGCCCCCTGAGCTTGTTCTCCACAGCCTTTTCATGGTGGTGAATCCACCATGAAAAGGTGGTGGAGAACAAGGTTGTAATCAACAGGGCGATGCTAAGGTTTAGCATTGCCCTGGCTGATTACAACTAGGACTGCCATCAGCCCTTGGGGATCTTGGATCCTGGCAGAGATGGTGGTAGGCTGGCAGGTCTGGCTGAGAACCTCGTAATGTGGCAGTTGGACTACCAGAGCAGCAGTGGTCTGACCACCACTGCGAGTCTTGTGAGCGCCAGACTCATAATTGGCCCCTTAGTTGTATCAGTTGTAGTGTTGGCCATTAGTGTGTAGTTTTGAGTTTTCGTAAACTATTTTAGTAATGTATTGTTAAGTTATGATGTTATGTTATATTGTGCCATGTTACTTATTTCATGATGATTAAGTGAAAAGTATATGTGTATTTGTATTTAGGAATGCAATGTTTTTGTGGGCAGGTTTTCTGTTTTACTTTACAGGTTTCGTCTATGAATGTGTCCTTTGGGCAGTGGGATTTATCATCTTCTCAAGGAAATTTCTTCTGGTTTATAATAATTTTTTTTGTTTTTTATAGTTCCTAGATACTTTGGATTTTTTTGAGAGATCTCTATTGGATTGGTTACATTTCTGTCAGTTTTTTTTTCCTTTTCGCTTAGAATATTTCCCTTTTTAGGTGTATTATTATTCATGACAATGAGCATACCAAGGAGGATCTGCACTACAGAAAAGTAATTTATATTTATTTTATTTGTTTTGGGAGGGAATTGTTATATTTTATTGTTTGTTTAATAATTATGTGATTGTTTTCTGGAAATGTATAGCTTATGTCTTGTATTTATTTTATGTGATGGATTCAGGTCCTCCTTACAGCTTTGGCGGTTGGACAGTCAGAGTGCCATACTGGTAGCCGGAGGTCTGACCACCAAAGTCGAAATTATGTTGGCAGTCATACAGAATGCCATGTTGTGAGTTACAGAGCCTGGACCGCCAAAACCCAGCCAAAAAAACAACACAGCCAGTACATAGGAGGGCAAGAAATAGGCAGTCTGACTACCAGCACTGACAACCTTTCAACCAACCACCAAACATATTACAAGTACAAAATTGTAGTGGCGGTCATGCGGTGGTGGTCCTCCAATGGTGGTCTGGACCAGGGCAGCTCAGGCCACCACGGTAATACACACCACAATGGACGATTTTAAAAGCAACACAGCTGACACATATTTAAACCTGAGACACACCTACAAACCACACTATAAAACACACCCCTTCACACACCACATTCCTTTGCAACTCCCATGCAAAATACACCATTCAGAGCATCCAAAAAAATAAAATTTCCAGTTTAATTGGCACCCCTCCATCTCTCACTGAGAAAATATCCCGCACTCTCAACTCACCACATCACACCCATTTGCACTCCTCCACTACATTTGCTACCTGTTACAATTCCCAGGACCTATCTTTATCATTGATTATTGCATTTCACCACCATGCCAACCCAGATAAATCCTAATTTCACCAAAGATGAGTCAAGGTGGATGAAATCATTAGAGTAGAGGTACATCTATTTGGAGCCCAAGTCCAGCGGACTACTATTGCAAGGAAAATGGAAATCTGGCAAAGGATACTTGACAGAGTGAATTCTGTAGGCCCCACCCCGCACCCATGGGACAACATCAGGAAGAGGTGGAACGACCTCAGGGGGAAGGTCTGTTCCGTGGCACCCACACACCAGTTGCATGTCCAGAAGACTGGCTTTGAGCCCACAACTCCTCCCTTACAACTCACATCCTTAGAGGAGAAGGTCTTAGACATCCTGCATCCTGAGGGCTTGACAGGAATACCTGAGGGAGAGGAGATGTGTAAGTCACAACAATAAAAATGGCACCAAAATGTATTAGCATGCATGCTCGCTGATCACCTTTTGTCACCCTCACTGTCGCCCCACCCAACAGCCAGTGTACACCTGTCCACAGACCCCTGTCTGGCCTTCAACAAGTGAACTAGACTATCCTGGGGGAACTACATCTCTGTGTAGTGGGTATACTACAGGGATTGGCAGCATTACAAATCCCAGCAGGCACTGTTCCAACATTAGGAAAAAAAGGTGGTGAGTTCTCACTTAAAGAATCATTGATAAAAAGCACAATGTCACAATGATAATTTATTTGCATTGAGAAAAATGAAAAAGAAAATCAGTTCCATGAAATTATAATTCCTGTTATTGTATAACAGTCTATAGACGGAAAATATAATCCCACGATCAACAGTTCGATAGTCCAATCAACCAGTACCAAGGTTGAAAAAGTATCATGTGAACAAAACATATATTTTTTTTGTAATAGCGAAGCAGCCAGGTAAGAAAAAGATCAGAAGGCACAGTTCGGTGACGGAACAGCCAACACGTGTTTCGCCTCTTAAGCGGGTAAGCGGGGGCTTTTTCAAGGCTGTGAAAGAAATATGTATGTACAATAAAAGTCACAAAGTAAGTAGTGATAATAACAAATTATAGGATTACTTTCCATGCAAGTCATGCTGAGCAAAATTTGCTCCTTCTTGGTGAAACCTGTAGTTAAGGGGGTGTGGTCCATGGTAAACTCCCGATTTAGGCCAAGTGCTGAAATCATAAATGGTATCAAAATGTGATAAAGCCATAAGTGAAATTAGCAAGAAACATTTTGCCACTCTTGGGTAAATTCAAGGACTGAAGAAAAAAAGTGAAAATATTATTAGCCAGTTGAAAGTGATGAGTAAATAAAGTGCATGCTGGCACACACGTGATATTAGTGCAAACATGAAGTCAGCAGGGATGCATGCGGGCAGGTGCTAATAAAGACACCCTGTGAGAAGAACTTTACATCACCAAAAATGCTGACTCACATAAATTGGTAACATACCCAGTTCAAATCATTATGAGAAAGCTTCTGGCAGCTATTGTCATTAATACGAATAATAATCTGAGCAAGGGAACAAGTTTTGAGAACATATCATTGGTACGCAGTGTTTCATAACTAATACCAAAATAACCTTAGAGTAATCAGGTATTTAAAACAACAGGCTCTCTCCCTCATGAGCCAAGGCACAAATGTGAGCATGCGAGCATAGATGCATATCAAACCAATGAGAAAGAGACATAGTATGACTAATAAATATGGGCGATATGCTAATAGTTCACAGAAAGCCAAAAGAAACCCTTTTTAGCCATGTCACACAGATTAAACAGCCAACAGTTTAGAAATAGATGAACATCCGAAAGAAAGTAAGACAGTATCTTGAACTTGCCGGAGTAAAATAAATTAAGGTAACATGCTCGTGATCGCAAAAAACATTTGCAGCAGGAGATGTAACTCCCCGTTTCACAGAGAAGCAAACTTTCAGGGGATAAATAGCTAAACTATGTAAAGCGAGTACGGATTAACACGGATTAAAGAAACAATCAATTAAGTAGAATTTTGTTACCTAATGTCGTAGTAACCAAGCAAACATAAAATTGCCGGGAGGTCTCCCTCGAGTCCTGCGTAGAATCGCACTAGCTCCGTATGGCTAGAACGCGATGTAAATATCAAGCGCGTCCTTTCACCATTACGAGGGTAATGAAATCGAGAAAGGACTCGGCATACTAGGTGCAGCTGAATAATGGCGGCCATATTGAAGGAGAGTGATGCGGCAAGAAACATAAGGGACCCGCATGGCCTGTGAAGTGGGGATCGGAAAAGAGGCAGAAGGAGAAGAAGAAAGCAAATAAACATTAAGGGCACATGTTATAGAAGAGAAGTACCTGAAATATTAGGAGAGCTTAAAAGATTGATAAGACATGAAACAAGAGAAGACTGATGAGTGAGAATAGCTTAGTTACAGACCAGATTAGAAAGGAAAGAAGAAAAGGGAGAGACAATTAGTGGGAATAGTTATTTGGAAAAGAGTAATGAAGAGAGATACTGCAGAAAAAGGAACTGGGGTCTGTACAAAGATAGGGAAAATAATTATGGAAAAAAGAAGAAAAGAGTAGTAGAGACAGAAATAAACTGGAAGGATAAGGATATTGACCCTATTAGTAGCTCATAGAAACATGATACAGACCAACAAATTAAAACATCGGAAAAATGGTAATCGACCAACATAAGCCTATTTACAATAGTTCATCCAAATAACTCAGGCGATGCATTATTTACAGTAACCAATAGTGCCATTCATGGTCCTGATTCAGTCCTTGGTTCACTGTATCATATCGGATAATCAGCCTGCTTTCCTTTGACGTAGGCGTAGCTGTAAATTCCCGCCCCTTGGGGACGGTGTGATACGATGTATCCCACTGAATGTAAAGAATCGTTCCTTGTAATGGAAGGTTTTATAGTGCCCCACCAGAGGTGCTGTGGATTCCAGTTTCAAGATGTTCCGAAAATGCTCTTGAATTCAAAGTTTCAAAGGGCGGATCGTACTTCCAAAGTAGGCTTGTTGACATGGGCAGAAAATTACATAAACCACATTTTTACTGTCACTGTCCAACATTACTAAAACCAGAACAGTGTAGCCTACTCAAATATCACATTTAATACAAACTCCAAAATGGAGTGTACTCAGCTGAAACGATGGCATCTGTGTAGTCTGTAAGTAGGACAGACACTTATCACCAATGCTATGGCCAGGAGGCCATGCTACTCTCACTCTACTCAGCCACAACACTATCCTCTGCCACTATGACCCTTCTCCCTCTACTCAGCCATCAAACTGTATCTACCTGAGAGGATGGCATCTCTATAGTCTGTGTGTAGGGCAGGCACGGACAGCAATGATAAGGCCAGGGGCACTGTATACCCAATGCCAAACATCAGCTCGCTGTGCATCTGTTCAGGTATCCCATTACGTGAACTTGAATTGAAACTGTACTCACCGGAGAGGATGAACCATCTATGGCGGTCATTCTGACCGCGGCGGGCGGCGGTCGCAGCCCGCCATGCGGTCACTGCCAAATGGCCGTTCCGCGGCCAGGAGACTGCGGATGCCATTCTGGCTTTCCCGCTGGGCCGGCGGGCGACCGCCAAAAGGCCGCCCGCCGGCCCAGCGGGAAAGCCCCTGCAACATAGAAGCCGGCTCCGAATGGAGCCGGCGGTGTTGCAGGGGTGCGACTGGTGCAGTAGCACCCGTTGCGATTTTCACTTTCTGCAAAGCAGACAGTGAAAATCTTCATGGGGCCCTGTTAGGGGGCCCCTGCACTGCCCATGCCAGTGGCATGGGCAGTGCAGGGGCCCCCCCTGGGGCCCCACGACACCCGTTCCCGCCATCCTGGTTCTGGCGGTGTAAACCGCCAGAAACAGGCTGGCGGGAAGGGGGTCGGAATCCCCATGGCGGCGCTGCAAGCAGCGCCGCCATGGAGGATTCCCCGGGCCAGGGGAAAACCGGCGGGAAACCGACGGTTCCCCTTTTCTGACCGCGGCTTTACCGCCGCGGTCAGAATGGCCCTGGAAGCACCGCCAGCCTGTTGGCGGTGCTTCCGTGGTCCCCGGCCCTGGCAGTCATGGACCGCCAGGGTCGGAATGACCCCCTATATTGTGTGTGCATCTTGAAGTGACATGACAGTATCCAAAGAGGGCTTGTCCCTGTAAATCCAAGAACCAGGCTAATGTCCATATGCCAATGTGCATCTGCCTGTGAACTCACAGATATAGTTTACCCACCTGGAAGGGACCAAGATACAGATCATGGTACACTCCATGATGTGGCTAATCACCTAGATCCATTTTGAGCAGCTCTATCACGATGGACAGGAAGGACAGCTCAGACTGTGTGCCAAAAAACATTAAAGACAGATCAAAGGCACCAAAATGCATAATCTGAATGGTTTTGGAGCAGACATATTACCAAAGCACTGACCACATGATGACAACTATTACATATACAACAAGGTTCCAGACCTATCTGCATGACAGGCAACTAGGTCTTAAGCTGACCTAAACCACATCCTGCCCAGCCACTGTTTTCACTGCACTACTGGCAAGATATAAGTCTATGACCATAACTCCAAATGCTAATAAACCCAGGCATCCGAAAGCTAGTTGTCTAAAATGTAAATGGTGGTGACCCCAATGGCAGGTTGGCACAGTTGCTAGCATGTGTGCCTGTCACATAAAGCAAATAGGCAAATCCAATTTGTACATGGCCTTAATCAAATGTCACTGTTAACTATTGGGGGTAGATATCACAATACAATCTGTAACATTCTGTCTGTCACATCAACAGGTTTACCTGCCACTTGGAATACATAGACCACTGAAGAGACTGCCACTACCCCCATGGATGATGCCCTGAGTGAGGCCAACACTCCTGGACATTTAGGACAGTTCTTACCCATCCAGGTAACCTTGGCAGAATACACCTGTCAGACTCATTGTGACCACATCGAATCCCAGCCATGTTGCGTTAACATCTCAGGCAACCAGGCGCTCCAAACCTGTGTCCCAAGAATAGTGACAAAACTCTTGTGACCCCCCCAGTCTAGAATCCTGAGTCACAGTAAGGCACCTCCATCAATGATGGTCTAGGACCCAGTAGTGGAGGGCAAGCTGTGCCAAGGGTGCAGGCACACTGGGGTATGGTGCATGGGAGAGATGGTGTGGGTCAGTGGCATGTGGCTCCTGGGGATGGTTCTGGCCAGGACACCTTCACCCAGGTCATGGGAGCAAGCTAACAATCCCAAAGTGTGATGGGCCAGGTACTTGCCGAACTCAGGGAGATCAAGGAGCTACAGAGGACTTTCATTGGTAAATTCTGGAAAAGTGGGAGGCTCACAATTGCAACATAGCCTCCCTAACAGGGCTGCTGAGAGACATCAAGACCACCTTTAGCAGGTATTGTCAACAACATTGGCCAGTCTATTCCAGCCCCTTCTATATATGTAGCAGCCACTGGAAGGGAGACCCAGCCAGGGGAAGGACCTGCTCAGACACCCTTGGCTATGGAGCTGAAGAATACCTTCGCAAGTGGGGACATCCACCCAAGTATCCAGGAGGTGCAGATGGCAAGACACAAAACACTGGCAGGAAGTGAGCCCTTCTTGATGAAACTGCTTTATGTGCCACATATTCACTCTGTTGACCACGTCACATTCTTCATGGCAGTCGGAGGCTATACTTTGGACTTCAAATCTTGTGCCATCTACCATAATTATTGCATCCACCATGACTGATCCCTTCACTGTCAATTTCTTACTTAGAGTTTGACCTTTATTTTGTGTGCTCATGTAAATAAGCACACCTAACACTAAACAACGCCTACTAGTAGTTTGTCATCATTGTGAGATTTTGAATGTTAAATCCATGTGATGCCTATAATGAATACATAAGATGGTAATGGAAGGAGGGATATGTCACAGGTAGCAGCATGCACAGTATTACTACTAACACAATGACACAAGTGATTAGTCACACCAGACATTTTATTTGCACTGTACACCACATAGGCTGCCAAAATGACTGGACTGTCATGGCCAAGAATGGCAGAACTATGTTGAGTCAGGCTAGATATCTCAAGGTATCATCCCCCAGACCACAGAAGAAAGGGCTATGTCAGACCTTGCCCCGTAGAATGGATTAGTGGATGTGGTAACCAGCTTGAGCCTTGTCACATACCAAAAACAGGTCTACCAACTTGACATACGCAATGACACAGACAGAGGGCAGTACATAAGTCTCTTATCATAGGTCCATCCTATTACAATGAACAACCATCTGCTGGTATGATACAAATCTATGTCAGTGTTTTGGCACAGGCACTGTGGCCTGCAATGAGGAATCACATTGACAGGTACATACAGGTCATACAGGATCATTGTCAACATAACGTGAAGGCAGAATGTATGGCTTGCAGTGGATGGCACCATGTAACAAGACTATATGATCACACACATGAGACAATTGGATCCACTCACCACATCAAAAAGTGTATTATGCACTTCAGAATTCCACACACCCACTGTCCTAGTTGCTTTTGGCAGAGGACTTATACAGCACAGCTACATGCCAATGTCACAACTCTGAAATGCCCACATGGGATGGCATGGTGAAGAGACCTGAATGACACATAATGCAAGGAGTTTAGGCTGGTAAAAATTACATACATATGGCCATAACCTAATTTTAGACTTCAGTAGATCCATTCACGTTTCCATGAGTCTGACACAAACAAAGAAGAAAATGATGGTCTTAGCTTATTTTCAGTCTGGATTTGCAATCACACCTTGGCTGTACACTACATGGTGTGAGATCCACTGTCCTTTCCAAAAAACATGCCCGAGTCAACACATCCTGTAAACTACAGTTTGCCATACAATCCCCGGAATCACATATTACCACACACTTACACTCAAGAAAGTATTGAATGATGAGATCTGCCCGCAAGTCTTCACCTTCCTCCTCATCACTGTCATCCTCACTTGGCATGTCAGGGTTCTCACCCAGTGGCACTGTTAGCTCCCATCCAACTGATATTTATAGGATGTTCCTCCTCAGGGCAATGTGGTGGAGCATGCAGCAGCCCACTATAATCACACATACTTTTTTGGGTGAGCAGAGAAAGGCTCCACCACCCTGGTCTATGCTCCTGGCTTTCAGGAGCCCAAAAGCCCACTCCATGACACACCGGGTTCTTCCATTGATGAAGCAGACTTTCCCTGGTGTAGTTGGGTCCCTCACGAGTGTCAACAACCATGGACATCTTTTTTCGTTATGCAGAGTCCCCAGTAATGGAATGGGACATATATGCAACAATAAGTCCCTCTCATTGTATTTTCTGCAGCACACATTTGATACAAACACACATGACATATGTGACTTATCAACCAGCCAGGCCCTCTCTGGGTACAATTGGGACATCAGCTGTGAAATTGCACTGTTACGCATGCTGAGGGCATCATGGACTGAACCCAGATAACAGGCACAGACCTGTGAATGGTAGAGGTCACCCAAACAAACAACTTGGGCATTGATGGAATGGAAGTTTTTCCTGTTCCAATAGGCTTGTTCATTGCCACACAGTAAAACCAAAGCAAAATGTGTACCCTCACTGGCTCCCACCACACGTGGGATGTGTGCTAAACCATAGAAGTCAGCCTTCATGTGTGCGAAATCCTCACGTTGAGGAAACCAGACATAGTTGTCCAGGTGTTTCATCATTGCTGAGAGTGCATCCTTCAGTACAAGACTGAACATGGGCTTGGACATATCAGCAGATAGGGCTACTGTATTTTGGAAGGACCCTGTGGCCAGGAAGTGCAACACTGCCATAACTTGTAAAATCGGTGGTATGCTATTTGGATGAGAAATGGCAGGCAGCAGATCTGGTTCCAACTGACAGCAGAGATCCACAATTGTTTGCCTATTCAGATGGTCCATCTGGATGATGTGTCTGTCTTCCATGGCCTGAATGTATGGCAGTGAATTATAGACAAGAGGATGTCTGCTCCTTGCCCTCCCTGGGAACCTATTTAGGACAAGAAATGAGCTTTGCCATTATCTCATTTTTGTACTTGCAACATACATAATGCATGTTATTTACATATTGTGACAAGGCATGTCATGATTTGATGACACGATGGTCAGTACACGTTACCAATGCCAATCCTGCAGAAGTAACATGTTCGCCCATTGCTTTGCCACAAATGTCTACACATCATCTATCTGGACAGCAACTAAATTTTCCACGAAACTTTCAACTCGGAATGTGACATAAATTACCAAATTAGAAATGATCCAGGGGGTAGGGGAGGTCTGTGGCTAAAATGAACTATCCATATGTGCCTGGCAATGTATAAAAATGCTGTCAAAGTAGAAGGACATACATGACAGGACAAGACCATCACTTATCAGTTGGTTAGACCATTATTCTGAGTTGTGACACATGTATTATTAGCCAAATACCACATAAATGCTTTTGAAATGGTGGGTGTCTGACCTACTCCTTCTGGACACTAGGCAGTGCACACGTCCACTGGTGGAAGTCGTCATGGTGGTAGGCAGTTGCAACCACAGTAAATGCAGATATAGGATACCATTGTTACCAGTGGCAGTCTTGGGCCAATGGATGTGTCCGCAGGCAGTTACAGCTGCATATGTGGCAGACGTGACCGCCATGTTCTGAACATTCCCTCACTTAACTCTTTGCACTGCTGCCAGCAAGACCTCCATGACCTGAGCTGCTGTGTACGGCCTCTGGGAGCAACCAAGCCGCATCCAACAGTACATAGGGTCCCTGTATCCTCACTGGAGGAACTGGAGAAGCTGGTGGAGGAGGTCCTAACCCTGTATGAACAGTTCTTTGGTGCACCAGAAGAGCACGTAGATGGATTATGTCCACTTTTGTCCCTGTACTTCAACACATATTTCCTCCTCACAGGCTAGATTGCGCCCATATGTGCCAACATTTGTAGTAAAGGCCAAGGAGTTGCAGTCGCAGTGGCCTAGGAAGCCACAGATTTTTGTTGTGTCCCATACTTTTTAAAATTTCTGTCAGAATGCCAGGGCATATCCCACAAAATGTCAGTTCACCAACCTAGTCAGTGGAGGGCCTGAGCAGGGTGGTGGTGTGGTCTGCAGATTTGGAAATGTTTGTAGTCTTGTCCGTGTACTCTGTGACTGGTACATGGTAGTGGACCGCCCACTGCAGAAAGAGGTAAGTGGACCTGAGATGCTGGGATCAGAAGATTGCAGAGGCCCAGCTGGGGCTGTCCTCCCAGCGTGGTCGGGGGTTGCCCATCAGGCCATGATCCCACTAATGGCCTACATTCTGGCGGTGGCCTACCTGGAGCTGGGTGTGTGTTTAAGGGCATCACAGCAGCCACAAGGGGGTGAGTACACAGAGAATTCTTTCTTGTCCCATTGTCAGGTAATATTGTGGGGTATTGACTGTTCCCCCTGACGATTAGGGATGAGCCATGTGTCACACAGTAATTGGGAGCTTGTTTATACTGTCATGCCATGTATATCTAACTGGTGTATATTGCCTTCTGAACCTGGGAACTAGTACAAACCTTGTGGGAATTCACAAACCACTTAATCTGCAGGATCCAAAAGTGAATGTGTCCACTCCTCATTCATTTACTATTAGTTTTTGTAGTGGGTGTTTTTTGTGAGCCAATAATCACTTCCCCTAGTTGTCACAGATAAAATTTAATTGTATTATGGATCACTGTCCTCTTCCATATGTCTGGGCATATGTGTTTGTAGGTATCTGACACCCAAAAGCAAGTTATCCTCAGTATATGATGGGTACTGATGCCTCACTACAGTATGTGCTGTGTTGGAGACCATCATATATGTGACATGGCTTACCTTGATAATTGTTAGCAAATACAGCAAACCACTTTCCCTTTGTAAGTGGGGAATGTCCATTGACATGATTCATGTCCCATGACTGTTGCCAATATTAAATGTGCCTACGTCAGCATGTGTCCTTTTCCCTCTAGGAAATGTTCATTATCTGATATTTCAGGCATGTCCTTGCCATGTTGATGTTATGATGTCTGTATCCCCTCACATACATGTGCTAGGAAAACTATTAGTGGAATGGTACTTTTACAATGGTGGTACATTCCATGTTGTGTCACAGACAGGAGATTGTTGGCATTGTGTATTGTCTGACAGATACCTTCTTGCATCATAATATATCATTTAGCATGTAGAACTGCTGTAGCAATGAGAGATATGACATGTGGCCCAAGATTGTGGGACCAATCTGTTTTTATCCATGCCCTTGATGTGGCATCATGTTGAAAAGTTTACTGCACATGTGTATCGATTGAGGAATGTTCCCTGACTGTTGCCAAGCATCATGGTTTGTCTTGCATTGATGTTGACATCACATGTGTTTGGGTTCATGCATTAATAGCTACCATGTTTGGCATATCTAAAATGTGGGTAGTGATGTAGCTTCCCATTGGACAACAGGTTGGAGTCCTTCTATTTGTGACTGTGAGCTCTGTGTCTCTACTACATTCAAGGGACACATGTGTACAACTGACACACTCAAATGTTGTAATTGTCCTGGGTGTCAGAAATTAATGGTGACTATCCTGGGGCCTACTGATTCTGTGTTGTGTGTATCCTTGAGAAATTACTCCTCACATATTGAACCTGACATCAATGGTGTTCCTTTCATTGACACAAGTAAGGCGTCTTTGTGTGACACTGACAGTACCTCCTTGTCTATACTGTGGCAGGTGTCACTTGTAGATCTGTATATTGTCTATTATGACATAGGTCTTTCCATTTCAAACACTCTAGGATATTGCACTTTTGTATAAGAGTCAGCTGAGTGTCATTAGCTTCATCCCAAATAGTTGTTTCATCATCAATGTAAAAAATGGATGTGTGTCCAGTTTTCTGTGTTTAAAACGTGTGTACATTTCACAATAGGATACTTTTGTTGGCTACAAGTTAACTGGAGTCTGCTGCTTGTAGCACAGCATTGGGGATGGAGAGGTCACCTAGTTATAGTATGGTTGTGGGGTTTGGCAGACTTCATCCATGCAATTGTAGTAGTCTGACATCCTAATTTTCTTGTGGGTAACTTTGGGAAATCCAGATAGTATGCAAGTATATGGTATGGGACATGTATTGCCACTTATGTGTCTTTGCTGAGGCCTACCTGACCTGATGCTATTCTTTGTCATTCAGAGTTGTGGTTCAAGTATTATCAGGTACATTGTGACCTTATTTATCTTTATTTTTGCAGCACAGACAATTTAAAGAGATGGGCACAGCCGAGTGGGGAAACATCTGGCCAGGGGACTTTGTGCCAAGATACAACAGACACAGAGGGACCTAGTGGCCTGGAGAGTGAGAGGAATTCCACAGGGAGACCGAACATTCTACTTCATCATCAAATTCCTCTTCCAGTGGCCACTCCCTAGTGGTGACGGACCCATCGGGGACCCCCCCAGTACCATCCTTATCTGCCACCTCTGTTCTATCACTGCCCTCCCTGTTGCTCCCCCACTACTTGGCTGTGCCTGCTCACCCATTAGGGTGGGTGTCTCCTATGCCACAGGCACCTCTGCCCCAGCCCCTCTTAGCCCTGCTGACCTCAGGCATGCTGCTATTTAACTCCTGAGAATTATTTCTCTGGGTCAGTCCACTATCGTGAATGCCATCCAGTGATTGGCAGGTCAACTCCAACAGACCAATGCATTTCTGTAAGGCATTCATGGTGCAATGGCTGCACTACAGAGATCTTTTCAGGCTCTGGCCATGGGAACTGAACAACAGACTCAACTTCTACGTCCCCTCCCACCAACTCCGCTCTGCCAACCTCTCCCTCGCCATCGTTCCCCGAATCCAACGCAAGACCTCCAGTGGCAGATCCTTCTCCTACCTCGCTGCCAAGACCTGGAACTCACTCCCGACCTCCCTGCGCCAGACCCAGGACCTCCTCACCTTCAGGAAACTCCTCAAGACATGGCTCTTCGACCGATAGCAGCTGCCCCCCCACTCAGCGCCTTGAAACCCTAAAGGGTACATAGCGCGCTTTATAAATTTATTGATTGATTGATTGATTGATGGCCTCCACAATGATGGCAAGCAGTCACCCTTCATATCCCTTTTCCCACTCCAAATCCTCCCTTCCCCAACCTACCCAATTCATACAAACACATCCACTTCAACAGACAAAGGTAGCACACACAAACACAAGCATCACAAGACACACCACTGGCATCCACATAAACAACATCCACCCGCAGACATAGCAACAGTCACTACTTTGCCTGATACCGCCACCAACCCCAGCATCACACACAACATCAAGCCTACCTACAAACACCACCAAAGCAGACACAGACATAGACACTATACCCATCCTACCCACACACACCACCCCAGCAGACCCGCAGACATCCACCCCAAACACCTCACCTGCAGACACCACAGCTACTGACACACCTACATCCAGGACATCTTCCATATCTGCAGTCACCACCCCAACAGCAAAGGTATTCCCTAGCACTGCTGCCTCTCCTAAGCCAAAGACACATAAACGCCCTCACTCTCCCACAACACAAACACCCACCAGCACAAGCATACCTCCCGTAGGCATGCTCCCAAGACATCCACAACTACATGTCAGACAACCACTCCCTCAAACTCCAAGATCCCGACCCCTTCTGATGACCGTCCCCGTGTGTCCAAAAAACTTCTCCTTTGTGACCTTGGCCTTACACCTGTCCTCCACCTGTACCATACATAAAAGTTCCTCCTCCATCCCCAGGGTCATCCCTTCCACCTCCAAGGCCTCCCCTGTCCCACTGAAAAGACACATACCCCTCCCTTCCAAAAAGAAGCCCCCTTCCCAAAAAGGAGACCCCCTCCCAAGCTCAAAAGTAAATACCCCTTCTGAAATCCAATCCCTGTCACCCCCACAGAATCCCTGGGGTGCCTGCCTGCCCCTTTATGTCCCTTACTGTCAGGAGTCAAGAAGGGGTACAACACTGTGCCATGATTTGGCCTTTTAATGGACTGGCCAATGACCTTTGGACATTATTTTTGCCATCATTGTTGTTAGCAGTAAAGCAAAAGAGTTGATTTAGTTGGGTGTACCTTTGCCCTGCAATTCCTTTCCTATGTTGATGTCCCTGAGTGACTTTGAGTGTGTGTCTCTAGTTGTGTGTGTTTTTGCCTGCTTGCTGCTCTATTTGATGTTGTCTGCAGTATGTGAGTTTGTGTGCAATACTCCTGTCCCCCTAGGGGAAGGGTATATGTTGTGTATTAAGTCTGGGTTTGTTTATGCAATGTTGGTTTCATGGCACTGTGCATTGTTTGGTATAAAAAGTATTTATTTTTGTGTTGCCAATGTGGGCATGTAAGGTGCTTGAATTGTCTTCCTGATATGGCTGTTGCATACATGTGATGTGTGTATTCTTGAGTTTTGATTTTTGCAGACATGGAGTGTGTAAAGTTATGCTAGGTTGCTTAGCATTTGGGTGTGCCTGTGCCCATTTAGGTGGGTGTCCCTTGCAGCTAGTTTGTGTAGAGGTATGTCCTATGGTGTTGGAGTTGTAAGCTTTGTTGACTTCCCCTTCCACATTGTGTAGCTGTGCATGACAATTATTTTTGGGATTGTTTGTCCATGAGATCCATGTAGGGCCATTCACTGTGTGCATGTTGTTTGAGTGGCCTGTCCATCCTGACGTGTTCCAGTGCAGCCTCCTTCCATGTATGCTCCTGATGCTCCCATTCTGACTGTGCAGGTATTGGCAGTATGGTGCACTTTGTCTATTTTATCTGTTTGTCTCTCTTTCTATTGTGTATGCCATTGTGCTTCTATTGTGGTGTGATGCGTGTGATGTGTGTGTCCATTGCAGGGTTGTTTCTCGGTAGTGTTGTGTGTATTCCATTCAACATCAATCGATATGTGTGTTGCATGTGTGGATAGTCCCTGGCCAGTGTTGAATGTAAGTGTGTGATTTGTATTTGTATATGTGCTGTGGCGTTGTTGCTGTGTGTGACTATGTTGTGTAGCCTTCTGTGTCCCTGTGTCTGAGCCTTTTGGTTGTGTTTATTTGTGTAGTGTCGCAGTACAGTGTGAGTGTGCTAGACAGTGTGTGCATATTGTGAGTGTGTAGTTGTATGTGTTGCTGTATGTCAGAGAGTGTGTGTGGTTTGAGACGTGTACCCGCTGCCTATGGAGTCCCCCCTCTATGATTTGTTTTCCAGTGCTAAAAGCTGTTTTTAAAGTTAATGATAAAGGTAGTTGTGTGTACTTACAGTTGCTGTTGTCCACAGCGGGGTTGATTTTGTTGTCTTTCAGCGAGCATGAGCAGCAGCATGACATTGCAAAGGGCTCCATAGCGGGTTCCAGATGCGTGCAGCTGTCTGCAGGTGAGTGTCTTCCTTTATACTGTTTGTTTCCACCAGCTTCTCCCTCGGGTTTGGACCGCCAAGGTCACATTGGCGGTGTGCAACCTCATAATGACTCTGGCAGAAACACAGACTCCGCTGGCCTGTTTGTACTTCTAGGTAATCGTGGCAGTCTGTGCTGAGTGGCGCTGTTGGTGAACCGCTGGTGGTGTTCTATTTCTACGACCGCCATACTTTTAATACTGCAGTCCACTCCACCAGACTTTTGGCGGTCAGACCGCCAACATGGTGGTCACGGGCCCACCAAATTCGTAATGAGGCCCTCAGTTTGTCCTTTAAGATTTTTGGTTGGTGAGGTTTAATTTTCTCATGTAAATACTTGGGACTTCTCTACAAGTTTGGCGGTCGGACCGCTAGACCGCAATGTTGTGGGTCCTGAAAAGTCCACCACAGCAGCATTCTTTCAGACCACCCTGTTACGAGCTATAGAGGCAGGACTGCCAACCGCCAAGCAAAAAAGGGAGACCACCAGAGGCGCAGTGGCCATGATATAGGCTATCCAACTTATAGTGCCATCAGTGCCACAGCCAACCACTGATCTTATTATAATCATACAGTCGCTGTGGCAGTCCTCTCATGGCGGTCAGGACCATGGCGGTTCACGGTCAGCAAAGTAACAGACAAGTGCACATTGGATGAATTAAAAAATAACACAGCTGATACACATTGGCCAAGAGGACACACCTGCAAACAACATTATAAAACACACCCCTTCACAGACCACAATCCTTTGCATTTCTACTGCAAGACACAAAAAGCAGAGCGTCTTTTTTCCGTAGAGTACATAGATTAGACACCCCTTTTTGTCTCCATCCCATAGAACATGCTGCACACACATTTGTCCATTCACACTCTGTTGCACTTTCCCTGTTAAATAACTCCCTGTCACCCATATTTTTCCACGATGTCACTTCTACTTCGGAAGATGAGTAAAGAGTCATTGTGGATGAAATCATAAGAGTAAAGCCATAACCCCTTCTGTGCCACGGACGTAGTGGTTACGACCAGCGGCACAGTACTCCTGTGCCGAGGACGTAACCATTGCGTCCTCAGCACGGAGTCCGGAGGGAGCGCTAGCACTCCCTCCATGGGGTTCCCCTCCACTCCCCCAAGGCGGGGATGGAAGGGGATGACCTTCCCCTTGCACCCCGCCACCCGTCCCCCACCACCCCCCCATAATGACATCAGCGCACGATCGCGCGCTGACATCATTACCCACTGCCGGTCGCAGTGGAAGCCATTTGCTACCAGTGCGACGAAGGGAGAAACAGGTGAGTTTCTCCTCCGGCGGGTGGGGGGTTTGGGACAAAGAGGCACCGGGGGAAAGGAAAGGCTTTTCCTTTCCCCGTGTCTCTTTGAGCATTCCTTCTTGCCCGATCCCATTGCGATCGGGCAGCAGGAATGCCCACTAGACTCCAGGGATTTTTTGTTGTTGAATGTTTTAAAATGTTTACGCGTTGGGGAGCGGCCCCTTGGGCAAGGGTCGCTCCCATTTGGGGGCATGTTTGAATGGCCATTTCTGCCCCCCTTGGGGACAGATCGACCTAATATTTTTAGGCCGATCTGCCCCCAAGGGGGGCAGAAGCCACTAGACGCCAGGGATTTTTTTGTTGTTTTTGATGTTTTAAATTTTTAGCGTTGGGGAGCGGCCCCTTGGGCAAGGGTCGCTCCCATTTGGGGGCATGTTTGTGTGGCCATTTCTTCCCCCCTTGGGGGGCGATCGGCCTATTATTTTTAGGCTGATATGCCCCCAAGGGGGGCAGAATCCACTAGACGCCAGGGATTTCTTTTGTTTGTTGATCTTTTCAATTTTTAGCGTTGGGGAGCGGCCCCTTGGGCAAGGGTCGCTCCCATTTGGGGGCATGTTTGAATGGCCATTTCTGCCCCCCTTGGGGGCAGATCGGCCTATTATTTTTAGGCTGATCTGCCCCCTAGGGGGGCAGAAGCCACTAGACACAAGGGATTTTTTGTTGTTGTTGATGTTTTAAATTTTTAGCGTTGGGGAGCGGCCCCTTGGGCAAGGATCTCTCCCATTTGGGGGCAGGTTTGTGTGGCCATTTCTGCCCCCCTTGGGGCAGAAACCACTAGAATGCCAGGGATTTTTTAATATGTTTATTTTTGTTGGGGGGGCCTTGGGCAAGGGGCATTGAACTGTTGACCATTTCTGCCCCCCTTGGGGGCAGATGGGCCTATTTTTTTAGACCCAGCCATTTAGGCACCAGGGATAGTGTGTATGTGTGTGTGTGTGTTAGTGGAGGGGGGCGGCCCCTTGGCCAAGGGTCGCCCCCCCCTTTGGGGGCAGGTGAACCAAGGCCATTTCTGCCCCCCTTGGGGACAGATCAGCCTATTATTTTTAGGCTGATCTGCCCACAAGGGGGGCAGAAGCCACGTAGGCACCCGGGATAGTGTGTGTGTGGTTTTTTTTTTGTTTGGGGGTGGGCCCTTGGGCAAGGGTCGCTCCCCCTGGAGACACACTACTAAAGGTATTTTCTGCCCTCCTTGGGACAGATAGGCCTATTTTTTAGTAGGCCCATCTGCCCTTTTGGCAGAATCCACTTAGGCACCAATTTCTAAATGCTTGATGGTGAGATGTTTGTCAAATGATGAAGTATTTGTGATAATTTTTTTCCTCCTTTTTGTTTTAGTTCAAAGCTTTTGTTTTCTTTGCTGTGGCTCCTTGTGGTTTTGGCGGTGGTTGACCTGCGGTTTGCATAGTTGCATGTTGTAGGTAAGTAAAAACAATTTACTCCAAAGGAGTATTGTTGCCATGCATGAATGACATGTTTGTAGGTGGTGTACTAAATGCAGGTTTGTTTGAAATTGTCCTTAGATTTGTGCACAATGATATTTGTGTTGTCTTATTTCTAATTTGCTTTTCTTTCTTTCTTTTTAGTGGGATATCATTGGTGATTGCTGTGTCTGTGCAGAGTAGTTGCTGGTGATTCAAGCTTTTTCAGGCAAGTGAGCAGTATAGTTTTTGAGTTTATAACTCTTACTAATAAAGCTACACTTTATTACTTATCTTACACAGTGCTGGTTGTTGGTGGTGCATTTGTCCAATTAATTTTTGTAGGAAAGATCATGGCTAGCCGCAGGATGACCGCTCAGCAGGTGGTTGGTATGCTTTTTGAGTCATTGTCTGATCATGATTATGAGACGGACTCTGCATCTGAGGCAGAGGAGGAAGTGAGAGATTCTGGCAGTGAAGTTTCTGTCGGAGAGGAATCTTCTGATGAGGAAGCCACACTCAGTGCAGATGAAGGGCCTGTTTCAGAGGAGGACACTGGTGTGCCATTAGTGCAGCAACCTGGGGCTGAAAGGTTTCCCGTTAGAAGAACTGAACTCTGGGTTGCCCCAAACATGGAGCAGCCAGAGTTGCCTGCCTTTACTGGTCTACCGGGGTGTAGAGTCAATACTGAGAACTTTTTGCCTGTCAATTTCTTTGAGTTATTGGTGGATGATGTGTTTTTGGTAGAGATTGTTGAGCAGACTTTGTATGCGGAGCAGTATTTGAGGGACAACGCTGCTAGACTTAGGCCGCACTCTAGAGCTGCCCAGTGGATTCCCACAAATTTGGAGGAGATGAAAAGGTTTTTAGGTTTGACTGTTTTGATGGGGTTGATAAGGAAGCCATCACTGGCTTCTCATTGGTCTACTAGTCCCTTGATGGCAACAGCTATATTTCCTGCAACAATGAGTCGTAATCGGTATTTGCTTCTTCTTAGGATGCTGCATTTTATTGACAATGCATTAGCCTTGCCACGAGATCACCGTGATTCTGACCGTCTTTTTAAGATTAGGCCTGTCCTTGATCATTTTGTAGATCGGTTTTCAGAGGTCTATGTTCCAGGCAAAGAAATAGCTGTGGACGAGTCTTTGGTCCTCTTCAAGGGTTGTTTGGTTTTTAGGCAGTACATTCCTAGCAAGAGGGCACGATGTGGAATTAAATTGTATATGCTATCTGAAAGTAGTACAGGATATGTTTTGGAGTTACTGAGAAAATTGTGTGGGAACTTGGTAGATGACTGTTCAACAAAGGTCACCATTTGTATGTAGATAACTTTTACACTGGAGTGCAGTTGTTCAAGGAATTGTTTAGAGTGGACACTGTTGCTTGTGGCACAATTCATTGTAACCGGAAAGGCTATCCAAGGGAGCTTGTCTGTAAAACACTTCAGAGGGGACAGTGCAGTGGATTGCGGAATGATGAGCTGCTAGCTTTGAAGTTTTCAGACAGGAGGGATGTCTACATGCTAAGTACCATCCATGATGAGAGTACTTCCCCCGTGACTGTTTGGGGCCAGGTTGCTGAAGTGCACAAACCTGTATGCATTTTAGATTATAATAAGCACATGGGAGGTGGAGATAGAGTTGATCAAAGGTTGGAACCTTATACTGCTATTCGTAAGTGTTACGTTTGGTATAAGAAGTTAGCAATTCACCTCTTCCACTTAGCAACTTTTAATGCTTTTATTGTGTTTAAGGATAGGTCTCCAGAGTCAAAGATGACATTTGTGAAATTTCAGGAGTCAGTGATAGAGAGCCTTATTGTGGTGGAACAGGCCAGAGTTCCTAGAGAAGCAGTGGTGGAGGATGTGGCTAGATTGAAAGATCGCCACTTTGCTGAGCACATTCCTCCCACACCCAAAAAAGACTTTCCAGCTAGGAAATGTAGAGTGTGTTTTCGAAGAGGTATCAGGAGGGAGACTCGAATGTACTGCCCAGATTGTCCTTCAAAGCCTGGGCTGTGTGTGGGTGGTTGTTTTAAGAATTGCCACACCCAGAAGAATTACTGGGAACAACCATGAGTGTAAACTCATGTCTGTTTTGTATTTTCATGTGTTCAGTTTCATGGTTAGCATTTCTGTCATGTACTTAGTTAGAGCTTTTGTGTTTGTAGTTTTGTAATTATTTCAAATTAGTTAGGGGTTTCTTTGTTTAAAAAAAAATAAAAAGTGATGCCATTGTGTGTGGAGTGGGGCTTGGCTGAGGGTGTACATATTGACTTGCTGTTGGCTACTGCAACACACTGCCAGCCAAACACCAGTCCACACACTCCCATCAGCTGGTGTGATTGTTGTATCAGGCATGTGGGCGTATGTAAGTGATGTGCCCTTGAGTGGCGCTGTCTGTCGATGTGAGTGTTGTAATGTGCTCGGCCCGTGGCTGGCAGGGTGAATGGTCTTGTGCATGTCACAGCCTGCTTCCAGGCCACCCCGAAGCACACCAAAGGACCCTTCTCCTGCCGAGCCTGCAACTTCACCTGCAACAGAACAAGGAAGCCAGCAACAACCAACACCAACCACCTCCACTGCATTCTCCTCAACACACGCTCCGCACGAAAGCACGCCATCGAGCTCTGGGACCTGCTCGACACCACCGCCCCAGACGTAGCCTTCCTGACCGAAACCTGGTGAAACGACTCCTCGGCCCCAGACATCGCCATCGCCATCCCTGACGGCTACAAGATCACCAGAAGAGATCGCACCAACGGAATCGGAGGAGGAATAGCCATCGTCCACAAATCCACCCTCAAGATCCACACCCACACGGACGACACCCTCAAGACAGCTGAACACCTTCACTTCCGGATCCACACGGACCCAAAACACAACCCTCAGAGGAACTCTCATCTACCGTCCTCCAGGACCAAGAGCCCCCTTTAGTGACACCATTGCCGACCTCGCAAGCACCCACGCCCTCGCCTCTACGGACTACATCCTCCTTGGAGACCTCAACTTCCACCTGGAGAACAACAACAACGCCAGCACCGCATCACTGGCCACCAACCTCTCCAACCTCGGACTCAGACAACCGGTCAACACACCCACCCACATCGCCGGCCACACGCTAGACCCAGTCGTCACTGCAAGCAACCATATCTCCTTCAGCCACACCACCGAACTCCACTGGACCGACCACCACTGCGTCCACTTCACGTTCAAGAAACACACCGAGCACCACCGCACCCCACTACCTCTGCACCGCCGCTGGGGCAAAGTCACCGAAGACCAACTAACCAGCGCCCTCACCCAGAACCCGCCGACCGACCCAACCGACCCAGACACCGCCGCCATCAACCTCCAACAGTGGATCCTCAACTGCGCCAACACCCTCGCACCACTCAAGAGGCCCACCGGCAACCAAGAAAAGAAAAAAGCTGCCTGGTTCACAGATGAACTCATCACCTCCAAACGCACCTGCCAGAAACTTAAGAAAAAATGGCTTCTCCAACGCACACCCGACAGCCTGGCAAAACACAAGGAAAGCCACTAACCTCATCTGGCACCCCTCGCACAACTGGCCCGTCAGCACAACTTCAGCATTCTCTCCTATGCTGACGACACCTAGCTCATCCTCTCCCTCACCAATGACCCACACACCGCCAAAGCCAACCTCCATGAGGGATTGAAATCCATCGCCGAGTGGATGAAAAACAGCCTCCTGAAATTAAACTCCGACAAGACGGAGGTCTTCATCCTCGGACACACCCCCTCGGCCTGGGGACGACTCCTGGTGGCCCACCGCGCTGGGACCCCCCCCTACACCAGCCAACCACGCACGCAACCTCGGCTTCATCCTCGACTCCGCCCTCACCATGTCCAAACAGGTCAACGCAGTCTCCTCCTCCTGCTTCAACACCCTCTGCATGCTCCATAGAATCTACAAGCGGATCCCGACGGAAACCAGAAAAACGGTGACCCAGGCCCTCGTCAGTAGCAGACTTGACTACGGCAACGCACTCTACACAGGCATCCCAGCAAAAGACATCCAACGACTCCAACGCATCCAGAACGCCTCCGCCCGCTTGATCCTCGACGTACCCCGCCGATGCCACATCTCCCACCACCTGAAGGACCTCCACTGGCTCCCCGTGGACAAGAGGATCACCTTTAAACTCCTCACCCACGCGCACAAAGCACTCCTCAATGCCTGACCCGCCTACCTGAACAACAGACTCAACTTCTACGTCCCCTCCCGCCAACTCCGCTCTGCCAACCTCTCCCTCGCCATCGTTCCCCGATTCCAACGCAAGACCTCCGGCGGCAGATCCTTCTCCTACCTCGCCGCCAAGACCTGGAACTCCCTCCCGACTCCCCTGTGCCAGACCCAGGACCTCCTCACCTTCAGAAGACTCCTCAAGACCTGGCTCTTCGACCAATAGCAGCTACCCCCCCCCCCCAGCGCCTTGAAACCCTAACGGGTACGTAGCGCGCTTTAGAAATTTACTGATTGATTGATGTATGAAAGGTGTGTGAATGGACTGTAAAGCGGTTGGTGCCTTGCCGTGGCTTTACAGCTCACGAGCTGTGAGTCATTGGTTCAGTTTTTTGGTCTTTCAGTTATTAACAGTGCATTTCATTTTTGTGAAATCTCTTGTTAATAAAATTTGATCCACTGAACCATCACTCACCCTTGTGCCAAATCCAACCAGTATGTGTGGTAAAAATGACATAACCTGCTTCGCTGTAATCAGGCGTCGCAGTACACCTGTGACACGCTAGGTGCCTCGGGTGGGACCCTGATGATGAAGCATGCCACCAACTTGGTTGGTGGGTGAGGGGTCTTTTTCACATAACCTAAGTGCGTTTATTTTCACATTTTTAGTGTTTGGCACATCACAGACGTATGTGGACACATCAAAATGATATATTACAAAACTACCTGTGTTTGGGGGGGAGGGGGCACCTATGTTTTTGGTCCTGGGTGCGGCCTTCATCTAGGGAATCCTACCAAACTCAGACATTTTTTCAAACTAGACACCCCTAGGAGTCCAGGGAGGTGTGGCTTGCGTGGATCCCCCAACATTTTCTTACCCAGACTTCTCTGCAAACCTCAAAATGTGCTTAAAAAAGCATATTTTCTTGACTTTCGTTTGTACGATCACCGCTCCAGCACAAAATTCCTACTCCCCAGCGTTCCCCTCAGTCTCCCAAGTAAAATGACACCTCACTTGTGTGGGTTCCCAAAGCAGAGTCAGCCTAAAGATGTATAAAAGAATAATATGTCCTTATCAACTCCCTGTGCTATCCCCTCTATCTCTACATGTTTTTGGCCTTATTCTGTTGCAGGCACCTTGCCCACCCACACAAGTGAGGTATCATTTTTATCAGGAGACTTGGGGGAGCGCTGGGAGGAAGGAAATTTGTGGCTCCTCTCAGATTCCAGAACTTTCTGTCACCAAATTGTGAGGAAAATGTGTTTTTAGCCACATTTTGAGGTTTGCAAAGGATTCTGGGTAACAGAACCTGGTCAGTGCCCCACAAGTCACCCCATCTTGGATTCCCCTAGGTCTCTAGTTTTCAAAAATGCACAGGTTTGGTAGGTTTCCCTAGGTGCCGGCTGAGCTAGAGGCCAAAATCTACAGGTAGGCACTTTGTAAAAAACACCTCTGTTTTCTGTCAAAAAATGAGATGTGTCCACGTTGTGTTTTGGGGCATTTCCTGTCACGGGCGCTAGGCCTACCCACACAAGTGAGGTATCATTTTTATCAGGAGACTTGGGGGAACATAGAATAGCAAAACAAGTGTTATTGCCCCTTGTCTTTCTCTACATTTTTTCCTTCCAAATAAAAGAGAGTGTGTAAAAAAGACGTCTATTTGAGAAATGCCCTGTAATTCACATGCTAGTATAGGCACCCCGGAATTCAGAGATGTGCAAATAACCACTGCTCCTCAACACCTTATCTTGTGCCCATTTTGGAAACACAAAGGTTTTCTTGATAGTTATTTTTCACTATTTATATTTCAGCAAATGAATTGCTGTATACCCGGTATAGAATGAAAACCCACTGCAGGGTGCAGCTCATTTATTGGCTCTGGGTACCTAGGGTTCTTGATGAACCTACAAGCCCTATATATCCTCGCAACCAATGTTTAGGTTTCTGGGATCCAGCATTGGTTTCATGCTCATTTCTGTCACTGACTGGAAGGAGGCTGAAAGCACAAAAAATAGTAAAAATGGGGTATGTCCCAGTAAAATGCCAAAATTGTGTTGAAAAATTGGGTTTTCTGATTCAAGTCTGCCTGTTCCTGAAAGCTGGGAAGCTGGTATTTTAGCACTGTAAACCCCTTGTTGGTGCCATTTTCAGGGAAAAACCTACAAGCCTTCTCTGCAGCCCCTGTTTCCCATTTGTTTAAAAAAAAAATGAAATTTTCACTGTATTTTGGCTAATTTCTTGGCCTCCTTCTGGGGAACCCACAAAGTCTGGGTACCTCTAGAATCCCTAGGATGTTGGTAAAGAAGGACGCAAATTTGGTGTGGGTAGCTTATGTGAACAAAAAGTTATGAGGGCCTAAGCGCGTACTGCCCCAATTAGCCAAAAAAAGGCTCGGCACAGGAGGGTGAAAAGGCCTGGCAGCGAAGGGGATAATTGTTTGGAGCACAAGTCCATCAAACCCTTCTCTGTAGGAAAATGGAAATGTGGGATGGGATCGTTGATAGAGTGAATGCTGCAGGCACCACCCTGCGTGCAAAGGAGGACATTAGGAAGAGGTGGAAAACCTCAGGATCGGTACTGTAGACTCCAGTCAGCAGGTACAGGCCAAGAAGACAGGCAGTGGCCCTCCTAATGCCCCATTAATACTCTTTCTCGGGGAGGAGAAGGTCTTGGCCATCCTGTATCAAGAAGACACAACAGGAATACTTGAGAAGTAGAGTCTGATAAATTACAACACCAGAAAATGTCACAAAAATGCAATGTCATGCATGCTCACAGCTCAGCTGTTGCCACTGTCTTGTTTATGTACCCCACCAACATTCAATCCCCAGAGTATCTGAGTGTTAACACTGTCAATATGTATTATTTGACCCAATATCACAGCTACCAAGGCCCATCACATGCCATATGTCCAAATGGTTCCTGTAAGTCTTTCAATATACAGAAATAATCCCAGGACTCATGGTATGTCCCAACATGTAGAAGTATGCCCAAACCTAAATGCAGTCTACATACAGACAAGATTTGTATAGTGTGTGCAGTAGAGAGAATGACCTGACTGCAACTCCCAGGAGGCAGTGTTTCAGTAACTCCAGCCACCAGCCCAGTGTTCTCTTGTCCAAAGACCCATTTTTGTTTACTCTCAATTGAAGTGGACTCACCTGGGAGGATAACATTATACAGTGTGTGTAGGGCAGGACTGACCTTACTGCAACTCGCAGATGGCCCTGTTTCAGTAACTTCAAACACCAACCAAGTGGTCACATGCTCCAATACATCTGTTAGTGAACCCTTAAATGAAGTGTACTCACCTGGGGGGAACATTGGTCAGTAGAGAGAGTGACCTCTGAGTGTACCCATCTGGGGGGATAATATTGGTATTAGAGAGAGTGACCTGACTGCAACTCCCAGCAGGCCACGTTTCTGTAACTCCAACCACCAGCCCAGTGTTCACTTATCCAAATACGCCTGTTTTTTTGTCTCAATTGAAATGGCCTCACCTGGGAGGATAACATTTGTATAGTGTGTGTAGTACAAGGATTGATCTGGCTGCAACTCTCAGCAGGCACCTTTTACTGTAAATCCAAGCGGCAGCACAGTGTTCACTTGTCCGAAGACCCCTGTTTGTTAACTCACAAAAGAAGTGCACTCACCTGGGAATTATCAAGCATAGAAAACTATGCCACAATTGGATGAACTACAACTTAACTTTGTCCAAGTTGTACTGTAACTCTAAACCGTTGGATGTAGATGTCACAATAAAACCAGTAACATTGGACATATTACATCAACAGGTGGATATGCCGCTGGCAACACAGAGGCCACAGAACAGGCTGCCCCCTGGATGAAGCTCTCATTGGCAACAGCACTCCTGAATGTCTGGATGTGGAGGACCTGGTCAGATGGGAACAGTGAGCCTCACTTTGCCCACAACATCACCACCCAGTCCTTTTGCCTCAATATCCCAAGTAACCTTTAATCCCCCACCCCTGTGCCTAGCACAGTGTCTACCATCTCATGCCCCCCACCCCTGAATCCTGAGTTGCAGCACAACACTTCTGACAATTAGGGTCCAGGAACAAGTTGGAGAGAGCAAGCTGTGGCAAGAGCACAGACTCTTGGGGTTAGGGTGCATGGGAGGGATGCTGTGAGCCATGGGGTGATACCACTGGGGCTGCTCTTGGCCAGAACACCATCAGCCACATCTTGGGGGCCTATCAGGAGTCCCAAGGTATGATGTGCCAGGGTTTGATTGAACTTCGGGCTATCAAGCGGCTACAGAGGAACATGCACAAGGATGTGTGGGAACAAATGGAGGCCCACAATACCAACATGGCTTCCCTTCAGGGGTGTTGAGAGACATACACAATACCCTGAGCTAGGCTTTTCAACACCACTCTACTCCTTCCTTTGGCTCATCAACAGCAGGCCCATCAACATTGGTGCTGGCCACTAGGAGGCCCTGCCAGATGAACAACACGCCCCAGACACTCCTGCCTCTGTAGCAGATCCCTCCCCCACACAAAAGCAGAGACATGCAGCAAAGACTCCAAGAGGTGCAGATGGCAAGACACCTACCATTGCCAGTAATAACCCTCTTCCTTAAGGACCTCCTTTATGTCTTACACATTCACTCTGGACCGATCCTAAACCACCTACCATTACCAAAGAGAGAAGCAGTCTAGGCTTTGGACTCCCAATGGTGTGGCATCTACTCCAATGATTTGATTCACTATGACTGACCTCTTCACATTTGAATTTTTGTTGTCATGTCTTGTATATGTTATATTAGTCATAGCTGCACAATGAAATCACCTTTTACTGACTTTTTGTCTGCTGATTTCATATTTAGCCATGCAGATCAGTCTGACCACATGAACCATACAATGATGATCCAAGCTACTTGTTCTGTTTATCTCCGTTTAAATTCCATAAATATGGTGCCCAGCTGGTGCTAAAAAATGGTGCAAGCCGGTGCAAAACTTTTTGGGGCAAAACTGCCTTAGTGCAGTTTTGCACCAAAAAGTATAAATAAGGCCCTATATGTGCCCAGGGCTTGTAGATTAAATGCTACTAGTGAGCCTGCAGCACTGATTGTGCCACCCACTTAAGTAGCTCCTTAACCTTGTCTCAGGTCATTGCAAGGCCTGTGTGTGCAGTTTCACTGCCAATTCGACTTGGCATTTAAAAGTACCTGCCAAGCCTAAAACTCCCCTTTTTCTACATATAAGTCACCCCTAAGGTGTGCCCTAGGTAACCCATAGGGCAGGGTGCTGTGTGGGTAAAAGGCAGGACATGTACCGGTGTAGTTTACATGTCCTGGTAGTGTAAAACTCCTACATTCGTTTTTACACTACTGTTAGGCCTGCTCCCTTCATAGGCTGACATTGGGGCTGCCCTCATACATTAATATTACTATTTTATAAATGCCACTTTTAGAAAGTGAGCATTACTCTGCACTTAAATCTTTCTGTGACTTACAATCCACGTCTGGCTGGGTTTCGTTGACAACTCCTTGTGCATTCACTCAGACACACCCCAACACAGGATACTCAGCCTCACTTGCATACATCTGCATTTTGAATGGGTCTTCCTGGGCTGGGAGGGTGGAGGGCCTGCTATCACACAAAGGACTGCCACACTCCCTACTGGGACCGTGGCAGACAGGATTGAACTGAAAGGGGACCCGGTGCACTTCTAAGCCACTCTTTGAAGTCTCCCCCACTTCAAAGGCACATTTGGGTATAAAAACAGGGCCTCTACCCTACCACCTCAGACACTTCCTGGAGAAGAAACTTGTAACCAGAACCTGCATCCTGCCAAGAAGAACCGCCTGGCTGCCCAAAGGACTCACCTGACTGCTTTTTGTGAAGGGCTGCTGCCTTGCTGTTGCCCTGCTGCCTTGCTGCTCCCTGGCTGTGGTGAAGACGTGCTCTCCAAGGGCTTTGATAGAGCTTGCCTCCTGTTCCCTGAAGTCTCAGGACCAAAAAGACTTCTCTCTTGCAACTGGATTCCTTGTGCGGTTAAAATTCGACGCACAGCTTGCTAAAAACAATGCACAGCCTGCCCCGCAGTGAGAAAGTCACTGCACGCCAAACCGGAACGACGCAGCCCGACTTCGCAAGGAGAAGATCGATGCGGCGCCTGCATTGCGACCGGAACTTCACCGCACGGCTCACCGGATTGACGCACAGCCGACCTGGGATGACGCGGCCCGACTTCCAGAGGGGAAATTGACGCAGCGCCTGCCGTGCAGAAGAAATTTCCACGCAACACCCACCGGAACGACGCAGTGCTTGTGACTCCGCTCCACAAGCCCCTGAATTCCACGCACAGACTCCGGGGCATCTGAAAACCCAGCAACCTGAAGAGGATCCACAACCGAGCGCCAGAAATTGATGCACAACCGTCCCTGTGTGGAAACTAAATGACGTATCACCGTGTGCGGCCCAAGAAATCGACGCACACCCCCTTTGTTCCCACGCTTCTCCTCCTCTGCGGCCCATTACGGAGATTTTTTGCACAAACCAGGTACTTTGTGCTAAAAAGAGACTTTGGCCCTCATTACAACACTGGCGGTCGGTGTTAAAGCGGCGGTAATACTGTCAACAGGCCGGCGGAAAAAAAAAATTTATCACGACGTGGCGGAAACCGCCAACATAGACAGCCACTTTAACACTCGGACCGCCACGGCAGTACAAACAAACAGTGCGGCGGTCACCGCCAACAGACAGGCGGAAGACAATGCACCGCCCACACTATTATGAGAGGCCAATCCGCCACCTTTTCCGGGGCGGAACCAACGTGAACAAAAATACGGCGGAAACAGGACTTAGAAGGGAAAACACTCACCTCTCCACACCCTACGAGGAACCAGGACGCCATGGAGCCAGAACTCCAAATACTCCCTGCGATGGTATTCCTGCTCCTCTATCAGGAGCAACAAAGACAGCGGCAACGACCACTGTGAGTACTGCACCTACGACACAGGGGAGGGGGGAGGGAAAAGAGAGTGACACACACACGCAACACGCAACAATCCCACCACCACCCCCACCCCATCCTCACCCTCAACAACATACACACAAATACATGCTGCAACATTACATTTACACCCCCCACCACACTTTCAAGAACGCAAGGACAAAAGGAAATGAGTTGAACGATTGTAATCATGAAAAAAACAGTAGTCAAAGCTCGAAATACAGTATATACAATTATGTACACCAACTACATAAGTCCGGATAGTGCATCAATAATTGTCCGTGGACCACTGGGCCCAAAATGTATGGGCGAGGCCCACACTCGATACCAGACTTCAAACGGAGAGAACACTGCAGGGGCATCAGATCGAAATGAAACAGGTACCTCAGGGGGAAGGGAAAGGGGGGCACCTCAGCCAGATGAGTGCACGACGCCACTGCTCCACGAGGGGGCTCCATGCCCACTGCTTTATCCTGGGGAGTGCAAAGCCGCAGTCTCTCAAGTCTCTCCAGTAGGTGGTTTGCCCACTGCTTTATCCTAGGGAGTGCAAAGTCACAGTCTCTCAATTCTCTCCAGTGGGTGGTTTGCCCACTGCTTTATCCTGGGGAGTTCAAAGCCACAGTCTCTCAAGTCTCTCCAGTGGGTGGTTTGCCCACTGCTGCTTCCTGGGGAGTGCAAAGCCACAGACTCTCAAGTCTCTCCAGGGGGTGGTTTGCCCACTGCTTTATCCTGGGGAGTGCAAAGCCACAGTCACTCAGGTGGATGCCTTTCTCCACTGGTTCTGGAGGGGGCTTTGTGCCCAGAGTGCTTCACCCTGCCAAGGACTGAGGTAGTGGATGCCTTTCTCCACTGGTTCTGGAGGGGGCTTCGTGCCCAGAGTGCTTCACCCTACCAAGGACAGAGGTAGTGGATGTGATACTCCACTGGTTCTGGAGGGGGCTTTGTGCCCATAGTGCTTCATCCTGCCAAGGACAGAGGTAGTGGATGCCTTTCTCCACTGAAGGTGTTGCATCATGGAAGCTCCCCAGGCTCCTGGAACTGACCACCAGGCTCGGTCGACTGACCAATGGGGATGGCAGCCATGTCTGCGGTGGTGCCACTGGCCCAGGATGTCGCGGGGCCACTGACGGTGCTTGTGGTGGTCTCAGTAGTGGCAGTGCTGGTGGCGGCCTCTGTGGCATCGGTGCTGGTGGCGGACTCTGTGGCAGCGGTGATTGCGGCGGCCTCTGTGGCATCGGTGCTGGCGGCGGACTTTGTGGCAGCGGTGCTTGCGGTGACCTCTGTGGCATTGGTGCTGGCGGCAGACTCTGTGGCAGCAGTGCTGGTGGTGGAGTCTGTGGCGGCGGTGCTGGTGGCGGGCTATGTGGAGGCGGTGTTGGTGGCGAGCTCTGTGGTGGCAGTCCTGGTGGCGGGCTCTTTGGCGGCGGAGCTGTTGGCGGGCTCAGTGACTACATTGCTGGTGGCGGGCTCAGTGACTGAGGTGCTGGTGGCGGGCTCTGTGACTGCGGTGCTGGTGGCGGTGCATGTGGCACTGCAGGTGGCGGTGCAGGTGGTGGTCTTCTCCGCTGTACCAGTTGCCGTCGACTCGAACAGAAGGTGGGACACTGGTCCCATAGTCGGTGCCACCATGCCCTCTCCTGACCTGCACTTGATTTTCTGTCCCTTCCCCACATTGGATGGTGGCGCAGCTGTCTTGCCACTATCCCCTTTTGTTTTCCCTGAGCCCTTGGTGGCAGGTGTTTTCGCCTTCTCCCTCCGGGATGTGGACAACTTTTTTACTTTCGCAGGTGGTGGAATGTCCTTGCCCTCGCTCCGTGGCACACTGGCTGCCCTGATGCTTGGCGCACTCCAAAAGCCCTCTGTTGCTGGGACCACTATGCCCGGTGATGTGGTGGCTGAGGTGCTGGGTTGGGACCTGGAAAGCCTGGCCCTAGGGGACGGACAGGGGGAGGTGTAGGAAAGATGTCAATGTTAGCCAGGGAAAGTTTTTTAGACACACTGGAATGGGTAGATGGAGTGGGTTTGGGAGTGGAGGAAGAGGTAGTGGTTGTAGTAGGTGTACGATTGCTGAATTTGGGTGAAGGTGCATGGGCTGGAGGCTGTTGTGAGCTGGATAGCTGTTGGGTGGGTGTGTGCCTGCGTTTGTGTACTTTGGGAGGAGGGCTCACGGACACACTGGGAGAGGACACAGGGGATGTTTGAATGGTAGTGGGGTGGTGAGTGCACGTGAGCGGTGTGTGGTGATGGGCGTGCTGGTGTTGGAGGTAGTGACTGAAGATGTACTGCATGCAGGTGTGAGTGGAGATGAGACAGGGAGGGAGGAGGACGACGTGGAGGAGTGGGACACAGTGGAGGCAGTGGATGTTGGTATGTCTGCATGGGAATGATGCTTGTGTGAGTGCCTGTGGGATGTGTGGTGCTTATGTTTGCCTGAGCCACCCTTGTGTGATGAGGTGTGTGCATGCTGGTCTGATGGTGTGCTTGGGATAGGCTGAGGTACAGGGTATTGGGTCTGGGTGGAGGAAGTTGGAGGGGCTGAACACAGGGACAATGGCTGCCATCAGTGCTGAGGCCAGAGCCTGAAATGCTCTCTGTTGGGCTGCCTGGCCAGAATGAATGCCCTCCAGGTATGCATTTGTTTGTTGCAAATGCCTCTCGACACCCTGGATGGCATTCAGAATGGTAGATTGCCCAGCAGTGAGGGATCTCAGGAGGTCAATAGCCTCCTCACTGAGGGCAGCAGGGCTGACTGGGGCAGGGCCTGAGGTGCCTGGGGTGAAGGAGATGCCCACCCTCCTAGGTGAGCGGCCACGGGACACACGCTGAGGGGCTGCTGGGAGAGTGGTGCTGGTAGGGGGGGTGGGGTCAGTACCTGTTGATGTGGGAGGCACAGAGGGGCCTGCCACGGCAAGGGACCTCCATCAGAGGAGGAGTCGCTGTCGCTGATGTCACCTCCTGTCCCCACCGTGGAGCTCCCCTCGCCCTCCGTCCCACTGGTGGCTTCTGACTCCATTGTCTCGCCCTCCAGGGCCAAGTTGGATGCAGCTCACTCCTGCTCCGGTGCCACTGCTCCTCCGCCTGATGATGCTATTGCACACAAGAACAGGGAGACCATAAAAAGGGTGGGGGAAAGACAGAAGAAAGACATGTTCAGTGCAAGCAATACCACTATCGTTGGCGGACACTACAGACACAGAGGCCTTCTGCACTACGCCATACACTTAGAGTTCCTAGATTAATCACATGTCCATGGGGTACAAGGCCTATGCCCGATTGCTGCACACATGGAAGTCACAGGAGCCTGACTAGGTGTAGATGGCTCTTACCACTTTTGGGGTTGGGGTGCCACATAGCCTGCCTCACAAAGGGTCCTTGCCTACAAAGCTCGCCCTGGCCTAGGGGAACCCACTGCCCATCTCCCACACCCAGACACCTCGTAATGCGTGCAGAGTCAGATGGATGTGACGGTACTCACCCGCTTGTGGCTGCTGTAATGACCTCAAGCGCTCATCCAACTCCGGATACGCCACCGCCAGGATCCTGAACATCAGGGGGGTCATGGTGCGATGAGCTCCCCTCCCATGTTGGGAGGCCATCCCCAGCTGGGCCTCCGCCGTCTTCTTGCTCCAGTGGCGAATGTCCTCCCATCTTTTCCGGCAGTGGGTGCTCCGTCTGTGGTGGACCCCAGGGTCCGGACGTCCTTGGCGATGGCACGCCAAATATCCTTCTTCTGGTGTGCGTTGACCAAGAGGAATACTACAGGGTAAAAGGAAAAACGTTAACCATCCGGACCGTCACAGTCATTGGCCCACATTCCCACCCTTGCCCTCACCCACATACACTCACCGTCCGCACATGCAGGCCTCAGTCCCCCCCTCATGTATCTTCCATCCACACCACTCCAAACAGGCATTGCCCATGCAGCATGCTCACAGTGTACTCACCTGTTTGTCAGGAGGACTGTAGAGTAGCGTGTACTGCGGGAGGACCCCATCCACTAACTTCTCCATCTCCTCCGAAGTGAAGGCAGGGGCCCTTTCCCCAGACATATGAGCCATCGTCGCTTCCAGACTGAGGTCACAGCAGCACTTGCAGTGTAGGTCCTCTCCTGTCGAAGGTCAGGTATCAAGTGAGTGAACAGACAGAAAATGGCGGTCACGTCCACGGCGGTGCGTACCGTCACCGCCGGCGTACAATGTCATTGGCTCCTGTGACACATAGAGTCCAATGTTAACCAATGCAGGATTGCGCTGTGGTCTTCGACCACCTGCTGCGACGGTGTAGAAGGCCAGCGTAGTTACCTCATATCCCCTTGTCCCACCTTACAGGTCAGGCAGCTGCCATTTCAGGGGGCCACATGGCATTAATATTAACTGCGTCACACCTATCTAGGCCTTGCATACACACAGTAACAGGCCCATTGCAGATATACAAATGTTTGCTAATGACATTTAGTAATACCTCAGTGTTGGCTGACTCTCTGCTCACTGTTCTCCTCCATAGGGCACGTCCGCTGGGGCTGGTGTTGAGATGTTGGCATCCTCCGGTGTGCAGACCGCTGGTGGACCTGTCGACAATGGAAGAGAGACACGTAATAGTCACCTACAGACTTGATCGTGCAACAATCCATGAACTGTGTGCCCAGTTGGAGCCAGACCTGATGTCAGCAATCCGCCATCCCACAGGAATCCCCCCTCTAGTGCAGGTCCTGTCAGTACTCCATTTCCTGGAAAGTGGGTCTTTTCAAACAACAGTGGCCATTGCATCAGGGATGTCCCAGCCTATGTTCTCAAACGTGTTGTCCAGAGTGTTGTCTGCCCTGCTTAAACACATGCGCAGCTACATCGTTTTCCCTTAGGTGGAGGATTTGCCTACAGTGAAAGGTGACTTCTATGCCCTGGGACATATACCCAACATCATAGGTGCCATTGATGGGACACATGTGGCCTTGGTACCCCCCCGCAGGAGTGAACAGGTGTACAGAAACCCGAAGAGCTACCATTCAATGAATATGCAGATGGTGTGTTTGGCGGACCAGTACATCTCCCATATGAATGCCAAGTTTCCTGGATCAGTGCATGATGCTCACATTCTGAGGAATAGCAGCATCCTTTATGTGATGGCGCAACTCCAGAGGCACTGTGTGTGGCTAATAGGTGAGGACAAGGACCCTATACCCCGTGAATAGTTGTCTGGGTCTGGGGTTGTCCCTAAGGGTTAGTGTGTGTCTAATAGTTGTCCCTCGACATTTGCAGGTGACTCTGGTTACCCCAACCTGTCATGGCTACCGACCCCAGTGAGAAATCCCAGGACAAGGGCAGAGAAACGCTACAATAAGGCACATGGGCGAACTAGGAGAGTGATCGAAAGGACCTTCGGCCTCCTGAAGGCCAGGTTCCGGTGCCTCCATATGACAGGTGGTTCTCTCTACTACTCACCAAAGAAGGTGTGCCAGACCATCATGCCCTGCTGTATGCTGCACAACCTGGCTTTGCGATGACAGGTGCCTTTTCTGCAGGAGGATGGTCCAGAAGGAGGTCTTGTGGCAGCTGTGGAGCCTGTGGACAGTGAAGAAGAGGAGGCAGAAGAAGAGGATATCGACAACAGAAACAACGTTATCTAGCAATACTTCCAGTGAGACACAGATAAGAAGATGTCACTGCCTCACACCTCTCATACAATTGTTAGACCTATCATATGTCTGTCACTTTCACCCAGTGACCTTGGCTTGTAACTTTGCCTTTCCATTTCACAGATGTGGGTCCCACTGTGTGACTTCTGCTATATTACCTCATGGACTAGAGCTGTGTTACATCGGTATGTTGACAATACAATCGACATTGCTATATTCCGTAGTTATTGCAAATACACATTTGTGAAAGCACAGACTGACTCCAGCTTGTTTTGTGATTCAAGGGTGTTTATTTCAGTGCACAATAGTGGAGGGGGTTGTAAAATGGGTAGGGGTGATGGTGGAGGATTGTCCATGGCAGAGTCCAGTCTATTTGTTTCACAGGTGCATTGTCCAAAAGGGCATAGGAAGTGGAGCTAGGGCAGTTGCTGGATGGACAGGGTGACGAAGTGGGACAGTAGGATGACATTCATGGGGGTCTCATTTCCTGGCGGGGGTCTTGGCATTGTTCTCTGTCTTTGTCCTGGATCTCAGGGACCGTTTTCGGGGTGGTTCTCCTTCTGCAGGGGGTGGGGTGCTGGTGTCGTGGTCCTGTGGCGGTGCCTCCTTTTCCACTAGCGCCGGCGGAGGTGGTGGGCTGTTCATCATCCAGGCTAGTGTCAGGGGACCCTTGTTTTGCCACAGTGTCCCTCCTGGTGTTCACAAGGTCCTTTAGCACCCGTACAATGGTGACCAGGGTGGTGTTGATGGACTTAAATTCCTCCCTGATCCCCAGATACTGTTCCTCCTGCAGCCACTGGGTCTCCTGAAACTTGTCCAGTACCGTTGCCATCGTCTCCTGGGAATGATGGTAGGCTCCCATGATGTTGGAGAGGGCCTCGTGGAGAGTGGGTTCCCTGGGACTGTCCTTCCCCGTCGCACAGCAGTCCTTCCTGTTCCCCTGTTTTCCTGTGCCTCTGTTCCCTGAACCGTGTGCCCACTGCCCCCAGGTCCCTGACTTTCTTGGGTTGGTGGGTTTGCCTGTAGTGGTGGACGCACTGCTGCTTGACGTGTCCTGGAGACAGAGGGTTGGGCCCGCTGGGTGGGTGCTGTGCTGGTGTTTCCTGAGGGGGGAGGCTCAGTGGTGGCTTGTGCCAGTGCCAGGGGAATCGACTGTCCCGAGGTCCCAGATGGGCCGGTCTGGTCATCTTGATCCAGTTGGACAGAGCTAGTGTCATCTCTGTGGGCCTCTTCTGTGGGGGGACTGGACATGCCTGGAACCTCCTGTCCAGTGACGTTGGGTAGGGGTCCTGCAGTGGTGTAAAGGCATGATTATTGCATCTGTGTGTGCCTCGTGTGTAATGGGTGGGTGACCTTGTACTCCAGTGCTTGCATTATTGTGTAGGACCTTGTGTGATAATTGGTTTGGGGTCTGTGTGGGTATCTGTAGAGGACATGCTTTGGTGATGGTGTCCATGCTTTGGTGTTGCATGTAGGGCTTGGTGTTGGGATGTGTGGGTTGTGATAGTGGGACATTTGTGAGGTGTTGGAGTGATGGGGTGAGGGTGGGGTATGTGATAGCATGCAGGTAGGGTGGGGGATGTAATAGTTAAGATTTGACTTACCAGAGTCCATTCCTCCTGCTACTCCTGCGAGGCCCTCAGGATGCAGTATAGCCAAGACCTGCTCCTCCCATGTTGTCAGTTGTGGGGGAACAGGTGGGGGTCTGCCGCCAGTCCTCTGTACTGCCATCTGGTGTCTCTAGATCACAGAACGCACCTTCCCCCCTAGGTCGTTCCACCTCTTCCTGATGTCATCCTGTGTTCTTGGATACTGTCCCAGTGTGTTGATCCTGTCTACGATTCTGAGCCATAGCTCCATCTTCCTTGCTATGGAGGTGTGCTGCATCTGTGATCTGAATAGCTGTGGCTCTACCCAGATGATTTCCTCCACCATGACCCTGAGCTCCTCCTCAGAGAACCTGGGGGCCTTTGCGGTGCCATGGTGTGGTGTGGGTGATGTGTGAGGTGGTGTGTATTGTGATGTGTGAGGGGATGTGTTTGTGTGTGTTGTCAGAGGTGCGTGGATGTTGTGTGAGTGATGGTGGTGTGTGCCTGTGGATTCTAGTGTTGTTTCTGGTGGTGTCTCTCTCTGGGCTTCTTTCTCAATTTTTGTCGTAGGGGTATGTGGGTGATGTTGGTGTGTGTTTCATATTGTATTAAGTGCGTGGGAGCGGTGTGTGTATGTGTATCAGGTGTGTGTATTTGGAATTGTCTAATGTGGTTGTGTTTTGTAAGTGTGTGTGTATTTTGAGTGCAGCGGTGTGTGCCGCCAATGGAATACCGCGGTTGAAAGACCGCCGCGTGGATTCGTCGGTCGTGATAGTGTGGGCGTATTCCTGTTGGCGTGATGGTGGAGGTTTTGTTATCGCCAGTTTATCACTGACCTTTGGTGTGGCGCACTGGTGTGGGTGTCTGGTTTTTGGCAGATCCGGGTTGTGGGTCGTAATACCTGTAGCGGAAATCCACCGCTGCCGTGGTGTGTTGGCAGTCTTCTGCACGGCAGTAAGCGGGATTTACCACCAATGTTGTAATGAGGGCCTTTGTTTGCTTTAAAAGACTTAAGACACTTTGGGGGTGATTCTAATCCTGGCGGGCGGCGGAGGCCGCCCGCCAGAATTCCGCCCCCATAATACCGCTCCGCGGTCAGAAGACCGCGGAGGGTATTATGAGTTTTTCCCTGGGCTGGCGGGCGGTCTCCAAAAGACCGCCCGCCAGCCCAGGGAAAAACTCCCTTCCCACGAGGATGCCGGCTCGTAATCGAGCCGGCGGAGTGGGAAGGTGCGACGGGTGCAGTAGCACCCGTCGCGTATTTCAGTGTCTGCAAGGCAGACACTGAAATACCTTGCGGGGCCCTCTTACGGGGGCCCCTGCCGTGCCCATGCCATTGGCATGGGCACGGCAGGGGCCCCCAGGGGCCCCGCGACCCCCCCTACCGCCATCCTGTTCATGGCGGCTTTCCCGCCATGAACAGGATGGCGGTAGGGGGGGTCAGAATCCCCCATGGCGGCGCAGCAAGCTGCGCCGCCATGGGGGATTCTGAGGGCAGCGGTAAACTGGCGGGAGACCGCCGGTTTACCCTTTCTGACCGCGGCCAAAGCGCCGCGGTCAGAATGCCCTGCGGGGCACCGCCGGCCTGTCTCCAAAAGACCGCCCGCCAGCCCAGGGAAAAACTCCCTTCCCACGAGGATGCCGGCTCGTAATCGAGCCGGCGGAGTGGGAAGGTGCGACGGGTGCAGTAGCACCCGTCGCGTATTTCAGTGTCTGCAAGGCAGACACTGAAATACCTTGCGGGGCCCTCTTACGGGGGCCCCTGCCGTGCCCATGCCATTGGCATGGGCACGGCAGGGGCCCCCAGGGGCCCCGCGACCCCCCCTACCGCCATCCTGTTCATGGCGGCTTTCCCGCCATGAACAGGATGGCGGTAGGGGGGGTCAGAATCCCCCATGGCGGCGCAGCAAGCTGCGCCGCCATGGGGGATTCTGAGGGCAGCGGTAAACTGGCGGGAGACCGCCGGTTTACCCTTTCTGACCGCGGCCAAAGCGCCGCGGTCAGAATGCCCTGCGGGGCACCGCCGGCCTGTCGGCGGTGCTCCCGCCGACCCTCGCCCCGGCGGTCTTCGACCGCCGGGGTTAGAATCAGGGCCTTTATATCACTTTTCAGTGATATCTCTACATTTACTTATTGCATCTTTGATCGTTTTGACCTGTAAATATCCAGATAAATATTATATATTTTTCTAAATACTGTGTGGTGTATTTTTGTGGTACTATATTGTGTTATTGTATGATTTATTGCACAAATAATTTACACATTGCCTTCTAAGTTAAGTCTGACTGCTCAAGGCCAAGCTACCAGAGGGTGGGCACAGGATAATTTGGATTGTGTGTCACTTACCCTGACTAGAGTGAGGGTCCTTGCTTGGACAGGGGGTAACCTGACTGCCAACCAAAGACCCCATTTCTAACAGTCACATACATTTGAGATGTAAAGATCCACCCAACAGACAACTTGTATATTGATGGAATGGGAGTTTTTCTGTTGCTATAGACTTGTTCAGTGGCCTGCAATGGCACCAAGCCAATATGTGTGCCATCAATGGCCTCCACCACATGTGGGAGGCAGGCAAAACCATAGAAGTCAACCTTCACATTGGCTAAATCCTCATGTCGGGGAACCTGATATAGCTGTCAATGTGTTTCAACATTGCAGAAAGGAAATCCTTCAACACCAGACTGAATATAGGTTGGGACATACCAGCAGATAGGGACACTGTATTTTGGAAGGACCCTGTGGCCAGGAAGTACAGTACTGACATGATTTGTGCAATGGGTGGTATGCGGGTAAGATTACTGTTAGTTGAAATCAGAACTGGCTCCAACTGACGGCATAAGTCCACTATTGTTTGCCTATTCAGATAGTATAACTGCTTAGGTAGTCTTATCCTCCCTCTCCCAGGGTAATTATGTATGACAAGACACGATTAGGAGCATTATTCAGTGTGTCCGCAGCAACATACATGATGCATGCCAACAATATCATGTGACAAAGCATTTCTGATTGGATAGTCGTGACACACAGTATACATCACAGCTGGCAAGTACACAAGGGTCACATGTGACCCCCATGGTTGTCCACACATGTGTCCACACCATGGATTTGGGGCAATACCCAACTATCTGCTATAGAATTGCCCCTCAAAATGTGACTGTATTTTCGAACTGCCAAAAACTGCTGTTGGCAGTGGTGGCTTATGCACCACTGTCATGTGCCACATGTGCCCTGCAACACACTACACTGGTGGTTGTGCAGTAGGGTATACATCCCAAGAAGAAGGAGGATGTTTGTGATGACCCTACACATATATTGTATGTGTGACACAGTTTACACAGCCATATACAGTATTTCCAACCACCAAAATGGCGGATGCCTGACCTACCACCCACGACTGCCCACGATCGCTTGCCGAAGTCGTCCGCACGGTTCCAACCAGGGCAGACACAGCCATAGGCTAACGTTGTTGCCTGTGGGGGTAATAGGCCAATGGCTGTGTCTGTCAGCAGCGATACCTGCCCACTTGGCATACATGACTGCCATGTTGTGCAAATTCATTCAATTGACTTCTGACACTGCTGCCAGCAATACCTCTACTACCACAGCTGCTGCATGCCGCCTCCGAGAGCAATCATGCCACATTCAGCTGGTCTTAGGGCCCCTGCCTTCTCTCTACAGGAGCTGTAGAGGCTTGCAAATGAGGTCCCACCCCCTATATGGACAGCTCACCAGATGAGCAGGTCAGTACCTCATGTGCACAATGTATTCTGTTCAACACCATCCTTTCCTTCCTCACAGGCTCCAATGTACCCCTGTGTGGCAGTTGGACTTTTTGTGTGTCTGTTTTTACAGTCTGTGTGGCATCAATTGAATGTACGTGGTGCAGGTACTGGTGACCAGTACTATATATTGTGTTCATTAACATTGTGCTGTGTGATGTTTGTTGGGCTCCTAGATCCTCCTTGTGTTGGATGCACATAACTAGGCAAGGAAACTTTACTGCCATCCACTGACGTCTCTTTCCTTGTGACTTTTGTAAATGCTGCACAACATGTATGTGCATGACAGCATGAGCTATGCATGTATTTTGTCTGAGTCATTTGAGGATCTTGTAAGCAATGTTCATAGTGCTACAGATCTTTCACTCCATATCTGGCCTTGCAGAACTGTTGTTTGGAAGGCATATCATGACTCACTTTGCCCTTCAGTTTGCCACACAAATCACAAGCCACATTGCTGATGGCCACATGGTGTACCGTCATGTATGGATGTGATGGTAATATGAGTGTCATGTACGATATGTATGCTCAGCCTGCCGAGACCAGAACCTATCAAATTTATCTCCCAGTATGGGACATAGCCCAGGATGTGGGAGAGTCGTTGTAGCAATGCTACTGTGGCACTGTGCCCACTCCCTGTTCATCAGCAGATCCTGTCATGCGGCCAATCTGATGCTTTAGTGGCAACACTTACCATGAATGCCTCTGTCCATTGACTAGATTACAAATGGGTGCAGACGTACAACCCTGAACTAGTACATATGTGCACTTTGCATCATTGTCAATGTGTGTCTTTGACTCATGACAGGTCCTTACTCCCACAGTTCTGTTGTCACCTTCACAGAAGTTGTAATTGTCCTGTACAGGCTTATTGCTAGATTCCTGGGAGGCCATGGCATGTGACTCAGTAGCTTGGTCAAATTGCAGACATGTGCAAAGGAGTGTTCTGTGGCACAGGTACATACCACAAACCTACCCTAAAGTGGCACGAGTCTGCATTTGGTAGGCACATGTCCACAAATGCACACTGAAGACTCTTTCCATACCCACCATGCTAGCTCCTCTATTGTCACTCAAGTGTAGGGGTGAAGCCTGTGCTGTGCAAGTTGCATGTAGGGACTGTATGCAGTGAGTCATCTCACAGACTGTGAATGTGTTGGTCCAGTCAGGCCTACGGAGTTTACCCTTCAGAAGCGACATATGTGTATTGTGCTTCATTGTGGCTCACATCACAGTACATGCTACTGGAGTATGGGCTACCTGATGTGAGTAGGGGCTTGCATAGTCATTTTGGCCATGGGCAGGGTAGTGGGTCAGTCTGCAGATGGATACAAGTCTGTCTGTAGTCATGCTCATGTACTTATTGGCTTGTGTGGTTTACAATTGTGGTGTGTTTACAAATTTCCCATTTTTAGCTTGGTGTTTCTGACATGTGTGTGACACAACCATTTGTGCTAAAACCTGTGATTGTAATTGCTTGATTTGTCTCTTGCATCCATACAGGTAAATGCCAGTCAGAAGAAGGAGATATGGAGAGCCATCACCCTGAAAGCATCCACTGTCAGAAGAGGTGGGAGAACCTGAGATGCTGGGCGTAGAACATCACAGAGGGCCAGATGGAGCTGTCCTCCCAACGTGGGTGGGATGCATGTCGGACCATGACCTCAATAATGGCCCGCATTCTGCAAGTGGTGTACTCAGATCTTGATGCGCATTTGAGGGGAGCACTGTAGCCACTAGGGGGTGAGTACAGGGCATGTTCCTGCCTGTCACATTTCCAAGCTAATGTGTTAGTTTCTGACATCTCCCCCGACGATTAGGTATGAGCCAAGTGTGACACAGCAGGTGAAAAACTGTATAGATATGTAATGTGGTGCGAACTGATGTGCTTTGCCTATCGGCCCAGGGACCTAGGACACAACTGCGCTCACTCTTCAAACACTTTGCTCTCCAAGGACAAATCATGGCTGTGTACATTGATCAATCAAGTAATGGCTGTTGTTGTGGGTGTAAATTCCATGCTACAGACCTCTACTCAGTTATACAGGACAAATAAAAAGAAGTGATGGATCACTGTACTCAGCCATGTGTCTGCTCAAGTGAGTAAATTGGCATCTTCCACCCAGACGCCACTTGTCTTTAGTGTGCGACGAGTGCTGGTGCCTCACTAGTGTTTGTAATGTGAATATGGCACTATTTTGTCTACAGTGTACAGTTCCATGTCAAATGTGTAGCATATCTGAACAACAGTAGTACTACCTCTTTGACTCCATTAGAACAAATTTCAAATGGTGGTGTACATTGTTGATATGTTTCCAGTGTGATATGGGTATTTTCATGTCACCTTCTCCAGGCTACTGTACTGCTTTCAGTATCATGGCAGGTTTTGGAGCATCATTTCTTATTGCTGTGTTATTGTGCATGTGACAAATAGATGTCTGTATTGCCTTGTGTGGGATCTTTGGGAATGAAGTTGGCATTGGCCTACTGTTGTATGACAACAGGTAACTGATGTATGCTCCATGAGGCAAAGCAATAAACATGATGCAGTTTCCTACTTTTTGCAATGGTTACTGTAATTGCACAACTTGAGCCATGCAATTGTAGTTGACTGAGATGCTGAGTTTCCTGTGGGCAACTGTTGCCAGTTCAAATGGCATGCATGTGTTTGGTATGCTACATGTAGGAGGCCCTTTGATGTAGTTTGTTGCTGGGGCCTACTTGACCTCATGGTAATGTTTGCTAATCACAGCTGTTGTTCAAGTGTGATCAAGAACAGGTGGTGACCCTTTTCCTCTTTGTATTTGCAGCATCAGCTCAGGCAAGCAAAGGAGACAGGGCACAACCAAGCAGGGAATCATCTGGCCATGGTACCTGCAGTCATGACACCACAAATATGGAGGGACACAGTGGCTTGGAGGGTGAGGGCAATGCCACTGAGGAGACAGGATCAAAGGTGTCATCATCAGACTCTACCTCCTGTGGTCACTCCCTAATGGTGGCGGACCCATCAAGACCTACTCATATACCAGCTTTGTCCACCACCCCCAGTTCTATTGCCACCCTCCCAGTTGACCATGCCCGCTCACCCAAGAAGGCGGGCATCTCCTTTACAGCAGGCACGTCCATCCCAGCCACCCCTGTTATTCCAGCTGTCCTCCTGAGGAGCATCTCTGTGGGGCACACTACGATTGTGAATGTGATTCAGGGTTTGGCCAGTCAATGTCAGCAGACCAATGCTTTTCTGGAAGGCAGTCATAGTGCCATGTCCACCCTACAGAGATCTTTTCAGGCTCTGGCCTATTCACTGACAGCAGCCAGTCACCCCTCATATTCTTCCACCTCCCTCTTTCCAAGCCAAATCCCTTATTCCCTCACCTATCCCAAGTACACAGACACATCCCCACACCCACCTCAACACACACAAAGCAGCACACATCAACACAAATACCACAAGGCACACCATCACACAGGCATTCAACATACACTCACAAACACATCAGCCACTACTTCATCAGACATCCCCACTACCCCCACCGACCCACACACCACATTAGCATACTCACACATTCCACCACAACAGCCAGTGCCATATCCACCACACCCACCATATACACAGACACCAGCACAACACAAACAGACACATCCACCACATCCACAAAACCAAAAGGCACCACCACAACACCCACAGACACATGTACCACATCCAGCATACCCGCAGACATCACCCCAACAGACACATAAACATTCACCACATCCAGCCTACTTGCAGCCACCACCCCAACAGACACACAAACATCCACAACATCCGGCATACCCACATATACCACCCCAATAGACACAGACACACATCCACCACTCCATCACCCAGCACCTCTACCTCCTATCCCCCAAGAAACGCAAATGCCCATACTCACACACACAACAGGCATCACCCAGATAGAATCATACCTCACACATGCACACAACCAACATATCTACACCCACATACCGCACAAGCACTCCCTCAACCTCCAAGTCCCCAACCCCTTCTGCAGACAATCCATATGTTTCCAAGGAGAGTTTCCTTTTTGATCTTGCCCTTTCCCCTGTTCCTTCCACCCTCCCTCCCAAACCCAAGAGGCCCCCATCCACATCCCAACCCATCCCTTCCACATCAAAGTCATCCCCTGTCACACTTAACCCATGCAAGCACCAATAGCCATCTCCCCAAGAAGAAGCCCACCCCACAAAGAAAAAAGACTCCCTTCCTAAACCTAAACTCAAACCCACCCATCCCATTCTCAAAGATGATCCCTGAGGGCCCTGCCTGCCCACTTGATGGCCCTTCCTCTGGAGGTTCCCAGGCAGTGATTGGAGTCAAGTGGGGGCACAGTACTGTGCAGAGACTTCCAAATAGACTGATCAATGGCCTTTGATTCTCATTATTCTGGCTTGAATAGACCCAAGTTGTTGGGTACACATTTGTCCTACCATTACTTTTCTGGGGTGTCATTGCATTATGTTCTGCTTGGTATGTTAAGTATTTTATCTTGTGTTGTCCAATGTCAACATGTATGGTATTATACTCGTCACCCTGATATAGATTGTACATTTCTCTCATGTACGGAAGCTTGAGTTTTGTTTGTTCAGACATGGAGGGTGTTCAATTTTGTTAGCTTCCTTTGCATTTGCCTGTGTATGTGGCCATTTTGATGTGTGTTCCATGCAGCTACTTCATCTAGATGTATGGCCCAAGCTGTTGCTGTTTTATTTACTTTCTTGACTTGTACTTCTACATTATGCAGATAGGCATGTCACTTGCCTTTAGTCTTGTATACCTCTGAGATACCTGAAGGGCCAGCTCCTGTCCAAATGTTGTTTTAGGGATGTGTGCAAAGTGTAAGGTGTCCAGGGCAGCATCCTTCTCTGAGTACTCCTGATGCCTCCATCCCTTATTGTGCAGGTATTATTTGCATCGTAGCTTTGTATATTTGTCTCTCAAACTAATGTACATCCCATTGATCTTCCATTTTGTTGCAATGTAGGTGATGTATGGGTCCACTGCAGGACTGTTTAATGGAGGGGTGTTTGTGTTCAATGACACATTGATACGTATGTGTGTTCAATCTGATGAGAGTCCATTGCATGTGTGCAATGTGAGGGTGTCAGTTGTATTGGTAGATGTGATGTTGCTGTGTTATTGCTGTTGTGTGACACAATGTTGTGTATGCTTTGCTGTCCCTGTGCCTGAGATGGGCAGACATGTATTATTGTGGAGTGTTGCGGTGTAGTGTCAGTGATCTGCCCAAAGGGAGAATTTAATGACTGTGAAAGTATCATTCTTTATGAGTGACTCTGACTGCGGACACAATGACCCGTATACTTGGTACCCGTACCGTGACTCCCCATATCATGTTGGCAATGGAGCGACAATCTGTTGAGATTAATGACAGAGGTAGTTGTGTGTACTTACCATTGGTTGCATCCACAGCAGCGTGGATCTTTGACACCTTTGAGCAGCAGCAGCGGCAGGACACGTGTGATGGGCTCCATGGCTGCACAGGATGTGTAACATATGCTGCAGGTGAGTTGCTCCCTCTATTCTCTCTGTTTCTGCCTGCTGGAACGTGGTGATTGGACCGCCACAGTCACACTGGCGGTATGCAATATCATATTGTGTCTGGCGAAACACTGGCTCCACCGGCCTGTTTGCCCTGCTTTGTCACTGTGGTGGTCTGTGCTGCCTGGTGGTGCCGGCAGGACCACTGCGGTCTTTGTTCAGTGGGACCGCCAGCACAGTAATACAGAGGTCTGACTGCCAAGCCACTGGTGGTCAGGTCACTGCCATAGCAAGTCACAGACCACCACACTCGCAACGAGGCCCTTTATTTATTACTCTATTATATTACTCTTATTTTAACATTTTAGTTTTGTTTCATATTTTCACTGATGTAATAACAATTATGTTTATTATGAGTATCAAAATAATTTGCCGTTTTGGTCATGATTTTGTTATCCTTTTTGGGGGACGTTTGTAGGTTCATTTTTATTTTACAACATAGATTTGGCTTTTATTTATCAGTAATCTATTCCTTTGTTGTTTCTACATATTTTTACTTTCAATTGTAGTGCGATGTACATAATTTTCGCTTGCTTGTTAAGTTTAGGTGCAATTTGGGTTTCAGATTACTCCATTCATAGTTGTTGGTAGCTTTGCTCTTTTCGTAATGCTTCTACAAATTTATATAGTGTAGGTTGGGTTCTGCCTAGTATGGATTGGAAGACATTATGTCATCATTCAACTGTATTATTTGTTTTGGCTTCCCGTATCAAAGTGCTGTCATAGATATTCCATTATGGTATGTGGATTTTGGGTCTGTGTCTGGAACAAAGCAGTCTGCCAACCCAAGTGTCTTTAAAATAATCCATTAGCGGGCTTAGTTTGTCTTCATTGTGTTGGTAGAAGCAGCTTTCCATTAATAAATTGTGCTGCCTCAGTAACACATACATAGGCAAGTGCTATTACCTTTTTTAATTTCAAATGCAAATTGACTGTTCGTAGAATATTCTACACTTAGCACAGATTGTTGGAAGTGTCTCCTTATGCTTTGATTGAAATGGTAGAAGCAACTTTTCATGGCTGTGTGGGGGTAATGTTTTAAAATGGTTTGAATCTTGGCTTGTTCATGATTATTGTGTTGGTTTCAGTTATTTGTTTTATGTTTAAAGTGGTTTAGGAGTTCTAGTGCTACTTTGTTTATTTGGTAGAAGGGCATATATAAAAGGGATAGTCATGAGTGAATGGTTTGCTATAGATTTTGAATTTCCCATCCATTATCAAGTCTTGACAATGGCTTACGGTCTCATTATGAGTTTGGCGGTCCCCATGTGGGACCACCAAACCCAGGGGGAGGGTGCGACCACCATTGGCGGTGGCATCCTCCCCACCCTATTACAGTATTCCTCCAGTCTGACCGACGGAAACATTGTAATAGAGTGTTCCCGTTGGCCAGATCAGCGGGAACAGTGCCACGAGATAGCACTTGTCTCCCTTATTAGAGCTCAATCTGGGCTATCTCGTAGGACAGAGGGAGCCAACCAAAACCCTTGGAATGGGCACTGTCTGCAAAGCAGACAGTGCACATTCTGATGGTGTTGGGTGGGGGCCCCTGCCCTGCCCAGGCAGTGGGCATGGGCATGGGCATGGCAGAGGCTTCCCCTTGACCCCCACCACACCCTGCTATGGAACGACTGGCTGTGAAGGGAGTTGTAATCAGCCAGGCGCTGCTGAGTCCAGTGCCACCCTTGCTGAGTACAAGTTAGACCACTGCGACCACATCAGGAACCATGTTCCCAGTGGGGATAGCAGACCCCTGGTGGGTCCACTTGCCACGGTTGTATGTCGGCCCGCCCAAGTGCAGCAGTTTAACCATGAATGTGAGTGGCCCGCTACACTCGTTATGAGGCCCTTAGTTTTAATATGTTATCTTCTGTAGAAAATATTAAGATTCATTTATCATTGTTTATGTTGTCACATGAAAGGAAGGGTTCTTCACTGTGCTGTTTTTAAATGTTCAGGTATTTCCATATCTTGGTATCTTTTAGGGGCAGGAGGACTATCATGTGTAACTTTTTTAGTTCATGAAACTTTTTTAAGTGGGTATAGGTGGTAGTTGGCCTGTGATGTGTTCAGGGACTTTCGGGAGTATGGCCCAGATTTAAGAGGGCCTAGCTCTTCCTTGCACCACATCAGTGTCATTTCTTATGCTAATGTGGCCTAACATGGCCAAAATCGCAGCACTAGATTTACACAGTGGCGCAATGCATGCATTGCGCCATTTTGTAACCCCTTGCACCACATTATGCCTGTGCCAGGCATAATTTATTTAAGAGGGCTGGAAAAATGGCACAAATACATCTAAAAGATGCCTCAGAGCAGGCATTAAAAAGAAGAACACCATTATTTATAATGAGCCCCTATGTACTGTTCAGGGTTAGCGACAAAATGTTGGTGCTATCCCTCAACAGTACATCAATAGCATCCAAAATGTTGACCCTATTGCCCTCTACCCTGCTCCATGGTGCGCCCTATCTCAAACACGACGCACACATGGTGGATGTACGGGGGCGTTAAGTGACACAAGAAATGTAGCGTTGCACTGGGTGTAGTGCCACTTTTCTCAAATCTGTCCCTATATCTGTTTGGGTTTTGGTTGTGGGTTTCCGAGAGCTACTGCTTGCCTCTCTAATATTCGGCAATAACTCCCTTACTTCTATTGCTGTTACATTTGGGGGGTGGCTGTGCTGCCTGACACTAATTACAACATAATCTATTGTGGTGACCCATTCATAGCATGCATTGGATTGATATCTGGTATCTTTCAAGTTCCCATTTTCCAGCAATGGAATTTCTTGGTTGTAGATGTAGCCTATGTGCTATAGTAATTTCTTTCCTTTCTGGGATGCTATATATTTTGCTTCTCTGTCATTGTATCTCAAAGTGTCTAAAAATATAAAGAAATACTGGTTTTACATGTTTATACGCTTGTTATTGACATATAAAATTAGACAACTACTTTATTTATATTTACATGTGTGTTCTTTGTAGATGTTTCACACGTTTTTTGCAGCTTTGCTGTTGAGGGCGTTGTAGTATGAAGCCAGATGTGGGGAGCCGGCTGGGATCATGATCCCCACCATTGTGACTGGGTGCTCTGAGGGACACCCAGATCACATGGATGGGTCCGGGAATTGGGTCCCCAGGGCTGAGAGTGGCCTGGAGATGGGTGCCACGCGGCCCCTTCCTCCCCCCAAAAATAAATAAATGTATAGGCAGGGGGATGGAGTCCCTGGAGCTGAGATCTCCTTGGGGAGGGGTGCTGTGTAGCCCCCCTCCCCACAAACAAATTAAATATTTAGGCAGGGTCCCAGGGGAGAGGGCCCCCTGGGCCGAGATCAGCTTGGGTAGGGGGCCATGTGGTCCTCTCCCCCCCAAAAATTAAATGGGCCTAGGGGATGGGGTCCCCAAGGCTGAGACTGGCCTGGGGAGCGGGACTGCACGCCTCCCCAAAAAATTTAATATTTTGTTTAGGCTCGGTCCCGGGGGATGAGATCCCAGAGGCAGAAATTGGCCAGGAGAGGGGGGCCACGTTGACCTACGGCCAACTTCAGTGGCACATGGCCAAAGGCACAACATGGGGTTGGGTGGTTATGAGTGATGGTCGCTTGGACTGGCCAAATGCCAACCCGACTGCACACAGCCAGCGCAAAGTTTGGTGGTGATAGGGACCTGGCTGCAGAGCATGGCCGCAGGCCAGGCCCTACAGCCAACCCCTTCTGCAAATGGCTAAAGCCTATGTGTGGCGTGGGGTTGGGTGGTTATAGGGATTGGGCCCTGTGGCCAACTCTTGCTGAGCATGACTGAAGGTCATGTGCAGCATGGGGTTGAGTGATTATAGGGGTTGGCTGCAGGGTCTTGCCACAGGGGCGTGAGTTATAGTTACCTTAGGTCATGATTTATAGTTACTTGAGATAACTCTAACTATAACAGGTGAATTTCTATGGGTTGCACATTTAAACTGTGAGCCTTACTATAACGTCCCTGTACCCTTTGTTTTTTTTTTATGTGAATTTCTATGTTTTTTAAATTCTATTTCCTAATTATAATGTCCCTGTAGCCTTTGTTTTTTTTCAGTGACTATATACACACCAATTTCCTGCCTTGAAATAGTGGTTACGTGCACCTGGCATGTGGGTGCTCCGTGACAGGTGCGGGTCCCAATGTCAATATCCACTCCAAACTCTGACCTCTGGTCAGAGATAAATGCACCCCTCACTGTGTTTTGAAATCTTACAAGTTTTGGTTTATCAGATCCTCCTCAAGCTCACCAACACATTTTGGCTGCACAAGCCTTTCTTAAGATGAGGAAGTCTCACTGACCCACAAAACTATTGTTCTATTATTGTAATCCCCACCATGTTAAAAAAATACATACCATAAAATATACATACCAAAAAATCTATAACCTTCCTTATCATTTCATGTTGAATGCAAATAAATAGTTGTATCTGCAAAACATATCACAAAGTCAGAAGAAGCCAGCTATAAGCATGAAAGATTCCTCCTCCCAGCCTTATAGATTAAATATTACAATGCAGTAGCACCAGCATCAAAATTCGCAGAATAATTATCACTGGCAGTAACAATGCACATGAGGAGGGGCGTGGTTGGGTGCTAAAAATAAAACCAACATTAATGTAATCTTGTCCAGTTGTGCAATCCTCAACAACTGAGTTTGCATGTTGAACATAAAAAAAGAGTATATATGTATGAGATATAAGTGGAGTGCCTGTTTATCTTTGACCAGAGGTCGGAGTCGGAGTTTGGAGTGGCTATATATACATATATATGTATATATAAGATACTTAGAATTTTGATAATGTTCTGAGCAGTTTAATTATATATATTTTTAGCAGTCAGATATACATATTTTAGTTATGTTATATATTTTATTCAAACATGTAAATACTGTTTACATTTGTTGTAAATAATTGTTTAACAGAAACATTGGTATTTTATAGGTTTATTAATGATAATGTAATTATTTTGGTGATATTATTTTAGTCAGTCAGTCAAAATTATTTATTCGGCAAATTACAATAAAAGCACAGACTTCATTACACATAGTATTATTTACAATGCAATATAGTCCGTAAAATAAAACCTCAGTAATAAAATGCCTCGTCTATAATAGTTAGAGACTTGCTCCAATTTCATAAATTCCATGTCCACATAAAAAACCGAGAACCACAAGAAGATTCTCATCATGATCAAGTCCTATACGCTAACATCCTGAATTAAAGTGCAGCCACCTCCACTAATTCATAACCTTTTCTGATAGCAGTAGCTACCCTTTAAAAATTTTAGATAACATAAATCAAACAAATTCAATTGTTGTACATAATAATATTTACAATATTAAGACGTAAAAACATCAATAGTAAAATACATCAACTATATTGATTACAGACTTATTTCAAATTCATAAATTCCTTACTCACATAAAACGCCTAAACCACAAGAAAATTCTCATAATGGTCAATCCTGTACACTATCTCACTATATTAGAGTACAACTGCCTCCACTAATTCATAACGTTTTCTGATAGCAATAGCTAGTCTTAAGAAATTTAAAATGGCATAGCAAATAGCAATCGAATTCAGCTGTTGTAAAAACATCAAAGCATCATTATAGAATGTAAATTGTAATTTCCGTAAATATGGTAGTAAAAATGTACGTCTAGGAGCAGAATAAAGCGAACAAAATAAAAGTCAATAACATGTACTTTGTTTAGAAATAGAGTCACAAGGACAATTCGGAAGCACTTTTTGCCAGCAACATTGCTTAGGAAAAGCCACTCTAAAATGAATCAGGTTTAATCTAAAAAAAAACAAGAAGAGAATATTCTGAGAAATTCGGGAACCAAGATAAATAGGGTTCAATCCAAGATGTTGTTGAGATCTGAACATAGGGTTCAAAAGTTTTTAATTGCGACGCCTCATGTCATCTCTTATTTGAGCTATATTCAGAGTATCGAATTTTAACCAGATCCTTAGCATTCGAGGTCAGCGACTCAGGATGGGAAAACATATTCTCCAATCCTAAATTCCGAAAATTAGTTTGTAAATAAGAAAGCCACAGGATCCTGCCCGAATTGGCCAGATGGATACAATCCAAAAGACAGTCTTGTACCAAAACGGCCGGAGGATTCAATCAGACTTTCAGCCATAATAAAAGTGGGTCAACACCAACCAAATCCCCAATATAACTTAGTCCCAATTCCTCATGACAAATAAAATTAGCAACATTCTTAGGCACCATCAATTCTCTATGTGCAAATTTATTCTCAACACATTGGAGAGAATCAGCTTTATTCAAACCCCACAGACCTGCCCCATAAGTAGCTGCAGATACACATTTTGCTTTATAAAGCCTAATTATATGGTAAACTGGCCTATGACCTAGTTAGTGAGCAAACCGGAAAATTGCTTCCAAGTTTCTCATCATCTTGCAGGTAAGATGGGACTTCCATTGTAAGGATGAATGAAGATATAAACCCAAATAGTAAAACTCCTTTACTTTATTTATAGTGATCCCTCCCATGGTAAAACGTTTAGATCTTGTATTTCTAGGACCGCATGTCATTACATACTTCTTCGTATAATTTACTTTCAGATCTAAATCTTGCATAAAGATTAACAAATTATCGATCAAACTTTGTAAACCGTTAGCAGTGCGGGCGGTCAATACCGCATCATCTGTGTACAATAATACAGGGAGCTGTCTCGCAACCATTCTATAATGGCCGTTTATATATAACAGGACTAAAAACGGCGCTAAAATACAGCCCTGCCTAACTCCTCTCAGAGAAGAGAAAGGGACAGACTTCTCGCCATTTGATCCATATTGCACTGAAACCCTCAAATCTGTATATAAATGTTTGATTAACTCCAAGATGTTCCGATCCACCCCCAGGGATTCAAAAATTTGACCAAAGTTTATTTCTATTCACCAGGTCGAAAGCACTGGATAAATCTATAAAAGCCAAGTAGATAGATTCCTTCCTAGCGGTCACATAGTTACTCAAAATTAGGTGCAAGTTCAATGATTGTTCAATAGTGCCAAGACCAGGTCTAAAACCATATTGGATTGGAGAGATAATCTTTGCCTCAGTAGCCCAATCCTCCAATCGGGTCAAAATTACACTTCCCAGTACTTTGGCTGTGGAATCTAGAAGGGAAATTGGTCTGTAACAAGATGGATCTTTCCTACAGCCCTTTTTAAAAATAGGGATAATAGTAGCCAATTTCCATGAAGAGGAGATCTTACTCATAACTACACACCTTAGTACATTAGTTACTAAAGGACCCCAAAGGTCTGGCATGGACTTAAAGAGGTCAATCGGAACCCCATCCAGTCCATGGCTTTCCTGGATCTTGAACGAGCAAGAGCATTATTGACCTCATACAGGTCAAACGACAAATCAATAGTAGTCGAGTTAAAGTCCACAGGGCTCTGATTATCTCTTTCATCCGCTACGGACAATGTATTGTTCTCTGGCTGAAAAACCTTAGTAAAATGGGTTACCCACACTGTTTCTGGTATCCAACATTCATCTTCCTTATTATTCTGATCTGAAAAATAAGAATGATTGATCACTCTCCAGAATTGTGAGGCATCCTTCAGTTCAGTAGCTGCCATTAGTTCGTCCCATGTGCTAGACCTGATTTCACTTTTTCTCACTACCAAGGCTGCCTTATATTGTGCCCTGGCTGTTCGTACTAAATCGCGGGAAAAAGGGCTTGTTCTAAGAGCCCTTTTCAAATCTTTATGGGCCTTTGTGCAAGCAGAATTGAACCAGCGGCACGCACTTGGACCGCAAGTAGGCCTATCAATTACCAAAGATTCTGAGATAGTAGAACATAATTTCACATACTCTAAAGCTAACTCATCAGGGGTGCTTTGTTGCGACAGACATAAATTAATAGAATCCAAATTTTGTTCAATAATTTCCTGATTAAATATTTTAGGGTCTACTCTTTCCCACTTCATACGAAGACCAAAGTTTTTACTAAAAGTGGTTGTCCTATTTAAATCCCTGTTACTTGTAACTGGTTTACTATTACATGCAAGTTCAATAAATAATGGGTTGTGATCACTGGCACAATGAGGTATTATCTTAAAATCAAGAATTAAAAGGAAGTCAACAGCACTAATAAGAATAAAATCAATAATACTCCCTTTGGAATTCCCTGTGAAAGTTGGTAATTTTTGGATAGCTGCGTTGGCCTTATCTCTAGTATATACAAGGTCAAGTTTATAAACAAAAGTATTTAAGACCTTCCCTTGATTAGTATGAATAAAATGAGTTAAAGCCTGTCTATCCTCCATAAGAGTACAATGAGCATCTGAAACTTCATTGTTACATAATGGAGTATTAAAGTCCCCAGCCCATATAATAGTATACTCCTTGTCCTGGAGCTTGTAGGAAAAATCCAGAAAATCTGTAACCTCTTCAAAACGTTCCTTCAGAAGATAGTTTGGAATGTTATTATAAACATTTATTATCAGGAGGCCTTTACTCCCTTCATATAACAATAAAACAATCATAAAATAGGATGAGGACCAAATTAAGGAAACCTCTAGTTTTGGGAGATTCAAAGAGACAAGAACCATAAGGCCCCCGCTTGCCCTTCCCACTGGGGAGGGGATTGCCGGTTGATGTACAGAATAATATCCATCTAAAAAAGGGGTTCCATTGACCAGGTCTCCTGAAAACAAATTACGTCATAAGAGGATATAAATTCTAACCATTCTGGATTTTTTGCCTTCGACCGAAGCCCTGCAATGTTCCAACAAAGTAGCGTTAACGATTTAGATCCTGAACCTACCACCATGTTCTCATTGCTCACTGCCTCTAATGGGGGAGTATCTGTCTCATCGGAGCCCCCTTGTACTAAACACTTATCCAGCCCAATATCATCAACAGAACCCTCCCAAACGCTTTCCAATGCCCTAGCCCTGATTAGATGTCAATCGTTCTCATCAAGGGGGGTTCAGGCCTGTACGTAACCAAAGGAACTTAGAGACTGTACTTGAGTTGTGGGCAGTCCTACATTATTAACACATTGTGCTGCCCTCACTGAAGCATGTACCAACGAAGGGTCATAAAAATGGCTAAGTGGGAAGAATATAAATCCCTCATCCTTCCCGGGACGTTGAGACAAATCTGCCATCAAGCATTTTACTAAATAAGGATTATCAAAGTTAATCACAATACAATCTCCTTCATAAACCTTATTTGTTAGGCCAACCCAATTTACTCTGTGAGCCATTAGAATGCTATCATTTAGATCACCCTTGTATCTGGACTTAGATCCTAACCAATGAGCACATTTTCTTATTAATGCCTTAGTATCTTCTTCATGACAGGGGTCTAAAGGAGGTACTCTTGCAAGAACCAAAAAATATGTCATACAAGCTGGAGGGAATTGCAATGCCTGTTTGCTTTTAGAAATAGAAGTAGGATTGACATAAGGAAGGAGAGGGCGGCCTGGATGGAGACCGGTTCTGGACTCAACAGTGGGATTTGACTACACAGATGATAGACCATGCCCATTCACCTGCCGTACCAAAGGTAGAACTTGAGTGATCAATGGTGTTTTATACAGGACGTCTCCTTTGTCTGCTGCCACATCCACCATAGAACGATCACCCAAGTTAATAGCTCCTGATATTAATTGGGGATTTAGTTTAGACAGGGTTATATAAAATTGGTCCAATTTTCTGTCTAACAAACTGAACAATTTCTCCTCCCAAGCTGCACAGAATGATTTAAATATAGAATCAACTGTATGTATGAGTTTGTCTCGCAAAGATCCCTTCTCATTTTTATCAGATATGAGATTAGTCAAATTCAAATCAGGGACTGTCAAGTGACAGACAGCGGTATCCAAGGGTGGTGAAGATTTCCTCTTAGTCGCTGCATCACGTTTGGTGGTTTTAGAGTGGCCACCAGCTTTCCTCTTTTTCGGTGGTGGAGAAACCACGGGAGAGCGGACTGCAGTCGGATTGTTGGGGACACTTGGGGCTTGCATAGGAGAAGCTCCTATACCAGACTGAGGGGCATTAGATGAAGAAACAATCAAAGGTACCTCATGAGTAGACTTAGTTAAAATAATAGGTTCGAGGGGTAAATTCTGAGTTGATTTATGAACAGCCCCAATTTGTTCTTCAACCTGTACCAGTTTAGCTTCAATGGCCCCTATAAAAGATAGCTGGAAATTGATGGCTGTGTCAACGGTCCATGAGCACCCTCGCCCTTATGTGTGCTTATCTTCCTCTTACCCATTGCAATAGATAATTTCACCCGTTATGATGATCTACGGAATATCACCACATGCTGGTAAGATTTTTTTTTTAATATCCCTGGATAAGGGGGTAAAGGTGATCACCCAAGACCTAGCCAAGAGTGCAGAAACCGTCGTTTTCACAGTCTGAGGCAGCTCTAACAATGGAAACTACCTCCTGTCACTTTATTAAATGCTCACCTCCTCAGGTAGCACTTTCCAGGGGGGTGGCCCAGCCCGGCCTCAGCCGGTCGCTGATGTGCACAGGAAGGGCCCGCCCTTGGCCCGGGCTTGGCCGGGCACGTCCCGTGGTGCGGGAGTCTGATGGCGCTAAAAGCGCTGAAGATTTGCTGGCCTGCCCTCCCTGGGCGTGAATGAGGGTTCTGGACACCGAGCCCCTGGGCCCCCTTCCGTGGGGGTACTGCCGCTCTTGTTACTGTTCCCGCAGCGCAGGAGTCCAATGGCACTAAAAGCGCTGAAGATTTGCTGGCCCCACGCCCCTGGGCATGAATGATGGTTCTAGGACACCGAGTCCCTGGGCCCCCTTCCGTGGGGGTACTGCTGCTCTCGTTACTGTTCTCGCGGCACAGGAGTCCGATGGTGCTAAAAGCGCTGAAGATTTGCTGGCCCCGCCCCCCTGTTCGTGAATGATGGTTCTGGGGCACCGAGTCCCTGGGCCCCCTTCCGTGGGGGTACTGCCGCTCTCGTTACTGTTCCCGCGGCGCGGGAGTCCAATGGTGCTAAAAGCGCTGAAGATTTGCTGGCCCCACCCCCCTGGGCGTGAAAGATGGTTTTGGAACACCGAGTCCCTGGGCCCCCTTCCGTGGGGGTACTGTGCTCTTGTTACTGTTCCTCATCATAAACAAGAAAAAAAACTTCTCAGGATTTGGCTTCAGCCTTCCCTCCTCCCTCTAAGAAGAGCTGCGTAGCTCTGACAGCTCGAACCTAAAAACAAGGAAAAGCGCATGCCCCTTAGAGAAATACATCGAACTATAGATTAAACATTAGGGTAGCATGGGGTGAGGAAAGGGGTGTGTTTTAGGATATTTTAGTCGATATTGTGTGAATCAATATTTTCAAGATATATGTTTATTTAAAGGTGATGATATTTTTGTTTCCAATATTTTCTTTTTGATATAGGTAAAAATTGATATTGACAACTATGGTGGTCATTATGATGGTTAATGTGGCGGTCTCACCGTCAACAGGCTGGTGGTAATTGCCAAATAATGACCATGGTGGTGAACCTTCCCATGGACAGCCAATGTACCACACCAACCGCCTGCACAGTATGAACACTGAACACGGCCGTAGCCACCTATAGGCAGGCAGAAGACAAGGATCCACCTACCATATTATGACATTGCACACCACCAGGATTTCCTGGGCGGTAGCACCAATAGCAAAAGCCTTGCGGAAACACATCATATAAAAGGAGACACTAACCTCCAGGGACACACAGGAGTCAGCGGCCACCATGGAACCCGAACTGCAAGTCTTCCCGATACTGTACTATGTCATGGCCGTCCTGGAGCATCGACAAAGACGACAGCAGTGACTACAGCCACCTAGCACACAAGGGAGGCAGGGGAGAGTGACGCAAATATATGCACAAAATACGCCATACACACCATACACACACACCACACACCCAGAACCATCTGCAGAGTAAAACAACAGTAACTGGATTAAAGAAATCCAGGACACATACACTGATCCAACCACTGTGTTCCTGTTGGATGAATATTCAAAATGCAAAAACATACACAACGGCATACATATATACATATGTCCAAACTCACAAATACCCATGGGACAAAGTCCAAGCCCCAACTTGACTCCTGACAACATCAGGACTCCACTGTTCAGGGGTATCATGTTGGAAATGGGCAGGCACCTTAGGGGAAAGTGGGTGGGGGCAGCATCTTATTGGGAGGGGGCTCCTTGTCTACTGCTCTGTAGGGTACTCCCTGCCCACTGATTCTGGAGGGGGCTCCATGCCCACTGGTTACTGAGTGGGGTCCTTGCCCACTGGTACTGGCGGGGGCTCCTTGGGCACAGTTTTGTGAGGGGCCCCCTTGTCGTTGTTTTTGGATGGAGTCTCCATGGGCTCAGTTTTTGGTGGGGCTTCCTTGACCATGATTTTGGGTGGGGCATTCTTGGGCTCAACTTTGGGTGGGGCCTTCTTGGCCTTGGATTTGGGTGGGGCCCCCTTGGCCTTGGATTTGGGTAGGGCCTCCTTGGCCATGGATGTGGGTGATGTCTCCTTGGCCTTGGATTTGGGTGGGGCCTCCTTGGCTTTGAATCTGGATTGGGCCTCCTTGGCCCTAGGTTTTGGAGGTGGCTCCATGGTCTTGGTGGTCTGTTTGGGAGAGGGAAAGCACTTTGGCCCTCCTTTTTGGGGGGAGAGGAGTGTCCTTGGGGCGGGGGGCCGTCGTCACACTCATGTGCTCCTTATTGGCAGCTGGAGACTTTGGGGGTGGAGCGGAGTCAGACTGGGTGCTTGAGGTAATGGGATGGGGGTGGGACCTTCCTCTTACGGGCAGGAGGGGGGAGGGAAAAGGAAGAGGGCGAGGCGGGCAAGAAAAGCTTCTTGGGGCCAATGGAGCAGGATGTGGGAGGAGGGATGGGAGTGGAGGTATAGGGAGTGGTTGTAGGAGGAGGAGGTGTACTGGACTTGGGTGCAGGTGCATGGACAGTGTGGATGGCTGTTGGAGGTCTGAGTGTGAGTATTTGTGTGTCAGTGAAGGGAGTCAGACAGGGTGGGGGAGAGCAAACATGACATGTGGATGGATGTTGTGGTGGTTTCTGCAAGTGATGTGGGTGTGCTGCATGAGGTGGTGATTGTGATGGTGGTGACTGCACATGTGGTGTGTGGGGTGCATGTCTGCAGGCCTGCTGTTATAGTGACTGTGGGCAAGGCTTTACAGGTAGCAGGTTCTTGGACTGTTGATGCAGTGCATGCAGGTGTGAATGAGGATGTGACTGTGAGGGAGGAGGAGGAGGGGGAGACAGTGGCGTCCGTGGATGATGTTGAGTGTGCATCTGGGTGATGGCTGTGTGAGTGCTTGTTGACTGAAGTGTGCTGGCTGTGTTTGCCTGTGCGAGTCTTGTGTGTTGTTTTAGGTGCATGCTTGTCAGAATGTGTGCATGGGATGGGTTGGGGGAGGAGACTGGGACTGGGAAGTGGTAGTTGGAGTGGGGACGGATAAAACAGGGACACTGGCTGCCGTCAGTGAGAAGGCCAGAGCCTGAAGCAATCTCTATAGGGCAGCCAATCCACTGTGAATGCCCTCCAGGAAGGCATTGCATTGCTGCATCTGAGATGCCAGCCCCTGGATGGCATTCACTATGGTTGACTGCCCTACAGAAATTGCCTTCAGGAGGTCAATAGCCTCCTCATAGAAGGCAGCAGGGCTGACTGGGGCAGGGCCTGAGGTGCCAGGGGCAAAGGAGATGCCCACCCTCCTGGGTGAGAGAGCATGGTCTCCTCTGTGGTTAGCAATTGGGAGGTCAGTGCTTGTATGGAGGGTGGCAGTAGAACCTGTAGCTGGAAGAGGAATCCGAGTCAGTGGTATCACCTCCTGTCCCCGCCGTGGTGCTCCCCTCACCTTCCGCCCCACTGGTCCCCTCGGCATCGGTGGACTCTGCCTCTTGGGTCCCGGGGGTTACAGCTCCCTCACTCACTTGTGCCATTGCTTCTTCACCAGAGGATACTACTGCACACATGGACAGGATGACAAAAGGAGAGGGGGGAAGAAAGAAAGGGTCAATCACAGTACCAAGACCACAAATGGCACACACATCACTATCACACACTATCACACACTGAGACCGAGAATGTGCAGTATGACCACACTGGTATACCATTGGCTAAGTACCACAGCAGGTAGGATCGAAACACTGCCAGCTACACATCAACTGGGACCAGCTAAGCCCTGTCTGACATGGGAAGCCAGCTACCTAGCTACCAAAAACATGCATTTCACCCTATTAACCCAAGCTGGACCACACAGCAATGTCTAAACTGGCATATTGGGACATCCACTGACTAGTACCCTGCACTCAAATCCCATGCCAGGCAACAGAGACGGTTGTCAAACAGACTTTACTTACTCCCTTGTGGCTGCTGTGATGCCCTCAAGTGCCCATCCAGCTCTGGGTAGGCCACCGGCAGTATGCGGCCCATCAGGGGGGTCAGGTTCTGACAGGCATCCCACCCTCATTGGGAGGCCATCCCAGCTGGGCCTCCGCAGTTTTCCAGGCCCATTGTCTCAGGTCCTCCGACCGTTTCCTACAGTGGGTGCTCTGCCTGCTATAGAACCCCTGGGTCTGCACGTCCTTGGCGATGGCATGCCACAACCCCTTCTTCTGATGGGCACTGACCTGCAGAGGAAACACAAATAGTTAGACAACATTAACCAGACAATCAAGCCTGTCACACATATGGCCTACAAAATGCATTATCCCTTAGCTGGCACACACATGACCCGTACCCCTGCATTAGCACTGCCACCAGCCATATCACCCCATATGACAAACTGCCAGCACACACACACATCTCCATGCAGCCATGTTGCATGCAACATACCCATGGTGTACTCACCTGTTGGTCTGGAGGCTCATATAAATGCCCATACAGGGGTAGGACCTCATCGACGAGCCTCTCCAACTCCTCTGATGTGAAGGTTGGGGCCCTTTCCCCTGTTGCACAAGCCATGGGAGGTTCCAGACACAGGTCACAGCAGCACACGCAGTGGAGATGTCATCCTGTGGAAAGTCAGGAATCAAGTGTAGTGGTAGAAATAAAATGGCAGTCACCACCGCTGTGGTGAACACCGTCACCGCCAGTGTTGATCATCATTGGTTTCAATACTCCATAGAGGGCTTTGTTAGCCAATGAGGAATTGCATGGCAGTGCAGACTGCCTCCCGCCATGACGCAAACGCCAGCAGAGTTAGGTCACTTCCACCTGTCCCTGAATACAGGACAGGCGGGTGCCATTTTCTAATGCTGGTACACATGTACAGATTGATAAGTGCGTCATTGTAGTCAAATCTACTCATGTATGCAATTCCAGTGTCCAACATACAAGTATGCTCTGTGTACACTGCTGTAGTGTGTTGTCACTCCCTTTTTACTTGTGGGTCCCTTAGGTACCAACCACTGCAGAGGAATAGGAGGAGGAGGCAAGCACCCATGTACAGACCCCCTGTGGACTTGGCTACACTGGAGGACAGGCACATCATACTCACCTATCGTCTGGACAGGGCCACAATCACAGAGCTGCGAGCACAATTAGAGCCTGATCTGCTACCTGCTATCCATTGCACCACAGTAATACCCTCTCTTGTGCAGGTACCCTCAGTGCTCCATTTCCTGGCAACTGGCTCTTTCCATGTGACCGTGGGCTTGGCTGCAGGAAAGTCACAGCCAATGTTCTCTATTGTGCTTGCAAGGGTTTTGGCAGCCTTGCTCAAACACATGTGCAGCTCCATCACATTCCCCCAGGTAGATGGTTTACCCGCTGTGAAGGCTGGATTCTATGAAATGGGAGATATACCACATGTAATTGGGCCATAGACCAGACCCATATTGCCATAGTCCTCCTCAGGGCCAATGAACAAGTGTACAGGAATCAGAAAGAGTTTCCACTCTCTGAATGTCCAGATTGTGTGCCTTGCTGACCAGTACATCTCCCACGTCACTGTATCCAGGGTCGGTACATGATGCCTTTGTCCTGAGGAGTAGCAGTGTCCTACAGCTGATGGCACAACTACAGAGGCACAGAGTGTGGCTAATAGGCGAGCCTGAGTCCCCACCCAGTGTATGGTAGTATATGTCTTCAGGAGTCATAGCCCATGCCATTGTGCAGGGCTAATGTGTGTCACTTACTTCTTGCAGGAGATTCTGGCTACCCAAATCTGTCCTGGCTCTTGATCCCTGTTAGAAATCTGAGAGCATGGGGCTGAAATTAGGTACAATTATCCTCATGGGCGTACCAGGAGGATTGTTGAAAGGACCTTCGGGCTCCTGAAGGCTAGATTCAGGTGCCTCCATCTGACAGGTGGATCCCTATGCTACTCCCCTGAGAAGGTCTGTAGAATTGTTGTTGTGTGCTACATGTTGCTCAATTTGGCCCTCAGACGGCATGTGCCCTATCTGTAGGAGGAGGGGAGTGACAGTGCAGCTGTGGCAGCAGTGGACACTGAGGACAGTGAGGAGGAGGAAGAGGTAGAGGATGTGGACAACAGGTCACATATGATCCTGCAGTACTTCCAATGACACTCAGGTAAGACTGTTGAACTAAACATTTCTACATTTTAGTGTTGTTTTGTGTGACTGTAGCATAATTCAGATCATTACCCTTGCATCCCTCCTGACTGTCACCTATGCCTTCCCTTATTGCAGATGTTGTTGTTGTTCCAACAGTGTACTGCTGTGACGTGTACAGACTGATATGCCACATTTGTAGGATGGATCAACATGTTACTGGACATTAACACAGGATGATGCAGTTCATTACAGTTCAATACATTTTACATTACCTGTAGATAAAGCACTATTACTCGAGTTGTGTTCAAGGGAGTTTATTGAAAATTGGTATACAAAGGGAAGTGCAAGAGAGTGGGGTGATGGTTGGGAATAGTCCAGTGTAGTGGGCCAGTCTGTTTGTAGCACAGGTCCAGTGTGCAAGGGGCCACAGGCAGGGGAGCAATGTCAGTTCAAAGTTGGCAAGGTGGCACAGTGGAACACAAGGGGGGCATTAAGGAGGGTTTCAATTCCTGGCAGTGGTCTTGGTCTTGGCAACTGTCTCTGGTGTCTGTCTGGGTAGCAGGGACTGTTTGCAGTGTGGGCCATCTTCTGCAGGGGGAGGGGTGCTGGTGGCCGGTGGGTCCTGTGGCTGGGCCTCCTGTCCACTAGCTGCAGCAGATGTAGAGGGCTGGTCAGTACAATGGCTAGTGGAAGGGGCCCTCTGGTGTGCTGTGTAGTCCATCATGATGTTGGCCATATCACCCAGCACCCTTGCAATGGAGACCATGGTGGTGTTCAGGGCCTGCAATTCTTGCATGATTTCCTGGTGGTGTTCCTCCTGCAGCTGCTGGTTTTCCTGCATGATGTTTATCACCTGACTCATCTTGTCCTAGGATTGTTGATATGCCCCCAGGACATTAGTGAGTGCCTCCTGGGCAGTCGGTTCCCTGGACCTGTCCTCTCCCTGGCGCACAGTTGTCTTATGACCGTCCCTGGCCTACTGTGCCTGTGTCCCCTGAATGTTGTGCCTACTGCCACTGACCCCTGGACACTCATTGTCTTGCCTGTGAGGTGTGGACTGAGTTCCCTGTACAGGTGGGCACACTACTGATTGACATGTCCTGGGGACAGAGGTCTGGGGATATTGTTTGGCTGCTGTGGTGTTGGATACTGAGTGGGGTTGCTCTGTGGTGGACTGGGTATGGACGAGATAGCTGACTGACCAGTGGTCCCTCATGGGCAAGGGAGTTCATCCAGATCCAGAACTCCAGAGTTGATGTCATCACTGGGGGCATCTTCTGGTGGGTGACTGGGTAGCCGTGGCACCTCCTCGACACTGAGCTTGGCTGGGGCACTTTTGAGGATGTAATTGGTGTATTATGCTACATGTTTGTTACATATTCTGCATCCCTAGCTTCACCTATTTTATTGCTGTTGCTCTGCCACCTTTGTTTGTGTATGGTGATGGATTGTGGGATTGTTAGTTCTCCAGGCTGTGCAAGCATTGGTGGTGGGTGTACATGCAGGGCTGGAAAGGATGTGCATGCAGTGTGTATGGCATGCAGAGATTGGCATTTAAGTTTGTTGATTGTGGTGGTGCACTGTGTGGGTTGAAGTGGGGTGATGGGGGTCAGGGTGGGGGTCGAGATGCCAAGCAGGCATTGGGGGGGGGTGATAGGTAGTAAATGTTGACTCACCAGTGCCCAGGCCATTGTTGTCTTGTTTTATATTTGTGTGGCCATATCTGCCGCTGCAGTGTTCACCGCCAATGGTTTACTGTCGTTGGCTGTCCGCTGTGGTGATTCATGGGTCGTTATTTGGAGGGCTTTGATTTGGTGGCGTAACATTATGGGTGGTAGTTCCGTCAGTTTATCACGCTCAGTGGGTCTGGTGGATTTGTAGTTATGGCTGATTTCTGTCAGTTTTGTGTGTGTCTGTCATAATCTGGCGGACGGATGTTCGCCTCTGCGGTGATATGTTGGTGGCAGTCACTTTGGCAGAATTCAGAATTTTCCACCAATGTCATAATGGGGCCTTTGTTTCTGTATTCCAGATGTGTTCTTTTATAAGGTGAGTATAGAAGCTGATATTTTTGTAAACAATATCTTTTCTGATAATTTTCGTGTTTGTATGAATCAATATTATGTCAGTGTTCCTTGTGTATGAATGAGTATTCTGGTGCACTGTAAGGACACCCTTTACTATGTTTTAAAAGCTTATGTAATTGAATATGTATGAAGAAAATGTGTTGTAGAATTCACCATGTTTGCCATTTTATCCCAAATGTGCTCACAAGGCACTGTATGAGGCCTAATCTGACAACATTTCCCATGGCTGCTTTAGAATTCCAGTCCATTCTGGCTGATTTGCATGCATTAGGCAAGAGGTGCCATGCATTAACTACTGGTTTTAATGTTTACTGTACTGATTAGCATGCACAGAGTACTGGCAACGAATAATTGTATGCTTCCCATAAATAATACATTGATTTGCAAGCATCATACATGCATTCAAACATGCGATGCACAGTTTTATCAAATTATCTATTTATTGTGCACAACATAAAATATAGAAATATTGCTAATATAGCCATATTAGGAAAGAAATAAAATGATGCATACTTGTGCTCCCCCTAGTCCCTCCTTGCTTTAATATTAACATATGTCATCATTTTGTTAAAGATGCTGACTAACAGATTTACTCAACTGCCGCCTTTATTTGTGCCTCCACATCAACCCTTTTTAATTCCAGGACATGGAACATCAATGTTTTTGTGGTACTGTTGAATTTGGCTTCAGGTAGGAGTCCCCTTGTGATCACCCTGCTTGACTCAGAGAAGACATTCACCAGAGCTAATTGATAGTTGTCAGGGACTATCAGGTGGAATTCCAGCCTCTCAGAACATTGTAACAAGTAACATAAACAAAAAAGACATTTAGATTATCTGGGCTGCATACATCCTTGCAATCCTCTGAAACTAAGAAAGTGTGAAAGTTATTATATCAGTACATTCAGAAATGTGGACAAGGTCTTAAATAATGCAACACAATTGTACCATTAATTATTCCACTTGTATACTCAGAAGGGATTCAATCCTATGTAAAACTAATCTTTCTCCTAGGTAGGGACTCTTTCCACAATATTAGAGTCATGGTATTTGTCACATTAAACAATGCAACAATGAGCACAAGCTATACGCACAAGTTCGGTGCAAGGGCGTAAGAAAGGCCCCAACAGCCACAGCAGTGTGGGCAGGGAGGGGGCCTGGCTCCAGGGGAGGCACTCAGCACAGCACCTGGCCTGAGTGAGTCCAGAAGGGGGCCCTGCTCCAAGTTCTGTGCAGGGGGCCCTCCAGTTTCATTACGCCACTGGCTCTTCGACATAATTATAACATGATATTCTCCCTAATCTAAATAAAACAGATATTACATTTCCTGATTGCGTCAAAATATTTGTCTCACAAAATCTAAGACCCCTGACAATTTGATACATTTTGTGTAATTTAGTTGTGAGATATTTTCTAAACATATTATTTACTTCTAAAATGGTACTGCTTCATACCTGGGACTGAATTACGTAGTTGGACATTAACACAATATGACATCCTTGCTAATATCTACGTGACATATATATGGGACATCTTTAAGTCGAACGGAATCCTGAGAGTATTACAGTGACTGTATATCCACAGTCCCACAGGACACACTTGGAGAGTTTACATTGCATTGATTATAAGTTCACAGTTATACAGTATGGAAACATTGCCTTTGTTTATACACAAAACACGATTCTTTGCTTGCATATGTTTGCATTCAACTCGGCTGAAATGGACTGATTCACAAAGGTAAACTTATACATTTGTGTAAGCTTACTTTTTGTAGCATTGACAAACTATGAATTTAATTTAGCTAATGGTAATTTTACTCCACACAAGCCTTTCTTTCTATGTGCAGAGTCTCTGCAGTCATAACACTGACATGAGTATAATTAAACTTGTAGTTTGTGAATATCAAAAAATAGTATACTTACACAACGTGTAAGTTTACCTTTTTGAATCAAGCCCAAATATTTATTTATTTTTTAAACTGCATTGGTAATTCCCCTGGTACTCTGTGCTTAAAACTACGTATCCTAGTACCTAGTATTTTGTAAGCACAAACTTACAAAATATAATTATATTTTGTAAGTTTACACAGCTGGGTGGGGGTAAGTAATGTTCTATACTTGGTTTACTCCCTCTATTGTTTTTCTTTCACTCCTGCTCCTCTCCCTGCATGCCGCTGATGCCTCTATTGTGATGGTATGGGAGGCTGTATGCTTAGATAGTTTGCTGGGATGGTGGAGAAAAGTGTGACGTCTGTGTGATGCCTTACTTGGAATGTTCACGGGCTGAATGATGGGCGCAGGATGAGACTGCTGTCTGCCTATATGCAGCGACATGTGATTGATATTTGTATGCTACAGGAAACCCACCTGGTGGATGCCACAAAACACCAGATAAAAGCTGGTTGGATTGGTGAGTGCCACGCTGCGATGTATTCGCGATATGCTTGAGGCGTGGCGATTTTTATTTGGAAGGGGCTGCAGTGGCGCACTGAAAAGGTACTTGTGGATCCAAATGGTTGTTATGTTATGTTGCACGACACACTGCTAGATAGACCATGCAGATTGACATGATTTACGGCCCTAATACTGATGACCCTGAACTATTTGGGGAAGTGTGGCGGCTGATTGGCTCACCACGTCCCAGGTCCCTGCTGTGAGCGGGGTTACTTCAACGTGGTATTGGACTTTGTGGCAGATCGTGAAAGCCTGGCTAGACCACAGCATGTGGTGGCGGCCAGGGCCCTGTCTCTCGTAATGGCTGAAGGTGCTTTGGAGGACTTATGAAGGGCAAAATAGGGAATTGACAGGGAAGGCACCTGTGTCGATTATGTGCATGGTAGTCAGCCCGCATAGATAGAAGGCTCAGTACCAAGGATATTGAGCTCTGGACACAGTCAATTGAGCATAGGGCCCACACCTTGTCGGATCATTCACCGGTCATGTTGGAGCTGGCTGTTCCCGGGGGTCCCGGCCATGCCTTTATGTGGAGGCTTTCCCATGGTGCGCTTAGAGATCAGGTATTTAGGGATGAGATCCATGACTCTATAGTACACTACTTTGCTGAGAATCGGGGGTCTGTGACCTGTGCTGGCACAGTGTGGGAGGCTTTCAAGGTGGTGATCCGAGGGCTCTGCCTCTCTAAACACCACGGAGGCCCAGCTTGTAGATCTTGAAAAACGCTTAGCCGATGAATGGTTGGGGGACCTTCTGGCCACCCTGAGAAAAAAGATGACACTGTATGAGGAGGCAGCCCTATGCGAAGTTTGCTTTCTAGGGAAGAATGCTATGGTGAGGAGATATGGTGAGGGTGAGAGGGCTGGCCGAACACTGGCAACAATGCTCCGTAAACCGTGGGCAAGTAATTATATTGTGGAGCTGTCTGATTCAACTGCTGAGGAGATCAGGTGTGTCCTTACTGACTTTTACGCCTACCTGTATGCTGAACCTTCTGGGTTGGACTCGGGGGCCGCCAATGACTACTTTGCAGATATCAGCCTGTTGTGGTTTGAGAATTCTCATAGGTTATATCTAGATGGGTTACATGTCGGAATAACGCATGCTCAAACCACACATGCCTGAACAACAAGGTCGGAACAACGACCTTGTTGTTACCACTAATGCCTTTACCACGAATGCCTTAACAATGATTTTTCATTGTAAAGGCATTCCTGGTAAAGGCATTAGTGAACAGCATGCATGGTTCCAGCTTGCCTCCCCTCTGGCCCCTACCCCTAAAAATTACCACAACCCCCCTGCCCCCACAACCACCCCAACCCCCCACCCCCAAAATTATTGCAACCCCAACCCTCCTCCCATAAAACCTAGAGCACCCCAACCCCCACCCAACCCCTAAAACATAAACCCTGACCCCCCCTCCCCACCCCTAAACCTTAATCACCCCGAGCCCCGCACCCCCCAAAACTAAAAATACCCTGACTTCCCACCCTGCCCCAACCCCCACCCCCAAAATTACCGCAACCCCTCACCCCACCCCTAAAACCACCCCAACCCTCTCCCCTAAAACCTAAAGCACCCCAACCCCCACCCCTAAAACCTAAACCCTGACCCTCCTCCCTGACCCCTAAACCTTAAACACCCCGAGCCCCCACCTCACCCCCAAAAACAAAAAAATACCCCACCTCCCCACCCTGCCCCTAAAACCTAAAGCACCCCAACCCACCACCCCACCCCTAAAACCTAAACCCTGACCCTCCCTCCCCCGCCCCTAAACCTTAATCACCCTGAGCCCCCACCCCCCCTCAAAAACTAAAAATACCCCAATTCCCCACCCCGGCCCCTAAACCACCCCAACCCCCACCCCCTAAAACTAAAAATACCCCAACCCCACTGCCCTTAAAACAGCCCCAGTCCCAGCCCAACTTACCTCCTCCTTGATCTCATCGTCCTCAGCCGACTCCCTTCTTCTGTGCCTTAACCATGTATGTACGCGGTTCAGCACATGCGTGGTTAAGGCCCTGAACAAGGAAGTTGTGGAAAATGAAAGCGTTGTTCCGCTTTCATTTCCATGACTTCGTTGTTCAGGACTCGTTGTTCGGGATGCTTCCCATCTAGACGCTCCCTTTTCGGTGGACGATGTGATTCAGGCTATACTCAGTCTACCGGGTGACAAGGCCTCTGGGCTGGATGGCCTGACACCATTTTTTTATAAGGAATATGCAGGTATATTGGCGCCACACCTCCTGGAGGATTATGCGGAAGCTCTTGAGACCGGTGTGCTCCTGGCCTCGCTGCGGGAGGCTCTTATTGTGATTATTTTAAAGCCAGGAAAGACCTGAGCTGTTGTGATTCATATCGGCCCCTTCCATCAATCAATATAGACAATAAGATTCTGGCGAAGCTCATTGTGGCTCGATTGCAGCCTCTGTTTCCGTCCCTGGTGCTGCCGGATCAATCCGGCTTTGTGCCAGGACTCTCCACCTTGTACAATCTCCACACCTATTTTGCGATATCTAGCATGATCGACCCTGATGACCGTGCAGTGGTGGTGTTCCTTGACGCCACTACGACCTCTCATGGTCATATATGTTTGCTCTGCTGGCTCAGGTGGGGTTGAGTTCTATGTTTATTCAGCTGATCGGCCTGCTGTACTCGCGGCCTTCTGCCCGGCTGAGAGTAAATGGGACTATCTCTGACCCCTTTCTGATTGACAGGGGCACTTGCCAAGGTTGCCCACTCTGTCTGCTGCTTTTTGCAGACGCAATGGAGCCAATTGTGGCTCGCTTGAGACAGCACCACAATCACAGGGGCCTGGCATTCCGGCAGCGTCCAATATTAATTTCCATGTATGCAGACAATTTCGCACCTCGATGCTCTGTTGGATGAGATAGTTTGCTTTGAGCGGTTCTCTGGGATCACCATCAACTGGTCCAAGTTGGTGGTGTTGCCTCTATCTGAGGCTACGGTGCAGTTCCCCTCCACATATCCCTTCGGCTGGTCCGACGGACCGGTGCAGTATTTAGGTATCTGGCTGAGTAGGGACGTTAATACACATTCGTCAGCAAATTAGGCAAAGCTATTGTGTGGTTGGAAGATAAGGTGGAGGCGCTGCGCTCATTGCCACTTTTGCTGACGGGTCGCATGGCGATAGCGAAGATGGTTATTCTGCCCACATTTCTATATTTATTTATTAATCTACCTCTTGTCCTTACAGTGAGTTTTCTGAAGCGACTCAAGTCTGCGCTCGTTGCGTTGGCCTGGGCCTGTCGGCAGCCCAGAATTTCATGGGAAAAACTGACACTTGTGTTTGAACTGGGAGGTTTGGCGGCCCCAGATCTAGCACTCTATTATCAATGTGTGCAGGCACATTTTGCGCATTTGTGGCTCCACCCTACCCGGTACCTGCCACATTTGGCACCTGAAAGTGACACTGTGTTGCCTGATAGATTACCGTGGGTGTTCGGAGGCCCGATCAGACCCAGACTACGAGGGGTCGATCCTGTGGCCTCCACAGCGAGGGCCAGGACTGCGCTGCTGCGGCAGGTTGATGTACGAGAATTCGTGCCATGCTCTACGCGAGTTACGCCTGTTTCCCTGCCATGCCCCAGGCGAGCCGAGCGCTGGAACTTATATATCAAACGCAATCCCTGCACAGGCTTATCACCAAGCTCTATGTTTGCATCCAGAACGCAGTGTCTGAGTCTGAGATTAAAGCTAAAGCACACTGGGAGGTGGACATAGGTGAAGCCATTCAAGATCACGTGTGGCGACGATGCTGCGCACATATGGAAGAGCTGTCCCCTAACTACAGACTACGCCTTATTCACTTCAACTTTTTACATTGTTTGAATTATACACCCCGTAGATTGAAGAGTATTGGTATCTGAGCTGATGCGCATTGCGAGAGGTGTGTGGCCCCTTTATGCAGACTTTTTTCACCTCACGTGGAGCTGCACTGCGCTGTGCGAATACTGGACGGAGGTGCTGCGGGCAATCGAGGAGATGACTGAACTTGAGCTGCTGCACACCCCTAAACTTGCCCTTTTGGGATATGTTGAGAGGATTCCCATCGTGCACAGGAGACTGGTGGGACTGGTGCTGTTGGCTAACCATAGGGTTGCGATGTGCTGGGGGCATCACCAAGCTCCCTGTAGTTGTGAATGGTTGCAGGATGCTTCGTATTGTCAAGAACAACTAATGATATACAGGGAACTTATGCCTGAGGGTTCCCGACCAAGACATATGGGCCCCCCTGCAATCCATTTTGGAGATCCATGCATCGAGCGGCATACAGTCACCCAGTGTTCCCCATTGACCATGCAATGGTTATGCTCTTCTTCGATGCTCTCTACCACTGCCTGCATTTATATTGGTGATCTGACAGCTGCAATGTTTCTCTATTTACCCCCCTTTAGTTTTTAATTTTACTCTTATTTTCCCTTTCTATTCTCTTCATTCTGATCTTAGCTTTTCCTCTGTTGCTATTACTTCCCTTCATTGTGCACATCAGGATATCTTAAAGATACGGTTGTGTTTATACCATGATCAGTGGTGACATGACACTTTTTGATTGATTTAAACGTAAGATGGTTGTACGACTTTGTTGCTCCTCATGCCTAATTTGTCTATAATATGTAATTATTGACCTCTCAGAGGTGTTATATTTTTTATGTTATCATACATGCAAAAATAAAATAATAAAAAAAATATATACATAATACAGATTAAAAATATCTTAGATGACATTGCATACTCATCTTTGACCACATAAAGGGTCATACAAACATGTAAAGTAAGTCGATTGGCAAGGTCAAATATTCGAGATCAACAAACCACACATCAAAAATACATAACCTTGGGAGTAAATGAAATAATTAATAATACACCAGTGTATAAGCATTTGCTAATGTGAATAAAGTACGTTCACCTTGTTCAGTAACTTCTGTCAACGTTATTATATCAATAAAGCATTTTAAAATAAACATAACATATATATATGTGTTGTTATGTACTTTTAAACCATAAATATGCAATCATAAAAACAGCCCCTCTTGATTGAATATCACTTTCTGATTACATAAAATGCAAGTATAGACTCAGCCCCTAGCGGGCACTTCAATACATGTATTTGTTATACATTTTAAGGCCACATTAGAAGTAGTCATAGAACAAACCCTTAGAGTGTGATGCACTCCCAGCTGAGTTTGGAATTCCTTAAAAATTAAGTACAGCTTCCTGAGAGTCATGGATTTCTGAACCCTGCAAACATAGGGTCATGTCTCAAATATTACTCATGGGGGAATGCTGATACACCTACAGCCCCCCACAACACTTATTGAATGTGTTTGGGGTGCCATTGTCCTCCTGGTGGCAACCACAAATCAATAAAGATATGCCAATAAGAAACCCATAGGGCATGAGATGGGGCACTCTAGGCAGGAGCAGTGAATATTGAATGAATTGCTCTCCCGTTGAGCTGGGGAAAGCCGCTGATTGTTTTTCTCAGTGAGAAGCCTTGCGCCATGGGCCACCTTAGGGGTAGCTCTTAAAGATGTGGTGTTGTTTCATGCACGCTGTGTCTCCCAAAAGGTCAAAGGTTGTGGACCCCATTGTTCGGATTCAAGTTATCTTGGGCTCATATCATACTTGCTGTTAAGCTCAAGCCACCATGAGCAGTTCTTAGCTGACCTCCTCAACTGCAAAGTGGTGTAATCAGCAGGGAGCTGGTTTTCCTAGCTCCCTGCACCATCCTTTCTCTGCGTCTTTGTCTCTGGGCACAGAAATCTAGGGCCTGGTCCTGGAGTCCACTGGAGCAGAGCCCTTACCTTCTTTTTAGGCATCTCAGTGTTCCTCCTTCTAGTTGTTCATGGCTGTCGCACTTCCATGGTACAGCAGTGAAGAGCACAAAAACGCCAGCCGAGAGAGTGTATCCCCTGGTGCAAGACCTTTTAAAGTGGGGTGAAGGTTCTAGAGGCAAGGCACCCCCGGCCAATCCTGGGGTCCTCCATCATCTCCCTACCACATCCCAACCGTCCTGCACAGCATGCTGGGACAGGTCATGATGTCTCCATCCAGGAGTCACTGGTCTCAGCTGCTCCTGTGTTTCAGCCCCACCCCTTGCTGATATCACTGCCAGTGAATTTCTCACCAAAAGTTTAAAGAGGGTCCCCCTCCTATGTTGGCTCCAGTTGTCTGTTTTTCTCTCCTTTATTTTGTTCCCAGCCCTGGTGCAGTGCTGCAAATAAATAACAAATGTAAAAAAAAATATCTCCACCCTTTCCTGCTCAATGGCTAAGGGAAGCACTGTCAATTACTTCTTTTATGTGGGGCTGGCCTTTGTTCCTGCAGCTGGAAAGAAATATAACTAACTTGGCACAGAAAGGATGACAAAAGGCATGGACTCTGGTCCTGAGGTGAGACAGAGAAATATGACAGTTCTGGGTGACCCATAAGTTGTACAGATTTCTTCTGGGAACTTGCAAATTCGATTTTCCCACACAGGTTCCAACTCAATTTGATATGTCACTGTATATTGTAGGCCAAAGGGAAACAACACTCAGCTCTAAGGCAGTATTCACCCTACATTTTTAATATATCACTACAAACAAAGTAACAAATCATACTGATTTTCCATATAAATGCACATTAACATTATAAGACCTACCCCAGGTCCATATCTAATCATGCATCCCCTCTGCAACAGGCTACTTGTATGCAGTTATCAGGTTGCACACAACAATAGTCTCACACGCAATTCTTACATGTATGCACAATTGTGTGCACACATGTTCACATGTAGCCAGCCAAGTGACCCTTACCATAATTGCTTTCCTGGTGCCTTATCTTAAAAGGCAGACACCAGCGGTAAACTCACACAGTTCATTTTCCATGTGATTACTCTTGGTGAAATTCATCCATAGTAAAAAGTCCAAAACCAGGTGATCTAAAAAGCAAAGAGATTTGAGCATACTGAATGGGTGGAACCCAATTGCAGCAGAGTCAATATGGGCTTAGAACTATGAAGTTTAAGAGCTAATTTAGAACATGTGGCGTAGTGGAACATAAAATGGCTGGTGCCATGTGAAACTTCCTCCATCCCTGCAGCTCACCCTCCATTTTCACTGTTATCAAGTGGCATGATGGATCAGCTGCAGGAGGTCAAGAAAAGGGGATGTGACTTATACTTTAGGACTGTAGCTCCAGTAAATATTAAAGAACCCACTGAAGTCACTGCAGCACGACATGAGGCTGCCCATCATCCCAGTGCTCCACAGGGTGTCCACAGTCTGCATAGCTGTGTGTACCCTGATGGCCTGGGAGATCCGATGGCAACCTCAAATGTGAAAGATACACTGTCCTTTTGAGATAGCAACCTGCAACTGTGCTTTTTATGAAACGCTGCTGGAAAGCATGAGATGAAGAACAAAGACACAATACTGGATCAAAGAAAATGGAACAGGGAAATGGCATCTGCCACTAAGGAACACGATGAAAAGGAAGGAGTCTACTCTGCTCCCTGTTATAAAGCAACCGTGTCAAGAAACTCATCAAGACCCCACCTCCCCTGGGTGTCTAACATGGGTTATTACCTGTGTGAAATTTGTGGGCCTGAATGTCCAGATTTCCCTTGAGAGAGCGTAGTTTAAATATTATATATCTAGATGTGAAATGCTTACAATTAACAAAGCTGCATTAATAGTCATAAAATATTATTCATTTGAAATATATTCTAACATACCTATAAACGTGAAGAATTATTGTATGCATAAACTAATGTCGACTGTAAGAAATAATTGCTTGTACTATGATTAATTGAATACGTTAACATCTACGAAGATTGTATTTATTAGCATCCGTAAGTCTAAAGTTAGCGTGAGTCGAAAACTAGCCGTGTAACTCTCATATTAAAGCATATTTTTCTGTTTCTTCAGTGTGCTGACTCGCAAAAGGCCATGACCCAGCAATTGTTCTTTTCTCCGTTTTATGTAACATTGCTAGTTTTTCTCATCCGCAAGCTAGCTGCTTTATTATAAAGTTATACGCTTTGCAACAAAATATGGACACTTTCAAGGACATTGAACCACGGAAAAGAGAACTCTTGACCCGAAGAGTGTGCCAGAGAATGAAGTATCCCCGGATGTGCCACCTACGAAAAACGTCAATTATGAAGACCAATCAAAATGTTATAAGCTATTGTGAAATGACAAGTGCATTACTTAATGTATAATTTGATAGGTTACAGATAGTGGGGTGTAGTGACTATCCAATAGAATTTTGGGGGAATGTATTATGAAAAAGGGATAAAAACCCATGACACAGGAGACTCGGGGAACTAGGTAGGGAATGATATCGATTGCATCCAGAAACTCTGTCACTCTGTTTGGTGACTTGAGACTTAATGAACCATCCTCACCCATTACACTTTCTTCCTTATGAGGGAAGTGTCCCCTGCCCTTAGACTGGATAGACTGACGGCGATTCAACTGATTTCCTGAAGATGAAGACTGATCCTGTATGCTAACCTATCCTGAGGAGGGTAATTATGACTGTTGCTATTGAAATTCGTTTATTTGCTTTTCCTTTTTAGGTACCAACTGCTGTATTTGTGATTAGAGACCTTAGTTAGATGTTTTTCCAAATTGATATTCTAAATTGTTTTGCATGAAGCCCAACATGCTGATGCTAATTAGTGGCTAGATGAGGCATTCACCTTGACTGACGTAACTGACGTGACTGACGTGGTGCTATGCTGAACTAAGACATATATGAGGTTCTATGCAATTTGATTTGTTTACCTTCATATTACTATCTTATGTTTGTGATCTTTGTATTGTTGAAACCTTATCATAGTTGCCGCATTGTGACTATACTCTTTTGCTTCTTGGTTTTGAGATTAATACATCTGCTATTAGATTGTAATCAATAGGGAATTAAATTCCCAAAACTTCAATAAGGTGTTGTTATTCATGACTGAAAGGTCATGGTTGCGTTAACGATCTTGACTAATGTCTAAACTGAGATATATTGTGGTGATATATGTTGACAATATTATTGATATATTGCTTGATATATTGATCAGTTACCTCGTCTTACGGTGTCTCACCACTGGGTCCAAAGATTCATCGGCCTAAAACGAGTCCTAAAATGTATAAATTAACATAGAAGGACGCGTTATCAGTTCTGGTAGCAGAGCGACGGTTTGGCCCTTGGGGGCCCTAGGACGGAGTTTCATTGTTTAATTTGTTTTTCTGTGCTAATGCAATTTGGAGATATGATGGGTTTCTAAGTTCGCTATGGCTTTCCTGGGATCTCGGAGCCTGCCTAAATGAGTTGGGAATGTTCTCGGCGCTATAGTGTGCGTGGTTAGGGTCTTTGCGCTTGCCTAAGCTTATGCATCTTGCAGGTGGTTGTGAAAAAATGTGTGTGTATTTAGGCCAAATTTAGCAGGAGTGGGCGTACTCCACAGTATGAGAGTAGGGAAGTTGGCGTACTTCATGTGAATGTAGCGCTTGTTGCTCAAAATTATCCACGTGGTTGGTTGTCGTGTACGGACCTGTCGAGGTCTAAGACTCCGGAGTATGATGATAAATGTGGTTCATGTTGTAATCTGTGCGGTTTAGTAGGTCAATCGGGCGTGGTTGACAAGTCGAGTTTGAGTTATAATGCATGTATGAAACCTTCGATGGAGATTTGACAAATTCTAAAGTGCACTAGAAGGAGTCATTGACAAGTCGAGAGTAGAATTTGCGGGTCGAATTCTGCTTGCGTATGCGGGAACTGAGAAGGAGAGAGTAGCGGCCGAGGCTTCAAGTGAAATCTCTGTAAAGTTCTGAAGCAAATGTGTTACCCTTCCTGTAGTAAACCGGCAGATTTGTGTTGTCATTTTAAGGTGCTCGCAATAATTTGCATTAGTTTGTGTGAGTTGTAAGTGTCAGTGAAGAGCAGACAAGCCGCAAGACTTTGTCAGCTGCTATGTGTGTGAGTGTGACGTCAGTGGTGCCGCGCTGAGATAGGTCAGATGTCGAGAAGGGTTGCGCACGGATTGGCTGCCGTCCGTGAGAGATAATAGGTTGAGAAAGGGTGGGTGAAGAGTGTCCTGGGAACTAACTAAGCCATTTCTGATCAAATATAAAATAAGAAAATCGCAAAAATGAATTTTGTCAAAGCATTCAAAAGCACTCTAAAGGGAGATGTATATATTGTAGCAACTGATGGGGAACCTACACCACCTGAGGGTACTCCGGCTTACACGGTTATGGAAGAGAAAGGTGTCGCACCTTGTTTATGGATGAAACAGTGGCGCAAATTAACAGAAAAAGAAGGGTGTTTAGCGTTTCCAGAGCATGGGACATTTAATCCAAAGGTACTAGAAAATCTGAGGTGGATGTTAAGTACACAGAAGCCACCTCCGAGACCGGCACAATACGAGGCTTTGGTGATTTGGGACTTGATGGCCCTTAAACATAGACAAGAAAGGTTTCAGAGAAGGCTGAGAAGGGCAGAAAAATCATATGCAGAGGCTAGGTGGGACAACAAGAGCAAAATGTGGAGACGGGGAATCGTAGATGGGTTGAAGTTATTCCCAGCAATAACCCAGGGAGAAGAGACACAGGGAAAGAAAGCCTCCTGTAAAACCGACAAAGATTCAGGCAAAACTAAAGAAAATAAAAGGTCCTGGGAAGAGGAAGATGATTCAGATGATGCGGAATTTATGGATAGATTGTTACATGATCGTCCGCCACCATATGCGGTGAGTGACAATACTCCAAGTACTAGCTTGGATCCTGGGAACCAGACGCAGGAAAAGGGAGTTACTGATACAGTACAGACTAGCGATACAGCTTTGATATAGAATGGTGTCAGTGTACCCACTGCACCAGACTTGCCGACACAGTTGCAGCCTCCACCGCAGATAAAGAGAATCTACCCTGATGTTCCAGTGCTTGAGACTACTACAAACTTGATAGTGCCGCCAGACCCGATATACACAAAGCCAAAGTTAATACAGATTGAATCGACTCTGAAGCTAATGTCTCAACCACCACAGTTGATACCAGGGTATAACCCTGTAGCGGGACCACCGTTAGTACCTGTACCGGGTACACTGGAGCAGACCTATGGTGTTGATGCCCCAAGAAGTCTGGGTCCAGGTCAGGCACCTGCCGCTATATCGTTACCCATTACTGTTGGTCCCCCCGTACCATTGTATGCACATGGTAAATCAGGGATGTGTGATCAGGGAGTGATGACTCAGGAAGCGATAAGAGGAGGGCCTATGAGAACACCCCAGATAATGGCCCCTGGAGAACAAGTAAATGAGCCACTGAGACCCTTAATGGACCTTAGTCCAGTAGGGGCACCTCTCGAAGCGATGCGTCAAGCAGGGTTGGGAGTTTTAACTCCCCAAACTATGAGTACAAATACCTCACACACCCCAATGATACATGCAGGGAATATTTCACTGCAGGGTTTTACAGTACAGCAATTAAATGAGTGGTTAGAGAAAACTTGTACCTCACAAAAGACTGCAATGACTACCATTGAACCTGAGAAAGAAAAACAAGATGAATACTTGAATTTTGTACGACTAGGGGCAGAAGCTGCCGAGTTAGTGGAAGGACCAATGGGAGTAAATAGTTTGGAATCATACACTGAGGCAGAATTGAGGTACTTATGCCCCAAGATTACCAAAGAGGTATGCAAAGTACATCAGAGATTAGCGAATTTGGCAGATAAATATAATATTGATATCGGAAACACTAAGCATTTGAAAAGAAGTTACAGATTAGATTTTGACTCCAAAGATTTTGAACACATGAGATCTGCAGGCATGAAGGCACATCTGAGAGAACTGTTGCAAAGTGCACAAATTTGGGGTGCATTGGAGAAATGGGAAGGCCGATGGGCAAAGAAAAGAGATAAGGGAAAGGGAGATGGTCCAGGGTCCAATGAAGTTAGGACGTCACCTGACCTGGGATCGGTAAAAATCTTACCTATGAGAGAGACAGCTGGTGGTGTTTTAGTACATGTGCCGTGGTCTAGAGGAGATATTTTATCTTTTACGAACGATTATCCTAGATTAAGAGAGAAGCCGATTGAGTGGTATCAACAAACGGACAGGTTTGTGAAACTTGCAAAGTGTCTCTGGGAAGACCTGAATACTTTATTTGAGATCATTGTTCTGCCTGATTTGTGGCTCGAGTGCAAGAGAGGGGTAGATTGGCCAACGAAGGAGCCGGCAAGAGATAAGGTGACTGGAGCACCTTCAGAAGAGGTGATGAAATATTATCATAAAGTAATTGAGTTCTTGAAACAAAAGGTGTCGCCGAAGGTGACCGATTGGCAGAAAATCGACCGGACCTCTCAAGAGGTTAAGGAGTCAATACATGCTTATTACGAGAGATTATTGAAAGCGTTCAAACATTACAGTAGTACTGAGACTATCGAACCGAAGGACATGAATCACCTTGTGTTTAGATTCGTTGAAGGGTTAAGACCAGAGGTTAGCCAAATGATTAAGAATCATTTGATTTGTTGGCAAGCTAAACCGATTGATGAGGGGTTGCAGTATGCAAAATACTGTAGTGATGAGATTGAGTTGAAGCAGAAAAAGTTGAAGGAAAAGGTGATGGTGATGCAGATAAGGGCTGCCCAAGCTGGAATACAGGGAAATGGAGTTCAGCAAATGATACAGCAACAACCGCAAATGAATGGTGTGTTTCAGGCTCAACCAAGAGGCAGAGGTCGAGGGTTTGTGAACCGTGGTTTGGACATGAATAATGTTGTTGTTCAAAATGATGTTCAAGGAGTAAAAAGGATGTCACCATGTCACGCGTGCGGGGGTGTGGGGCACTGGAAACGGGAGTGTCCGAATATGGTGCAGGATGGTGCAGTTCAGCAGAGCATTAATGTTGGTACATTACAAAATTCACGAGGTCCAAAAGTGAGACATCAAAACCCGAATTTTCAGAATTATTTGGTACAAATGCAAAGGGTACAGCCCATGCAGCAGATGCAAATGCCGCGTTTTCAGTCAGTACAAATGCAACCAGTACAGCAGCGGATTCCTATGGTGCCTAGACAGCAAATGCAATTACCAATGGCTACGATGGGACAGCAACAGGTGATGCTTCCTCAGCAGGTCACAGGCCAGGTAACCAATCAAAATAATACTGTGCAACAATTCCCATTACGAGGTGAAAATGGCATGAATGAGGATTGGTCAGATGACAGCTCAGACAGTGAAGAGTGCAGGCTTGCAGCATCTCTAGAGGTGGATCAGAGAGGCCCATACGTAGAGGGAAAAGTAATGGGCTATAAGGTTTCATTTTTGGTCGACACAGGAGCTACACGCTCTACAGTTCTAAGTGCAGAAGTCCCGAGATTACCTCTCTCAGTGCGTACTATACGAGTGGTTGGTGTGGCAAATCAGTACCTGACTAATCCGATTACTGATCCGGTGGAGGTTGAAATTGGCAACTTTCAAGGGCTGCATAGATTTGTTGTATGCGATTCAAGTCCAGTATCCTTACTAGGAAGGGACTTACTGTGTAAGACAAAATGTTCAATTACCTGTTCCAACGATGGAACAGAAGTACAGAAAAAATAGTGAGGGAGATGAGAGTCAATTCATAGAGGAAGGAGGGGAGACAAATGAAGACTACCCTTTGATTACTTTATTCCCAATGCATACTTTGATCGACCTACCTGTTGAACTACAAGGGACCGTGACAGAGAAGGTGTGGGATTTGACTGGGAAAGAACTAGGACTGATAAAAGGGGTAGAACCAGTCAAGGTTCAGATAAAGCCGAATGCAGTGTTCCCACAAGTGTCACAATACCACATGACCCACGACGTCCTCATGGAGGTGTCACAAATAATTGCAGATTTTCTCAGACAGGGAGTCCTGAAAGAAGTCTTGAGCAGTCTGTGTAACTCTCCCATAATGGGTTTAAAGAAGCCCTGTGGAAAAGTTCGAATTGTGCAGGATTTGAGGAAAATAAATGAAATTGTGATAAAATGCTGCCCTGTGGTACCTAACCCAGCGGTAATAATGTTCCAGGTTCCTTGTGATGCTGAATGGTTTACTGTGGTAGACCTATCACAAGCATTCTTTTCGATACCTCTTCATGAGGACAGCCAATTTTTGTTCAGTTTCAAATTTTTGGACAAGGTGTACAGTTGGTGCAGAATTCCTCAAGGGTTCTCAGAGTCACCATCCATCTTCAATCAAATATTGAAGAAGGACTTGGAACCTCTTGTGCTGCCTTTTAATTCGACTCTTGTGCAGTACATTGATGATTTGCTAATTGCATCCAAAACCAGAGACAGTTGTAAATATGATACCATTGCATTATTGAATCATTTGGGAAAGAATGGACACAAGGTGTCACCCAGAAAGTTACAATACTGTCAAAAAGAAGTGAAATACCTGGGACATTTGATTGAGAAAGGGTCTCGAAGAATATCAAAGGAAAGAATAACAGCTGTTTTGCAGATGAATCCCCCAACAACAAAAAGAGATGTCAGGATGTTTTTGGGAATGGTGGGCTACTGTCGTCAGTGGATACCCAACTTCTCAATCATCTCAAAGCCTTTAATAAAATTGACAGGAAAAGAAGTCAAGGATGAGCCATACACAATAACTTTGACAAAAGAGGAGCTTGAATCATTTGTAGAATTAAAAGAATGCATGTGCAGGGCACCAGCATTGGGAATGCCTGACTATGAGAAACCTTTTCTGTTGTTTTGTCGTGATGCTTGTTCTTTGTCTGTTTTAACACAGGTCCACGGAGATGCAAATCGCCATGTAGCATATTTTTCAGCTACCTTGGACCCTGTCGCAGCAGCCTTACCAGGTTGTTTGCGGGCAGTTGCAGCAGTTGGTCAAAGCCTTTCACAATGTGAAGGCATAGTCATGGGATACCCTCTGACAGTAATGGTTCCACATTCAGTTAAAATTCTGTTGACACGAACTAAGACACAACACATGACAAATGCACGTCTCACTAGATATGAGACAATTATACTGGGGTCACCAAATGTCACACTAAAGAGATGCACTGTGCTGAACCCGGCAACCTTACTTCCCAATGAAAATACTGAAATCAAAGATGGGGAAGAATTTGAACATGATTGTCTTGAGGTGACTGAACTCTGTACCAAACCTCGCCCAGACATACAGGATACCTAGTTAAAAGAAAACGATTGCATTATGTTTGTTGATGGGTCCTGTCTAAGAGATTCAGCAGGAACATTGAGAGCCGGTTACGCAGTATGTACCATAACTGGCATTGTCGAAGCCTCCTGGCTCGAGAAAGTGTTTTCTGCACAAGTGGCAGAATTAATAGCTCTTACTAAGGCATGCCACGCAGCCGTAAATTTGAAAGTCACTATCTATACTGACAGCAGATATGGATTTGGAATTGTGCATGATTTTGGCCAACTCTGGTCACAGAGGGGTTTCATGACTTCCTCTGGTTCTCCTGTGAAAAACGGTGAACAAATAAGAGATTTGTTACATGCGATTCAGTTACCTCTCGAAGTTGCAGTGGTGAAGTGCAGTGCTCACATCAGATCACAAGATTTTGTGTCTATGGGAAAGAGCTATGCAGATCAAGTCGCAAGATTTTGTGCACTGAACTGTATATCGTTTAAAGAGCAGTGGGAATTGTTACCACAAACTGAAAACGACACAAGTTTAAGTCTAGCATTACGAGTGGTTGATACCTTAGACGAACTGAAAACATTACAAAGTCGTGCTAGCAAAGAAGAAAAACGTTCCTGGCAGAGAATGCAATGTGTACAAAGAGCAGATGATCTATGGGTTTCAGAAGAGGGAAAATTGGTTCTGCCAAATAGTCTTTTATCACAGTTTGCCCGGCTCTATCATGGCATGGCACATCTGGGAAGAGATGCCATGATCAGGTCCTTTAAGATTGATTGGTTCAATCCAAAATTCAGACATGATGCAGAAATCACTTGCCACAGGTGCGTCATCTGTCAACAGATAAATGCTGGAAAAGGAACTGTGGTAACTTTGAGCCACATTAGGAGAGCTGGAGGTCCGTTCAACAAAATGCAAATGGATTTTATCGAAATGCCTGTTTGTGGAGGATTGAAGTACGTGTTGGTGATTGTGTGTGTTTTCAGTCATTCGATTGAGGCATATCCCACACGTAGGAATGACAGTCTTACAGTTGCAAAACTACTACTCAGGGAGCTGATACCAAGATTCGGGTTTCCGGTTTCTATAGAATCAGATAGGGGGAGACACTTCGACAATGAGGTGATTAAACTTCTGTGTGCCGCACTCAACATTGAACAAAAGCTGCATTGTAGCTATCGCCCTGAAGCATCAGGACTAGTTGAACAGATGAATGGTACTTTAAAATCAAGAATGGCAAAAATGTGTGCAGCTACAAACATGAAGTGGCCAGACGCCTTACCTCTAGTGCTGATGACTATGAGAAATACCCCAGACAAGAAGACGGGATTAGCTCCCCACGAAATTCTCATAGGCAGAGCTATGAGATTACCAGCAGTACCTACAAATGCACTAGTGAATATTACAGATGATATGGTGTTGGATTACTGCAAAGGTTTGGCTGACGTAATTCGCTCTTTTTCTCACCAGGTGGAAGCTAACACATTGCCACCGATTGGCGATCCAGGTCACTCTCTGCAAGCTGGAGATTGGGTGGTTGTCAAGAAACATGTTAGAAAATCGTGTCTTGAGCCGCGTTGGAAGGGGCCGTATCAAGTAATATTGATGACTACCACTGCTGTGAAATGTGCCGGAGTTCCCAACTGGATACATGCCAGTCACACGAAAAAGGTAACATGTCCTTTTGAGAAGGAACTTGAAGTTTCCGGTACAGCAACTTCAGGAAGAGAGGTCTCAGGGTCAGAAAAGAGTCAAGAAGTAACTGAGACTACTGGAGAGCCCACTGAGAACAGCCTTGTCCCTCAAACTGTCAATGAGTTCGAGAGAGGTGACAGAGTGCCTATCTCAGTCGAGGCAGCAGGAGAACTAAGCCAAGGAGAAGTTCTCCCAGAAGTAGACGAGTACGGGTTAGAGTCCGAACATAGAACATAGAACCAGAAGACGAAAGAGAAGGAGAAACTGTAGATACAAATCAAAACATGTCAGAGTCTCCCGAACCAGTTGCAGGTCTGTCAAGAGGAAACACCATATCACAAGAGGAGGGTGCTGTCCAACGTCCTGAAGGAAAACATCGAACCAAGGCACATAGAGGCGATAATTGGCCAGACAAGTCACATCCTAAAATAAGAGAGGTATTGAATGACACAATAATAGAAGAAAGTGATACTTCACAAGCAGATGATCTGAGTGAAGGAGAACAACAAGGTGAACGAAGGTTAAAAAGAAAAAGAATAGCAAACAGAAGATATATAGGTCCTGAATGGGCATATGCTACAACCTCTGAATGGCAACAAGAATTCTTAGCATCCTGTTTTGATCGAGAAGTACCAGGCCAGTATTACGGTACCTGAACAAAACTCAAGGAAGACTTGGCTAAGTTGAAAATTTGGTAAACTAAAAGAAAGAAACTTTAGAAACTACTGGAAGTAACATTAAAACCGAACTTGACTTTTAAAGAAACCTGATTACAACAAGCTGCTAATCTGAATTGACAAAAGGGGGTCCTGGAGTGAGTGAAGACGCTGTAATATACGCAGAAAAAAAAAAAAAGAGAGAAGTTTTTCCTCAAGTTGATTGTTGATCTGCTATTCTGATTCTATACAAACATGGCTTACAATAGAAATAGTAGCAAGGGAAGTAAGGTGTGTGGTTGGTTAGGTCTTATAATAGGTGTTGTGTGTGCAGTAATGATTGTGGGAGTGATTGTGGGAATGCAATGGAGAGAGAAAGAAACTATTAATGCAACTTCGAAACCTGAAACTACCACTACTAAACTAACACTGTGGGAGAGATTTGAGCAAGATGCAAGACATATGCATGAAGGGACTAATGCAAAAAGGAGAACTATCTACTAATGTCTTCTATCGCTTACTAAACGAATATGTGGAAACTATGGATGCGAAAAATTGTTATGTATGTACTAAAATTCCTTCATCTGTGCAGGAGGGAGTTACTTATCATAGCCTCCCTCTTACTTATGGAATTAGTTGCAGCTTGCTATTAACAAGATTCTATAATCAAGAGCATGTGCAATACTTTTATTCAAACTTGGATGTTGTGTTTTCTTTTGTACCTGTGATTGAATTCCTAAATGGATTAGCAAAAGAGCATGATATAAAAATAGTTGGAGGATTCTTTGAGCCAACACTTACATTTGGAACTGCTTATGCACATCGCAACAATTTGACTTGCTTGCTGTCGCGGTAGAAAAAAGCTTTTTAGATCACACAGATGATAGATGCAAAGCACTGAAAGAAAGATTATAAAAAGGACTAGAAAAACGTACTTATGCAAATGATTATGCTTACACTGCAATCAAAACGCAAGGCAAATTAGCTATAGACGCATTACAAGTAGGAAGGCTCTGTATATATAGGCCAAAATCTGATCAAGATAATATATTTGTGGGTACGAGTGAATGCAGACATGTGTTTTTGTTTCAGAGTAAATGGACCTTTATGTTAAATGGACAAGATCCAGCGATCCCTGGAATCTATTATATCTGTGGACTAAATGCATATTACCGTCTCCTTAGGGGATGGTATGGGACATGTTATTTGGGAATAGTATTGCCAAAGATATTCCAGATTGATGACTTAAAACAAATACCTAAAACGTCCGAATTGCAACATTCTAGACAAAAACGAGAATCAGTGGCGGCTGTCATTGGTGATATATTTGGAGCTATAATACCATCAGTAGGGGTTATCTTGAATTCTATGAAAATTCAAAAGTTGTCTACTATAGTGGAAAACATGTTGACAAATTTTACAGGAGCCATACTCCTGATGGATACTGAACTTGCTGCAGAAAGAGCTATGACTCTTCAAAATCGGCTTGCTTTAGACATTCTTTTAGCAAAGAGTGGAGGTGTCTGCAAAATGCTTAATGAGCGTCATTGTTGCTCATTCATACCAGATAACAGTAAGAAAATTAGAAGCATGCTTACTAACCTTACTAGAAATAGTACAGACTTGAAGGATCTGAAAGAACCTGGTGTTTGGGAGAAATTTGGGAAAGGAATTGCCAGAGTGGGAAGCTGGTTTACCAATATTTGGAATGGGGTACTTGCAAAAATTATGATGGGTCTATTAATTGTTTTGGTTTGTCTATTAGGATTATGGGGGGCATGTAAAATCAATGACAAAGTAAAAAGAAATTGGACTAAAAGAGCCCGACGAAATGAAGAAAGTGAAAGAGAGAAAATGTTCAATGAAATATGGGAAAGCTCACATAAAGGGCAAGATGTCGAAATGCGTATTATGCGCAAGGTGAAAAATTAAGATCAAAAAGAAAATTGTGTGATGACGAGCGTCATCAGAGGAGGGACTGAGAGAGCGTAGTTTAAATATTATATATCTAGATGTGAAATGCTTACAATTAACAAAGCTGCATTAATAGTTATCAAATATTATTCATTTGAAATATATTCTAACATACCTATAAACGTGAAGAATTATTGTATGCATAAACTAATGTCGACTGTAAGAAATAATTGCTTGTACTATGATTAATTGAATACGTTTACATCTACGAAGATTGTATTTATTAGCATCCATAAGTCTTAAGTTAGCGTGAGTCGAAAACTGCTAGTTTTTCTCATCCGCTTGCTAGCTGCTTTATTATAAAGTTATACGCTTTGCAACAAAATATGGACACTTTCAAGGACATTGAACCACGGAAAAGAGAACTCTTGACCCGAAGAGTGTGCCAGAGAATGAAGTAACCCCGGATGTGCCACCTACGAAAAACGTCAATTATGAAGACCAATCAAAATGTTATAAGCTATCGTGAAATGACAAGTGCATTACTTAATGTATAATTTGATAGGTTACAGATAGTGGGGTGTAGTGACTATCCAATAGAATTTTGGGGGAATGTATTATGAAAAAGGGATAAAAACCCATGACACATGAGACTCGGGGAACTAGGTAGGGAATGATATCGATTGCATCCAGAAACTCTGTCACTCTGTTTGGTGACTTGAGACTTAATGAACCATCCTCACCCTTAGTCGCCCCATTACACTTTCTTCCTTATGAGGGAAGTGTCCCCTGCCCTTAGACTAGATAGACTGACGGCGATTCAACTGATGTCCTGAAGATGAAGACTGATCCTGTATGCTGACCTATCCCGAGGAGGGTAATTATGACTGTTGCTATTGAAATTCGTTTATTTGCTTTTCCTTTCTAGGTGCCAACTGCTGTATTTGTGATTAGAGACCTTAGTTAGATGTTTTTCCAAATTGATGTTCTAAATTGTTTTGCATGAAGCCCAACATGCTGATGCTAATTAGTGGCTAGATGAGGCATTCACCTTGACTGACGTAACTGACGTGACTGACGTGGTGCTATGCTGAACTAAGACATATATGAGGTTCTATGCAATTTGATTTGTTTATCTTCATATTACTATCTTATGTTTGTGATCTTTGTATTGTTGAAACCTTATCATAGTTGCCGCATTGTGACTATACTCTTTTGCTTCTTGGTTTTGAGATTAATACATCTGCTATTAGATTGTAATCAATAGGGAATAAAATTCCCAAAACTTCAATAAGGTGTGGTTATTCATGACTGAAAGGTCATGGTTGCGTTAACGATCTTGACTAATGTCTAAATTGAGATATATTGTGGTGATATATGTTGACAATATTATTGATATATTGCTTGATATATTGATCAGTTACCTCGTCTTATGGTGTCTCACCACTGGGTCCAAAGATTCATCGGCCTAAAACGAGTCCTAAAATGTATAAATTAACATAGAAGGATGCGTTATCACCCTCATTAATAATGTGCTTTGAGCAAAACAGCAATATGATGCTACCATCTATTAGGCACTATTAGCCAGACTCTTCACTAATCACCCTCTCAGTTGAATCCCAGTGCAACAGTGATAACCGATACACTGAGCTCTGTGACTTTATACGTGCAATACATTTTGTGGTGCCTCAGCAATTCTGATGATTTCAGCTCTCTGGAAGATCAAGACGAGAAGCTTGAGCCTCTTAGGTGACCATTAGACCCACAACAGTTGTAATATTGGGCTCTGTAAGAATCAATAGTCTGTACTCAGATGAGTACTCTTGCTGTACAAAGTGTGCATTGGCTTATTCTTGCACATCAAACCTTTGTCTACTCAAGCTAACCTCTTCATAAGTGATTGACCTACAGCACATGCCGATGCTAGCAATATCATTAAAGCCTGTTCTACCTAATAATCAACTCAAACAGCTATATTCTTTGATTATGTGGCTTAGTGCCACAGTTTTGTGAACTACAGGATTTGCCCGTTAGCACACAACCCCGCATTCTGATGCAAAAGGATGTACATGACTCTTCAAAAGTCACATTGGCAACTTCCTTATTCTAAGGTGCTCTCAGGGAAGTTCAAGAAGTGACAGGCATCACAAGACCCTTCTAATATGGAATATACCGCAATGACTCCGTTCCAAAAAAAGAAGTGTCTGTTAAGTTTACAGTGGTTCAAGAAAGCCTGAGTAACGATAATGGTAAAGTTAAATTTATTCTTTCAGACATCCCCGTCTTTCAGAATAGGCAACAAGAATTTTGCTCCTTGCACTGCAAGGTGGTAGGCTTGAAAGGCAGGAGTTGCCGGGACAACATAATGATCTTGGGTATTCTGAAAAACACTGAGAAAAAAACAGAGATGCTCGCTTTTTAGGATGTTTCCTCAGACACCTCCTAAGTCTCCCCTTTATGCATCCCCTGGAGTTTCAGAGGGCACACAGAGCCCCCACAACTATTAAAGGCATACCTTCACTGACATCAACAGGCTACACAGAGTCTGATTGCAGCAAAATAGATAATATGCCCTTTCCTGTATGATAACCACATGTTTTGGTTATAGTGTGTGATTTTTCCCATGAAATAAATATAAAGAAGAATACTTTCTTGGGCCTTGATTTTCATTTGATAAAATGGAACCACCAAAATGGACTACTTGATTTGGCTTTCATGCTCATCACAATCACACATTGGATTTTCTTTTTATCCTGCTTCTTCTTCAAGTGGGTTTCTCTGTTCATCCTGTTGATTGGTCTGGCTTGCTAGAATGTTTTTATTTTTACTGCACCCAGTTTTTTCATTACAACATGCTTCACTTCTAGTTACATCTCTTGACTACGTATGACAATTCTAGAGTCTGGGGTTGCTTCAGGAAATGGTCAGACCATTCTTTACTTCAGCAAAGGCTTCAACCATCACTAAAAGAGTCCCACCCTCAACAGGGTGCAATCCCAATAAAAGGCCATGAAAATGGAATACGTTCAAGATTATTTGGTGGTGGTGGATAATGCAACTTTACAAATCCAGACCATGACTAATGAAAATGCTTCTTTTCTCTGTTGCTGGCAGCTCAACAAGGTACTCTTAGTTCACTTTTAATGGGATAAGCAGAAGTGAAATGTTTCCAAAACTTCTGGAAGCTGGAGGAGTTTCTTGTTTTATGTCAAATTAATGTTATCTTCATACAAAACAAATAATTTAGTGATCAAGCAAAGGTGGGATTCATTGTTAGCAATTTTAATGGAAATGTCTTATCTTTGATTTCTCAAGCCAGTCAACATTTTGAAAACCCTTTCATTCTTCCTCATTGAAGTGACACACTGGAGGAGAGAAAAGCTCCCCTGTACAATTCAAAGGGTGCTCTTTGATTCAATGAGAGATCACAAGGAGGGGGCCAGGACACATCTCAGGAAAGAGATGGGGCTGGTAAGGGAATCACAGTTTCATGGGGGCAGATAAGGGCATTGTAAAAAAATAGATTGTTGATTAAGTGGGGTGCTAACCTTGCTCAAGCAACAGCCACAATTTCTGTCATCACTAAATTTTATGTACTTAACCCTCTGGTATCTTGGCACAAAAGCAGTCAGGCTTAAGGTAGTGGCAATGTGTAAAGTATTTATGCAGCACAGAAATAGTAAAAAAGTGAAAACACAACACAAGAAAAATCCCACACAAATTTAGAACAAAAGAGAAAATTTAAGACATGATTTGACTCAAAAACAGCAATAATCCAAACAGTGTAACAGGAGTTCATAATTTTTAAAGCTTAAAGCAAAAACTGGTGCCTAAAAGGTCAAAGCCCCAAATGCGTACATCAAGGGCCAGATGTATGATTCTGGCCCATTGCGATTCGGTAATTGCGATTTTTAAGATATCGCAATTACCGACTCGCAAAGGGCTATGTATCACATTTGTGATTCGGTAATTGCGATTTCTTAAAAATCGCAAATGCAATTACCGAATCGCAAATTGCGATACTGGCCCCACTCGCAGCTATGGGCCTGTTGGCCCATAGCTGCAAATGTTTTGCATTTCGCAAATTGCGATTTCTGAAACAGAAATTGCAATTTGTGAAAAGCAAAGGGCCAGGGTGCTGGGGGCCTAAGGCCCCCTCTCCTGCACCCCATTTTTTTTTCTCACATGTAAAGTACACACATGCCAAAAGGGCATGTGTGCTTTACATTTCACATTTAAAAATGCAGTTTTACTGCATTTTTAAATTTTGCACCAGGTTACCACCTGGTTGCAGGTCATGGTATTTTGCACTTGCAAAATACCATTCTGCGAAAAATCGCAATTTGCGATTTTTGGCAGAATTGCGTTGCAACCTGGATTTTGCGAATCGCAATTTGCGATTGCAATTTTTGCAATTTTTGCAATTTTCGGTTTTTGGGCTGCGAATGCAGTTGATGCATTGCAGACCCCGATTTTGCACTCGCAAACGTCCGATTTCACTGTTTGCGAGTGCAAAATCAGATGATACATCTGGCCCCAAGTCACACAAGACCAGGTCAAATCTTAAAAATATGGTAGACCGCAATGGAGTGAGAGTTGATTTGAACAGTGGAATGCGCCCAGTCTGTACCTTTGAAATTCAACAAAATATCTCTAAGAAGGTAGAAGTTCCCTGAGGCAAGGCTGCAGAGCATGTTTCTTAGTATGAGGTGTTGTCATCAGGGAGGCACTGGATAAAATAGTGGTGAAGATGTTCATGTCCAGATTTAGGGTCTGATTCTGAGTTTGGTGGTCGGACTATCAGACTGCCATGTTGGCAGTCCCAAAAAGACTGTTGCCTCAGTGATCCCTAGCCCGCCATACTGAGATGCAAAGAGGCAGAACTGCCACCTGTCAATCAAAAAGCTAGACTGCCAGTGGCCTGGCGGTCTCCTATCTTGGCAGTCTGACCTCAGCACCATCAGCACTGCGGCTGACTACCGAGCCTATTGCAAACACATAGGGGCATATTTATACTCTGTTTGTGCCGGAATTGTGTCGTTTTTTTTACGCAATTCCGAAGCAAAACTAACTCCATATTTATACTTTGGCGTTAGACGCGTCTAGCGCCAAAGTCCATGGAGTTTGCGTCATTTTTTAGCGTGGACACCTACTTTGCGTTAATGATATGCAAGGTAGACGTTCCCGTCTAAAAAATTGACTCTGAGGCATGTGCGCCGTATTTACACTCCCGGGCAAAATTCACGCCCGGGAGTGGGCGGGTCAAAAAAATGATGTACGGCCGCTTTTGCGCCATTTTTTTGCGCCTGGACAAGGCAGGCGTTAAGGGACCTGTGGGCTCGGAAGGAGCCCAGAGGTGCCCTCCATGCCCCCAGGGACCCCCCTGTCACCCTTGCCCACCCCAGGAGGACACCCAAGGCTGGAGGGACCCATCCCAGGGACATTAAGGTAAGTTCCGGTAAGTATTTTTTAAAACATTTTTTGTGGCATAGGGGGGCCTGATTTGTGCCCCCCTACATGCCACTATGCCCAATGATCATGCCCAGGGGACAGAAGTCCCCTGGGCATGGCCATTGGGCAAGGGGGCATGACTCCTGTCTTTGCTAAGACAGGAGTCATTTCAATGGGGGTTGGGAGTCGAAAAAATGGCGCAAATCGGGTTGAGGTGAAAAATTTGCCTCAGCCTGACTTGCCCCATTTTTTGGCGCCCAAGCTCCATATCCCCCTACGCCGGCGCTGCCTGGTGTATGTCGTTTTTTTCCACGCACACCAGGCAGCGCCGGCGGCTAACGCCGGCTAACGTCATTGATTAAATACGCCGCCCGCATGGCGCTTCAGAATGGCGTTAGCCGGCGCTAATTTTTTTGACGCAAAACTGCGTTAGCGCAGTTTTGCGTCAAAAAGTATAAATATGGCCCATAGTCGCCATGCTAGTCTCATCACAGCGGTTAGCCAATCCCGATTGACCACCGCAGTATGCGTCCAGCAAAGTAACAGACAAGTGGACATTGGATTAATTAAAAAACAACACAGCTGGCACACATTGATTCAGTGTACACACCTGCAAATCACACTATAAAACACACCCCTTCACAGACCACAATTCTTTGCATCTCCACTGGAAGTCAAAGACCCCCGACCACAGTTTTTTGTATTTTTCATGGAATAGGCACCCCATTTTTCACCATCCCATATAACACCTTGCACAAACGTTTGTCCATTCCCTCCCTATTGCTCTTCCACTGTTAAGTAAGCCCCTGTCACCCACTTAGTTGTCCACCATGTCACGTGCCAACAATTCCTGTTTTTCTGAATATGAGTTGAGAGTCATGGTGAATGAAATCATAGGAGTAGAGCCACAATTGTTCGGAACCAAAGTCCAACATACTCCTCTCAGTAGGGAAATTGAACCATAGCAAAGGATAGTTGACAGTGTGAAAGCTATAGGCACTACCCTGCACACAAACATGGACATTAGAAAGAGGTGGAAAGAACTGAGGGGAAAGGTCCATCCATGGCTACAGGCAACAGATGGATTCCAACAAGACTGGGAGTGGCACTCCCAGTGCCCTATTAAGACTTTTTCCCTGGGAGGAGAAGGTTTTGGCAATTATGCATCTTGAGGGCTTGAAAGGAATACCTGGGGTAGTAGTGCCTGGTAAGTTACCACACAAAAGCTGTTGCAAAAAAGCAATTCCTTACATGTTTATTGCTCACTTTTTGCCACTGAGTATCTGAGATGTACCACTGCCAATGTGTATTGTTGGGCCCAATAGCACAGCTACCAAGCCCATTACATGCTATACAATGAACTGGTGCCAGTAAGTATTTTTATATCACAAAAACATCCCAGGAATCATGGTATGTTTCAACATGTAAATGTGTGCTCAAACCTAAATGCAGTCTACCTACAGATATGTAGTACCCAACATATGCCAAGTGGTTGGAACTACAGAGAGTGAAATAACTACACTACCATGTTTCTCAAACACCAACCACCAGCCCAGTGTGCATTTGCCAAAATACCTCTGTTTATCAACTCCCAAAATGAGGTACCTAGTGTGCACTTACCCAAATACCCCTGTTTATCAATTCCAAAATTAAGTTTACTCACCTGGGAGGATAGCATTTGTCAAGTCTTGGGGAGTAGAGGGAGTGACCTGGCTACAAAGCCTTGGAGGCCCTGTTTCTCTAACTCCTACCACCAGCCCAGTGTTCACTTGCCCAAAAAACCCTGTTTGTTGACTCCCAAATGAAGTTTACTTACCTGGGAGGATACCATTTATCATGTCTTGGGAAGTTGAGGGAGTAACCTGACTACAAAGCCCAGGAGGTCCTGTTTCTCCAACACAAACCACCAGCCCAGGTCCACTTGCTAAAATACCCATTTTTTAACTCTCTAATGAAGTTTCCCCATCTGGGAGGATACCATTTGTCAAGTGTTGGGAAGTAGAGGGAGTGACCTGACAACAACTACCAGGAGGCCCGATTTCTCTAACTCCAACCACCAGCCCAGTGTTCACTTGCCCAAGTACACCTGTTTGTTAACTCTCAAATAAAGTTAACTCACCTGGGAGGATACCATTTGTCCAGTCTTAGGAAGCAGAGTAACTGACCTGACTGCAAAACCCAATAGGCCCTGTTTCTCTAACTCCAACCACCAGCCCAGTGTGCACTTACCCAAATACCCCTGTTTATCAACTCCCAAATTAAGTTTACTGATCTGGGAGGATATCATTTGTCAAGTCTTGGAAAGTAGAGAGAGTGACATGAATGCAAAGCCCAATAGGCCCTGTTTTTCTACCCCCATCTACCAACCAAGTGTGCACTTGCCCAAATACACCTGTTTGTTAACTCTCAAATGAAGTTTACTCACCTGGGAGGATACCATTGGTTAAGTCTTGGGAAGTAGAGGGTGTGACCTGTCTGCAATGCCCAGGAGATCATGTTACTCTAACTCCAACCACCCGCCCAGTGTGCACTTGCCTAAATACCTCTGTTTGTCTATTCCCAAATGATGTTTACTCACCTGCAAGTGAGCAATATACAGATCATGCTCAACTCATGTGTCTGTCTACCTAGCTCCATCTTGAGCTGCTAACCCAGGATGAAACTATTGAGGATGCGCAAACACACAGAGACAAGAGAGACCAGATCTGCTGGCGGCGGGACCCGGAAGCCCCTTTAAATTTTGATTGCACGCCCGCTGCTGCGGGACGCGCAAACACACAGAGACAAGAGAGACCGGAGCTGCTGGGGGCGGGACCCGGAAGCCCCTTTAAATTTTGATGGTGCGCCCGCTTCGCAGGACGCGCACGGGCAAAGCCCGGGCCAAGGGCGGGCCCGTCCTGTGACCGGTTGAGGCCGGGCCGGGCCCCCCCTCTGAGGCCTGCAGACCAGGAGGTCTTGTGTGTCTAGCATCAAGGGAAGAGAGGGGATTATTGCATGTTGCGCTGGACTCCCTGATCTTTGCTGGCTGACTGGAGCTGGGGGAGGGAACCTGCAGCCCCTGTAAACTTAATTTAACTTTGCGCGCCCGCTCCGTGGTTCGGTCTGGACTGCTTTGACCGTTGCTGGCTGGCGGGAGTAGGGGGCGGGAATCTGTAGCCCTCTAAACTAATCTTTAAACAAAGCCCCCTTACCCGCCACCGACCGGGCTAGATTTTGTGCGTCTTACAGTAATTTAGAGGTTCTGTAACTTATTAGGGAGTTTTTCATTCTCAATTTATTACTTACATTTTAGATTTTGCTTTCCCCTGGTGAGGAATCATTCTTTGTTAGGGTGTGCTTCAGCACACTGTGTTGCCTTGTGGAGTAGTTAGTGTTCGCGGGGGCTGGGCCTGGTTATTTTGCCTTTGGGACATCTCAACCTATCTCAGGAGTTCTTAGACCTGTGGTATCCACGCCTATGATAGAATGTTTTACTATTGCTGTCTAAGGGTACTTTTGTGAAATGTATTTATCATGGGGAAAAGGAAAATTAGTCTGCAGCAGGGGGATTGTGGGAAGGGCTCTTCAGTCCAACCCTCCATTACTAGTTATCTATCTTCTGTAATTGGGGCTATCATATCTGAATTAGAACAAGTAGAAGAAAGGGTTGGGGCTGTCCAGAAATCTGCTCAGCCGCCCCCACTTGAGCCTGTTGTTCATATAAATACTAATTCAAGAACCGGGCCTTTACTACCGGCCTTGTCCTCTAATATTACACTGCTGGGTCATGATGCAATTCCTCTTACAGACTCAATCAATTCTCCTACCCCAATTGTTAATTTATCCCTGTAATATTTCCTGCTCCCAGGCTGATTCCCCTCCATTGAAGAAGAGGAGAGCTGGGAAAAAGTTAAAGAACACAAAAAAGGATCTGGGCTCTAGAAAGAGAACATACATACATCCGGAATTAAGTGCTAAGGATCCAATTGCCTTGGCTTCCACTCTTGAATGTTCTTTGAAGAAGGGTGCCCCTGAAGATTTTACTAGCGCTATAAATCCTATACTTAAATCTTTTTGTGCAACATCAGAGGCGAAACTTATCACAATGATTACTAGAAAGCTTGACTGTTTTTGTAATGATGTAACTAGTACTTTATTCCAATTACTTAATCCAGGATTACTAAATTCGGGAAAACCTCATAGTCAATTCCCGGTACAACAAACCAACCCCTTACCTACTTTGTTACCCCAAGGAGATAATATTCCCTCGGCCAATTCACAGGTTGTTTCTGGCCAAGATAACTTAGTAAATGATTCTGCTCAGGGGACGACCATGGAAGTTTACCCCTCTGGTTGCATGTTTCGGTACATAACAAATCTGTAAATCATGCAGATTCTCTGCACCTACCTCCAGATTGTAATCCGTATGTATTGGTTTTATCAAATGTTTCCTCTCTGGAGGGTTCCAAAATAGAAGATACCCAATCTTTAATAAGGAAGCCTGGTCATTGGTGGAAATCTAATTTTAAACCACATATTCACTATAATGATAAGATTCTTATTGCATGTAGAGTGAAGATGGTTGGATATTCAAAGAAAATGGAGGGAGACTATGTTGTTTTAAATTTTGCAAACCCTTGTTCAGTGGACTACTTTTTGGCTAACTCTGACTAATGCAACAGGTCACTTAATGGGATTCAAATACATTCTCTGTGTCATTTTTATGACTCCTCGCTCTTACTACGCTTTTGATTTGGTCAATAGGTCGAAGTTATGGCAAATTTTGGGATCTTTAGGTTGTGATACGACACTTTTGGAGCTTAACAAACTGTCCATTCCCTCCCTATTGCTCTTCCACTGTTAAGTAAGCCCCTGTCACCCACTTAGTTGTCCACCATGTCACGTGTCAACAATCCCTGTTTTTCTGAATATGAGTTGAGAGTCATGGTGAATGAAATCATAGGAGTAGAGCCACAATTGTTTGGAACCAAAGTCCAACATACTCCTCTCAGTAGGGAAATTGAACCATAGCAAAGGATAGTTGACAGTGTGAAAGCTATAGGCACTACCCTGCACACAAACATGAACATTAGAAAGAGGCAGAAAGACCTGAGGGGAAAGGTCCGTCCATGGCCACAGGCAACAGATGGATTCCAACAAGACTGGGAGTGGCACTCCCAGTGCCCTATTAAGACTTTTTCCCTGGGAGGAGAAGGTTTTGGCCATTATGCATCTTGAGGGCTTGAAAGGAATACCTGGGGTAGTAGTGCCTGGTAAGTTACCACACAAAAGCTGTTGCAAAAAAGCAATTCCTTACATGCTTATTGCTCACTTTTTGCCACTGAGTATCTGGGATGTACCACTGCCAATGTGTATTGTTGGGCCCAATAGCACAGCTACCAAGCCCATTACATGCTATACAATGAACTGGTGCCTGTAAGTATTTTTATATCACAAAAACATCCCAGGAATCATGGTATGTCTCAGCATATAAATGTGTGCTCAAACCTAAATGCAATCTACCTACAGATATGTAGTACCCAACATATGCCAAGTGGTTGGAACTACAGAGAGTGAAATAACTACACTACCCTGTTTCTCAAACTCCAACCACCAGTCCAGTGTGCATTTGCCAAAATACCTCTGTTTATCAACTCCCAAAATGAGGTACCTAGTGTGCACTTACCCAAATACCCCTGTTTATCAATTCCAAAATTAAGTTTACTCACCTGGGAGGATAGCATTTGTCAAGTCTTGGGGAGTAGAGGGAGTGACCTGGCTACAAAGCCTTGGAGGCCCTGTTTCTCTAACTCCAACCACCAGCCCAGTGTTCACTTGCCCAAAAAACCCTGTTTGTTGACTCCCAAATGAAGTTTACTTACCTGGGAGGATACCATTTATCATGTCTTGGGAAGTTGAGGGAGTAACCTGACTACAAAGCCCAGGAGGTCCTGTTTCTCCAACACAAACCACCAGCCCAGGTCCACTTGCTAAAATACCCATTTTTTAACTCTCTAATGAAGTTTAACCATCTGGGAGGATACCATTTGTCAAGTGTTGGGAAGTAGAGGGAGTGACCTGACAACAACTACCAGGAGGCCCGATTTCTCTAACTCCAACCACCAGCCCAGTGTTCACTTGCCCAAGTACACCTGTTTGTTAACTCTCAAATAAAGTTAACTCACCTGGGAGGATACCATTTGTCCAGTCTTAGGAAGCAGAGTAACTGACCTGACTGCAAAACCCAATAGGCCCTGTTTCTCTAACTCCAACCACCAGCCCAGTGTGCACTTACCCAAATACCCCTGTTTATCAACTCCCAAATTAAGTTTACTGATCTGGGAGGATATCATTTGTCAAGTCTTGGAAAGTAGAGAGAGTGACATGAATGCAAAGCCCAATAGGCCCTGTTTTTCTACCCCCATCTACCAACCAAGTGTGCACTTGCCCAAATACACCTGTTTGTTAACTCTCAAATGAAGTTTTCTCACCTGGGAGGATACCATTGGTTAAGTCTTGGGAAGTAGAGGGTGTGACCTGTCTGCAATGCCCAGGAGATCATGTTACTCTAACTCCAACCACCCGCCCAGTGTGCACTTGCCCAAATACCTATGTTTGTCTATTCCCAAATGATGTTTACTCACCTGCAAGTGAGCAATATACAGATCATGCTCAACTCATGTGTCTGTCTACCTAGCTCCATCTTGAGCTGCTAACCCAGGATGAAACTATTGAGGACGCGCAAACACACAGAGACAAGAGAGACCAGATCTGCTGGGGGCGGGACCCGGAAGCCCCTTTAAATTTTGATTGCGCGCCCACTGCTGCAGGACGCGCAAACACACAGAGACAAGAGAGACCGGAGCTGCTGGGGGCGGGACCCGGAAGCCCCTTTAAATTTTTATGGCGCGCCCGCTTCGCAGGACGCGCGCGGGCAAAGCCCGGGCCAAGGGCGGGCCCGTCTTGTGACCGGTTGAGGCCGGGCCGGGCCCCCCCTCTGAGGCCTGCAGACCAGGAGGTCTTGTGTGTCTAGCATCAAGGGAAGAGAGGGGATTATTGCTTGTTGCGCTGGACTCCCTGATCTTTGCTGGCTGACTGGAGCTGGGGGAGGGAACCTGCAGCCCCTGTAAACTTAATTTAACTTTGCGCGCCCGCTCCGTGGTTCGGGCTGGACTGCTTTGACCGTTGCTGGCTGGCGAGAGTAGGGGGCGCTAACCTGTAGCCCTCTAAACTAATCTTTAAACGAAGCCCCCTTACCCGCCACCGACCGGGCTAGATTTTGTGCGTCTTACAGTAATTTAGAGGTTCTGTAACTTATGAGGGAGTTTTTCATTCTCAATTTATTACTTACAGTTTAGATTTTGCTTTCCCCTGGTGAGGAATCATTCTTTGTTAGGGTGTGCTTCAGCACACTGCGTTGCCTTGTGGAGTAGTTAGTGTTCGCGGGGGCTGGGCCTGGTTATTTTGCCTTTGGTACATCTCAACCTATCTCAGGAGTTCTTAGACCTGTGGTATCCACGCCTATGATAGAATGTTTTACTATTGCTGTCTAAGGGTACTTTTGTGAAATTTATGTATCATGGGGAAAAGGAAAATTAGTCTGCAGCAGGGGGATTGTGGGAAGGGCTCTTCAGTCCAACCCTCCATTACTAGTTATCTATCTTCTGTAATTGGGGCTATCAAATCTGAATTAGAACAAGTAGAAGAAAGGGTTGGGGCTGTCCAGAAATCTGCTCAGCCGCCCCCACTTGAGCCTGTTGTTCATATAAATACTAATTCAAGAACCGGGCCTTTACTACCGGCCTTGTCCTCTAATATTACACTGCTGGGTCATGATGCAATTCCTCTTACAGACTCAATCAATTCTCCTACCCCAATTGTTAATTTATCCCTGGAATATTTCCTGCTCCCAGGCTGATTCCCCTCCATTGAAGAAGAGGAGAGCTGGGAAAAAGTTAAAGAACACAAAAAAGGATCTGGGCTCTAGAAAGAGAACATACATACATCCGGAATTAAGTGCTAAGGATCCAATTGCCTTGGCTTCCACTCTTGAATGTTCTTTGAAGAAGGGTGCCCCCGAAGATTTTACTAGCGCTATAGATCCTATACTTAAATCTTTTTGTGCAACATCAGAGGCGAAACTTATCACAATGATTACTAGAAAGCTTGACTGTTTTTGTAATGATGGAACTAGTACTTTATCCCAATTACTTAATCCAGGATTACTAAATTCGGGAAAACCTCATAGTCAATTCCCGGTACAACAAACCAACCCCTTACCTACTTTGTTACCCCAAAGAGTTAATATTCCCTCGGCCAATTCACAGGTTGTTTCTGGCCAAGATAACTTAGTAAATGATTCTGCTCAGGGGACGACCATGAAAGTTTACCCCTCTAGGTTGCATGTTTCGGGACATAACAAATCTGTAAATCATGCAGATTCTCTGCACCTACCTCCAGATTGTAATCCGTATGTATTGGTTTTATCAAATGTTTCCTCTCTGGAGGGTTCCAAAATAGAAGATACCCAATCTTTAATAAGGAAGGCTGGTCATTGGTGGAAATCTAATTTTAAACCACATATTCACTATAATGAAAAGATTCTTATTGCACGTAGAGTGAAGATGGTTGGATAGTCAAAGAAAATGGAGGGAGACTATGTTGTTTTAAATTTTGCAAACCCTTGTTAAGTGGACTACTTTTTGGCTAACTCTGACTAATGCAACAGGTCACTTAATGGGATTCAAATACATTCTCTGTGTCATTTTTATGACTCCTCGCTCTTACTACGTCGCTCCACTGCTGACTTAAGAAACCACATCTCTGTCCCAGTAAGGTCCCATTTGCAGGTAAATGTGCCCACTAGTAATCGTTTTTTGGCTCTCAACTACCTAGATGAGAACGATTGACTGATGGCCACGGATTTTCCTTGCCCTAATAATATGGTGAGATCAATGGCTGGGAATGATTATCATGATTTTATCTGGGATGCAGGAAAGTTTGTATTGGATATGTCAACTCCTAAAAATACTGGAGACTTAACACCATGTCTTGGGTTTAGACCACTAACCCTGATTTGTTGGAATATAGCGGGGCTTCGGTCCAAAACTGACAACACAGATTGGACGAGTTTTATTTCTTCTTACAACATAATTTGTCTACAGGAGACTTGGTCTAAGGACACGTTCCTCCTGGATGGATTTACTTCTTTTTGTCAGCGCAGCTATAACCTCTCCAATGGGGAGAGCAAGTGGCGGCCTTTTAGATCTTGTATCCTTACATCTCCCTTTATTGAATGTGTCTTTAATTTGGTAATCTCCTTATTTTATGGTCGTTCTAGTATCTATCAGAGGACGGAAAGGTATTTTGATTTTACATTTTTAGTATAACTTCCCCCGGGGTCTCCTTATGGGATGCCTGGAGGAGGTAGCAGATTTTATTGATTCATCAAATGATTTGCAGGTTAATTATCTAATTGTACTATGGGTTGGCGATTTCAACACTCCTCTGTGTTGTAAGGAACCTTCTGAACTGTGTGCCTTTCCCAGTGAGGGCAGAGAGTCATCAATCCATTTTACTCATTCTGCTGAAGTAGATGATCTAAACTACTTTTTATGAAAGTTTGATTTGGTACATGTTATGGAGAAACTAGCTGCTGATGCCTGTAATATACCAACCTTCACAGGGAAACCGAAGGGGAGCATCATTGATTTTATAATTATTGGCTCCTCAGACTATCATCTAATACAAGAATTTAAGATCACACCTCACTGTGCCAGTGACCACAATCCCCTTAGCATTAAATTGGACTTAAATATTAATCATGTTCCTAAGAATAAAAGTTTGAGAGCTAGTACTGTTTATAACTCAAGTTGTGGCTTACGCTTAAAATGGGACGAAATAAATCCAAATTTATTTAATCAGGAAATTATAAGAACTAGGATTGATTCTATTAATATGTGTCTGTCCCAGCAGTTAGATCATGAACGTTTAGTCCATGAATTTGAACTTTTAAGTACTGATATCTTGCAAGCCTTGGTGGTGGATAGGCCCTTGAAGGGCCTAGTTGTTCATAGATGGTTTGATTCTGTGTGCTCTTCTGCTCATAAAAAACGTAAAGAAGCTCTTAAAGTAGTTCCCCCTTCTTGCCAATTAGTTAAATTAGCTAGAGCCGAATATAAGGCTGCTCTTGAAAAAAGGAAATCAGAAATTAGGTCCAAGGCTTGGGACGAACTTCTGGCTGCCTCTGAGCTGAAGGACACTTCTAAATTCTGGAAGGTGGTAAATCACCCATACTTTTCAGATAATAACACTAAGGCTGATGATTGCCTTATCGCAGAGGATGTATGGGTGACTCATTTTAGGAAAGTATTTTGCCCAGGAAACAACGACAACGAGAACCTGTATAAGGAGGATAACTTTACTACACACTCTATCTCAGACTCCAATATTAAGGCCCTAGATATTACTTTTGTTCTTCATGAGGTCCTAGGTGCCATTAATCGGTTAAGGCAGGGAAAGGCTCCTGGCCCTGATGGGGTCCATGTTGATCTTTTTAAATCTGAAATTGATCTTTGGGGCCCTTTAGTTACAAATGTGTTGAGAAGTGTTATAAATAGTAACGTACCTACTTCATGGAAATCGGCTACTATCATTCCCATCTTCAAAAAGGAAACAGACAAGATCCTTCCTGTTACAGACCAATTTCTCTCATTGATTCAACGGCTAAGATTTTGGGAAGTGTGATCTTATCTTGTTTAGAAGATTGGGTGATTGAGGCACAGATTTTATCCCCCATTCAATTTGGTTTTAGACCTGGTCTAGGCACAGTTGAACAAGTTTTAAACTTGCATTTGATACTTAGTAAATATGTGATTGCCAAAAAGGAGTCTATTCACATGGCATTTATTGATTTAACTAGTGCTTTTGATTTGGTCAATAGGTCGAAGTTATGGCAAATTTTGGGATCTTTAGGTTGTGATACAACACTTTTGGAGCTTAACAAACGCCTACCTACAGATTTAATGGTTTCAGTTCAGACCGGCTCATCTGGTCAGAGAACTTCTCCTATTCCGTCAACAAGGGGCGTAAGACAGGGATGCATTCTAGCGCCTTTTCTTTCCTTGATATATATATAAATGGGCTGTATGATTCATTGGTAAAACACGGTAAGGATGTACCAAAGATGGGCCAGAGACTGCTCCCAGTTTTATTATATGCTGATGATGCCGTTTTAATTGCTCGTACTGCAAATGGTTTACAGGGTTTATTGGACCTCTTTTACAAATTTATGCTGGATCTTGACTTGAAAGTAAATTATCCTAAGACCTTTGTTATGACATGCGGTCCACGTAATACAAGGTCCAAACAATTTACCATGGGAGGACATATTTTAAATAAGGTAAAGAATTTTTGTTCTTTAGGTATGTATATGAGTTCCTCTTTGTCCTGGAAGACTCACCTTAATTTTAAGTTCCAACAGATGATAAGGAATAATGAAGCGATTTTTCGCTTTACTTGCAAATTAGGTCACAGACCCCTTGCTCAGATGAAAACACTTTAGAACTCCACGTGCGTTGCAGCAGTCTTATATGGGGCAGGTGTTTGGGGCTTTAACAAAGTATCCTCCCTCCAAAGTGCTGAAAATAAATTCCTGTGTAGATTACTGATGGTACCAAAGTGTATAGCAAACATCATCAGTCATGAGGAAATTGGTCAATGTTTTTTGGAGGACAGGGTTTCCATTGCCCCTTTATTGCTGTGGATTAGATGTTGGCTGAATCCAGCGGCAAAACTTGTTCAAGACTGTATTTCTGACTGTTCACAGTTGGACAACTCAAATAGGATTCCCTGGCTTGCATTTTTGCGAAAATCTTTTGAGAAGCTAGGGCGCAGGTATATGTTTGAAGAACCCCAACTGTTAACTATAAATTCTAGGTCTGTCTTGAAATCAACCTATTTTGAGTATACATCAGATTTGAGATTTAACAGCTCCCTGAAACTGAAATCTTTGGATTCCTATATCCAGATTGCCACTACTCCATGTCTGGAACCTTATTTGATCTGGTTTTCATGTTCTAAAATAAGCTCTCTTTTAACCTTTTTTAGATTTAATCTGATTCATTTTAAGGTAGCCTTTCCTAAACAATGTATTTGGCAACCGATTTACTACCCTGCCCTTGTGACTCTAAATCTAAGCAGAGTACCTCTCATTTTTTAATTTTTTGTTCTTTATATGCTACTCCCAGAAAGGTCTTTATTTTACCTATCTTATGTCATCTAAGACCCATTCACTATAAGGAAGCTCTACTATATTTCCAGAGACTGATAGATATTCAAACCTGTCATCATGTACTAAATTTTGTCATAGCTTATTAGGAAAAAGATTATTTCGATCTAATCCCTATACGTTTGTGAGAGATTTATGCATAATATTACAAGGTAGTTGTTAATAGTTTCTGTTCTGAGATAACATCTGCAAATTCTGTTTGTGATCTTTAATTGTGTCTAGTATACCTATTTGCCATCTGTCAAGGGGTTTTTGGATTGGACGTTTATATGCTGTTTTTAGATAATGCTTTTATGGTATTTAAATGTGTTTTATACTATTTTTAGATTTGTAATATGTGTCTTTGAATGCACTTTTATGGCAACCGCCAAATAAAGTTCTCTCACTGACTGACTGACTATTGAGGACAGAAATGACACCTTACAAAGTGTGTACAACAAGGATTCTCAAGGTCTCAAGCTGTATCAGAAGCTGTTAAAATGGAATGCTGCTACATTGGTATGTATCAGAAGTAAACACATTGAAACAATACTGCACAAGATGACTGCAGTCACATTTACAACAAAGTCTTGTATTGGCCTGTATCTCACTCAGCTAGGCCTCCAAATGGTCAAAGGCATATGTTGTGTCTCCACTGTGTTGGCTTCACTGTTTGTAAGATGTCATTTTCATTCCATCATTTAATGTGCAACTAATCTGCACATCTCATGAGCTGCTTCAGTCAGCTAGTTTATGAAAGCTTCACAGGTCATGTCAAATACCCCAATACCATAGTAACATGGCTCAATAGACTACCTACAACTTAAGAATGTCCAATGTACCTTCTTACTGTAACACAAAATCTTTGGAGGTAGATGTCACACTTCAACCAGTAACAATGTACATCCTCCATCAACAGGTTGAGCTGCCATTGGCCGTCCAGAGGACACTACAGACTACCACTATCCACCGGAAGAAGCCCTCAGTGATGACAACACTCCTGGACTTGCGGATGTGCAGGAAGGTCCTGGCCCTTCTAGGCAATCTGGTCAGATGGCAACAGTGAGTCTCACTGTGGCCACTAAGTTACCTCCCAGCCCTGTTGCTTCAGTATCACAGGCAACCATGCATCCCCCAACTCGTTACCTAGCAGTTTTCACCACCTTGTGCCCCCCCATTCCTGGATCCTGAGGTGCACCTCGACATTCAGGAGACGAGGGTCTAGTTGGAGAGGGCATTGTGTGCCAAGCGCACAGGCTCCTAAGTGTAGGGAGAATGGGAGGGATGCTGTGAATTCCAGGACATTAGGCAGCTGCAGAGGGTCATGACAGACAAAATTAAAGTTCATAATAACGAAATCGGCACCCTAAACGGGGTGCTGAGGGAAATTAACATCACACTGGGCAGGGCTTTAGCCCCAACATCTATGCCTTCCTGCATGGCAAGTACATAATTTCAAACTATATCTGCAGCAGACACAGGAAGGGAGGCCCTGCCAGAGGTACAAACAGCTTCAGAAACCCCTGCCTCTATAGTAGCTGATCCACCCCCTTACAAGCCGGGGCGTTCATGCAAGAATCCAGGAGGTGTTGATGGCAAGACACCCACCACAGCCAGAAATAATCCTCTTGTATAATTCATCATCCCTTTGTGCGTCACACATTCACTCATTTGACGGATCCTGAACCACTTTCCATTTCCAAAGGAAGGGGTACTCTGGACTTTGAACTTCCAATGGTGTGGTATAAACTACAATGATTTCATTCACCATGACTGACCCCTTCACATTTCAATTTTTGTTTATTCATGTCACAAATATTTTCTGTTAGTTATAGTTCCTGTATAAATTCCCTCATCACTAACTCTCTGTCTGCTGTATTTGATTTCACATTGTGCCATGTAGATATATCAGACGATGTGAACCACACAATGATGATAGAAGGTACTTGTTCAGGATGGGATATGTTGCAATTAGACAGTGTCCAGCTCAGGATTACAATCATTCAACACAAACAAATACATACAAGTGTCTTGTCAAAGAAGACATTTTATTACATTGCTCAGCGCATAGGCTGTTAATATGTCTGAAACATAGCAAATCATACCTGATTGAATCATGCTGGGAAAATTAACATATTTACAGGTACAGACCTCCAGACCATGGAAGGAAGGGATTTGTCCTGTAGAATAGGCAAAAAATAAAGTGATTGATGTGATCAGCTGGTGCCATATCACCTACCACAACAAGGTAACCGAACATCAGATCATGCAAGACTCAGACAGATGACAGTACAACAGTTTCTGATCACAGGGTCATTGTAATCCATTGCTTATGCATCTGGCAGCATAAAACAAATAAATGTCAATGATGTGGCACAGGCACTTTGGCCTAAAAGGAAGAAACATATCAACAGCTACATACAGGTCATGCAAAAAAGAGTATTTCGCCAATGTGAAGGATAACTAATATGATATTGGCCTACAACCACAGATTTTCTAACCACATGATTACACGCATGATGCATCAGGGCCACTACAAGACAAGGAACAAGTCCAATGGAGTCTTCTAAACTTCCATCCTATCGCTATGCAAGCTGTCTTGGCACAGGTCTCCTATACCCAAAGTCTGTGACCTCCATTTCCCAGAACAATCCATATCCACTTTGAATGTCAAAACAACTTCACACACCTGCCAATGTCACAACTATGATAGGCCCACATGAAGATGTAATGGTGTAGGTACCTCAACAAAGAACACAACATGGGCTATAGGCATGAAACCATACATATGACACAAGTCACACAGCAAGCATCTGGAAAACAAAGTACATTGCAATACTTCTGACACAAAACATAGCAACATTATCACGATGGGGATGTGTCAAAATCTATATCATCAAATAGCCTTTGGCTGATTTTGGCTGAGTATCAGCTCCCTAAATATTTCCCAAATATTTGCTACACACATTATCACAATTACAGTACATTGTACTCAGGAGCTGTTGATAAGATCTTGTTGCAAGTCAGCTTCTTCCTCTTCAAACCTGTCAACTTTATTTGGCATTTCAGTATTCTCACCTGGTGGCACTGCAGGCTCCCCCTCCTCTGGTATTCTTCCAGAGGGCATTGTTGTGGAACATGCAGCATGCCACAGTGATCTGACACACTTTCCCGGGTGAGTAGAGGATGGCTCCACCAGTCCTGTCCAGACAGCAAAATATGGCCTTTAGGAGCCCAAAAGCCTGCTCCACTGCCTGCCATGTACTTCCATGGGCCTCATTGAAACAGATTTTCCCTGACATAGTTAGATTCATCAGCAGCGTCAATAACCAAGGATGGTTTGAATATGCTGAGTCTCCTGTTTAGGAATAAGACATAAATGCAACAATGAGTCACTCGCTCCATTATTGTAGCATCTGACATTGCTTATACACAATCAGGACAGATGGGACTTAGCAACCAGCCATGCCCTCTCTGGTTGCAGTTATGACATCAGCTGGGGTATGGTGCTCTTCTGCATTATATAGGAATCATGGGCTTATCCAGGGAAATGGGCACAAACTTTTGAGATGTAGAGATCCGCAAAACAGATGACTTGCATATTGATAGAATGGAAGTTTTTGCTGTTGCAATAGACTTGGTCAGCTGCTTGCAGTAGCACCAAGGCAACATGTGTGCCATCAATTGCATACACCACATATGGGAGGCGAGCAAAACCATAGACTTCAGCCTTCACATTGGCTAAATCCTCACGTCAGGGGAATCTGATATAGCTGTCACTATGTTTCTTCATTGCTGAAAGGACATCTCTCAACACAACACTAAACATAGGTTGGGTCATACCACCAGATGTGGCCACTGTATGTTGGAAGGACCCTGTGGCCAGGGAGTGTAATACTGCCATAAGTCTCCAATGTGTGGTATAGATGTTGACTTACTGTTTGCAGGCATTATATAGGGCTCCAACTGATAACATAAGTCCACAATAGTTAACCCATTCAGCCGGAAGAGTTTTATTATGTGACTTTCTTCCACGGCCTAAAGGGCCGGCAGTGGACGGTAGACAGGAACTTGTCCCCTCCTCCCTCTCCCATCTGACATCAAATGAGTTGGGGCATTAGTAAAAGTGTACACACAAACATGCATGACGTATACAACAAAAGTCCATGTGACAATGCAGGAATGACTGCAGCAATATTATATCCATTACACATCCAAACTGCGCACTACTCAAGGGCCAAATATGACCCCCATGGCTATCTTGACATGTGTGTACAACAGATTTGGGAATCACCCAACAATCTGCTACTCATGTGCCCCATCTAAATTTGACAGTCTGTTCTGTGACCAACAACAGAATACACTCATGACTGGGTCCGCGAATCTACATAAGGAGGCTGCTGCACATATGTTGAGAGGTTCTGACACTCCTGTACATGTTGTTATGCATTTAAAAGTCCACAACACTGTAGTTACTACTGCTAAAATGGCAGAGGCCTGACCCCCTACATTGGACATTAGGAACAGCCCAGGCCTGCCGGCAGAAATCTGCTAAGTGGTGGGTGATTACAACCATTGCAGGCACAGCCACGGGCTAGCATCGCTGACTGTGACGGTTGCAGCCCAATGGTTGTGTTTGTTGGTGGTGATGACTGTGTATGAGGCATACATGTACACCAGGATTGGCAAAATCATTCGATTGACTCCTGACACTGCTGCCATCAACACGTCCACCACTTCAGCTTCAGTGTGCTGCCTCTGCGAGAGCTCATGCCAGTCCAGGCAGGGGGAAGAACCCCAGCCTTCACTCCAGATCGATGAAGAAGCTCGTGGAGGAGACCCTTCCCCTATATGCTCAGGATCATGGCTCACAATAGGAGCAGGTAGGGACCTGTTGGAAATGGCCTTTTTGTAGGGTCACTCCCAAACATTTTGCCTTCCTCCGCCTCTTTTTCTGACCTCATTTTTGCTGGCTTTAGGACTCTGTGCACTTTACCACTGCTAATCAGTGCTAAAGTGCATATGCTCTCTCCTTAAAACATGGTGACATTGGCTCATACCCAATTGGCTTATTTAATTTACTTGTAAGTTCCTAGTAAAGTGCACTACATGTGCCCAGGCCTGTAAATTAAATACTACTAGTTGGCTGAAGCACTGGTTGTTCCACCCACATAAGTAGCCCCCTAACCATGTCTCAGGCCTGCCTCTGCAGTGTCTGTGTGTGCAGTTTCACTGCCACTTCAACATGGCATTTAAAAGTACTTGCTGAGTCCTAAAACTCCCCTTTTTCTACATATAAGTCACCCCTAAGGTAGGCCCTAGGTAGCCCATAGGGCAGGGTGCTTTGTAGGTAAAAGGCAGGATATGAACATGTGTGTTCTATATGTCCTGGTAGTGTAAAACTCCTAAAACCATTTTACACTGCTGTGAGGCCTGCTCCTTTCATAGGATAGCATTAGGGCTAACCTCATATACTGTTTCTGTGGTAGATCCTGATCTGAAAGAAGTAGCCAGGTCATATTTAGTATGGCCAGAATGGTGATACAAAATCTTGCTTACTGGTGAAGTTGGAGTTTATATTACTATTTTAGAAATGCTACTTTTAGAAAGTGAGCATTTCCCTGCACTAAAATCTTTCTGTATCTTCCAATCCATGTCTGGCTAGGTTTAGTTGTCAGCTCCCTTGTGCATTCATCCAGACAACCCCAAACACAGGATGCTCAGTCACACTTGCATACATCTGCATCTTGAATGGGTCTTCCTGGGCTGGGAGGGCGGAGGGCCTGACACTCACATGTCAAAGGACAGTAGCCTGCCCTCACACAAAGGACTGCCACACCCCCTACTGGGACCCTGGCAGACAAGACGGACCTGAAAGGGGACCTTGTGCACTTCTAAGCCACTGTTTTAAGTCTCCCCCACTTCAAAGGCACATTTGGGTATTTAAGCAGGGTCTCTGATCCTACCAACTTAGACACTTCTTGACAAGACACTCTTGTCACAGACACTTCCTGGAGAAGAGAACCGGAACCAGAACCTGCAGCCTGCCAAGAAGAACTGCCTGGCTGCCCAAAGGACTCACTTGACTGCTTTTCTAAGAAGGACTGCTGCCTTGCTGTTGCCCTTCTGCCTTGCTGCTCTCTGGCTGTGCTGAGAAGTGCTCTCCAAGGGCTTGGATAGAGCTTGCCTCCTGTTCCCTGAAGTATCAGGACCAAAAAGACTTCATTCCTGCAAGAAGAACTCCCTGTGCGGAGGAAAACTGCTTTCTGAGAAGTATGCTAAACGCACTGTGCCCTTCAGAGTGCCACTCAATCCTGTACTCACAGAGGATGAGTACAGGATGTGCTGTAAGGCATGGAGTTAATGGAAATATGAGTGTCCTGTAGGTTCTATATTCTCAGCCTGCAGTGGACGAGGACTGTCAGATGTGCTCCCAGTATGTGAGATAGACCAGGCTGGGACAGTTACTGTGCCTATGCAGGTGTGGTCCCGGCCCACTCCTTGTAGACCAACAGGTCCTTGGATGTGGCCAAAATATGTCTTCAGAATCAACACTTGGCCAGAATGCCTTTATACATGTGCCTTATTAGGTATGGGTACTGAGGTTCCCCTCTGACCTATTACATATGTCCATTGACCCCCATTGTCAACGTGTGTCATTGACGTATGACAGGCCCTTTACTCACACAGCTCTGTTGTCACCTTTTCATGAGTCATATCTGTACAGTACAGGTGTATTTCACAACTGACCAACCTACAGTGCAGATAGTTTGGTAGTTTAAAGGAGAGCATTACCTGTGACTCATTGGCTTCATGCAAGCAACAAAACAGACAAAACATGTCTGTGTATGTTTGATGTCATCTCTGTAGGATTGAACCCTATGGTAAAAGGTGTGTTCAGGGTTACCAGTCCATCCTACACAAACCCACTCAGGAGTGGTATTGTTATTCCACTGGGTAGCCCACATGCACAGGGAAGAGGCTTTCGGTGACACCCATGCCAGCTCTTTCCTTGTCACTTAAGTGTTAAGGGGAGATGTGGCTATGGTATTTGCTTGTAGGGACTGTATGCATTGAGTCAAAGTGGCTGGAGGTAGATGTGTCTGTCCAGTCATGGCCGAGGAGTTTGTCTGTGGAAGGTCACAATGGTGTGTTGTGTTTTATTGTGGCTCACATCATAGTACATGTTGCTTGTGCCTGGGCTACCTAATGTCAGTGGGCTTGCTCAGTCAGTGTAGTCCAGGAGCAGGTTTGTGGATTACTCTGCAGATGACTCCAAATTGATGTGTTTATGACCCTGTGCCTGTGATCATGTATGTTTTACACTTGTTGTCTGTTGATAAATACAATATGGTTTTGGTTGGTATTTGTAAAATGTGTGTGACACAGACATTTGTTCAGAGAAGTGTATTTGTGACTACTTCACTTGTCTTTTCCACCCACACAGGTCAACGCCCATCAGAAGCAAGGGATTTGGAGAGCTACCACCTGGAAGCTGCGGAACGTGGGGGTCCATCGTTGATGGAGCACCCACTGTCACAAGAGGTGGGAGGACCCGAGATGCTGGGCTCAGAAGTTCGCAGAGGTCCATCTGGGGATGTCCTCTCAGAATGGGCAGGGTGCACACCGGAGCCTAACCCCTCTGATGATCCGCATCCTGGAGGTAGGCTACCTGCGCTTGATGGACTTTTGAGGGAAGCACAGCAGCTATGAAGGCATGAGTTCTGGCCATATATCTAGCTGTTATATTGCCAGGTTGATGGGTTAGTGTCTGCAGTTTCTCCCTGGAGATTGCAGAGGGGCAATGCATGATACACATGCTGAGTCATTGCTTGGTAGTTATGGAAGATGTGGCATGCTTCTGTGGCTTGACTAGTGTCCCAGTGACCTGGGACACAACAGATTACAGTCAACAGCTAATATACTCTCCTGGGCAGACACATGGCTGAGAACAGTGTTCAAACAGTTCTTGCTGTTTGGTGTTGTGGTTGTCATTTATTCCCAACAGTGCACTTGTCTTCAGTGTGTTAGTCACAACATCAAATGTTAGTTCATACGTCACTGTACTCAGGCATGTGTTGGCTCACATGAGTCTGTTGACATCTGTCCCCCACAGGCCACTTGTCTTCAGTATGTCAAGGGGGCTGATGCCCCAATAATGTCTTAACTATGAAATTGGTCATCATACATACATACATGACATAGCATGCATTGTCCTTTGGGTGCGGTTACAGAGCAGTACTTTTCCTTGGTAAGTATGGAATGTCCCTTGACCTGATTTTGGTACACACACTGTTGCTCTCATTCCTTGGGCCCCATGGTAGCAGGAATCCCTTTCACTTTTGTCATGTCATGTATACTGCTGTTTCCTACATGGTCTACCTGTCTTCATGTGATAATGTCCCATTCTATCATATATGTGTGCATTTCAATATGTGTTTAGATTTAGACATATCTGATAAGTATACAGTTTATGTGACTCCCCAGACTGGAGTGTGTCACCACTGATTGGTGACTCATACATACCGTAACATGTCATGCCTTGACATTTATCATGTACATTTCCAGAAGCAATGAGTACCTGAAAGGCAGGACTACAGTAATTAATCACGTGCATTTCCAGCCTATCACTGTAGAATCATTTTTGTAAGTGCTTTGAACATGTCCTTTGCTGAAGGTTCATTACCTGACAGTTGACATGCATCAGGGAGTATGTTGAAGGAATGTTGGAATCATATGTGTGCACACTCATTAATTCGAAGAATCTATGTTTGCATGAAAAAAGGGACAGTGATGTACCTTCCCCTTCGGCAACATGTTCAGGGCTTCTACAGTCACTGGATATTCCCTGAGCCTCTACAATATTCAATGGACTAGTTACTTTTACTCATGTAATGTTAGAAGGATGTTCTCCTCAGTACTACTCAGGGTAGGTGATTTTCCTGGAGATAGCAGATTCATGGTTCTATGTATCTTTGTAGACAAGTCTATCAGATATTTTGAAATAATGGTCTCTAGTGTACGTCTCTGTACAAGATGTGTTATCTTTCAGGATGACTTTGGTACAACTTCCATGAGACTATTTAGCAATGGTCATGTTTAGTAGTTTCCATTGAGACGTTTTGACAGTGTAACATGGATGTTTCCATGTCACCTGCTTTCAGTTACTGTACTTTTTGCTGCAACATGGCTGGGGTATTTGTCCATCAACTCATCATGATGTGGTTTTGGGGATATGAAGTTTTGCTGGATGCACGGCCTTGTTTGGGATGGGTGAGAATGAACTTGGCATTGCCATACTATTTGATGGCAGTAAGTTACTGAGGGATAGGAAAAGTGCCAAGCCATTAAGTGTGACAAGGTCTCCAACATGATCCATGGATTTTGTTATTGGACAACTACACTCATGCAGTTTGAGATGTCTGTGATTCTGATTCTCCTAGGGGAACTGCTTATAGTTCATTTAAATGTTGTTGCCACTTTGGTGGAACTTGTTGGTGCTACTGCGCATTATGGTACTGTTTGTTGATCACAGCTGATGGTCAAGTGTGATCAGGCACATGGACTGACCCTATTTGTCTTTGTAATTTCAGCATCATTGCAGCCAAGCAGAGGAGACAGCGCAGAGACCAGTGAGTAAGCAGTCGGCCATGGTACCCCCGGTCAAGATACATCTGACACAGAGGGACCCAGTGGCCCGGAGGGGGAGTGGAGGGCCACAGAGGAGACAGGATCTACCTCTCCATCTTTGGATTCATCCTCAAGTGGCCACCTCATAGTGATGGTGAAAGAGTGAGAACCTGCATCTGTACCATCCTTGTCCACCACCCCCAAGTCCATCTCCACCCTCACCCTCACCCTCCTCACCAAGTTGGTTGTGGCCACTCACCTAAGAGGGTAGGCAAGTCCTTAACGCCAAGAACCTCCTTCTTGCCCACGTTACTCCACCCCTCCCTATTCCAAACCACCCAGTCCCAAACCCAAGCCCACAACACCCAGGGCAATAATTGAGGTGCCTGACGTGGCCACTTGATGCCCCTTCATGTAGAGGTTACTGTGGCAGTGTTCAGTGAGTCAAGGTGTGGTGAAAAGCATGTGCAATCTATTTATGGACATTTGGATGAGCCACTGGCCTTTACTCTTCTATGGAGTTATGCATAATAAGGCAAAGTTGTCTGCGTTGTTACACATTTGTCCTGCAATTCCTTTTCTACCTTTTTGCTTTTCCTGATTAATTAGTGATGCGTGCCTACAATTGTGTTTGTTTCACCATGATTGCTGATCCTCTTGTTATGTTTGTGAACATTTGAACTTGGATGCAGTGCTGAAATCATCCAGGACAAGGAGATATGTTCAAAGGATGGATGGATGAGAGGTAATCCAATTGGGGTGTTATTGCATTGTGTGGTGTTTGCTCTGGTAAGTGTTTAATGTTGGCTTGACCACTTTCAACATATCTTGTGTTACATTCGTCCACCTAATGTATATTGCACATTGGTATCATGTGTGTGAGCTGTAGTTTTGTTTGCCCACATATAGAGTGTGTTCAATTGTGCTGCCTTTCTATACCTTGGAATGGCCATATGTTCATTTTCATGAGTGTCTTCCAGCTAGTTTATCTACATGTGTTACTGTTATATTTGCTTTCTTGGCTTGCACTTCCACATTCGTCACGTGGGCACGGCACTTGTTAGCACTATTGGTTATCCCTGAGATACACAAGGATCCAGTACCTGCGCAAATAGTGTTTTTGAGTCATGTGCATAGACACATGTATCCCAGGGCGTCATTCTTCCTGGGGTCCCCCCGGTGCCACCATCCCTATTCTGCATGCATTCATCACATTGTGGGGGTTATTCCAACTTTGGAGGAGGTGGTAATCCGTCCCAAATGTGACGGATTTACCACCAGCCGTATTACAAGTTCCATAGGATATAATGGACTCGTAATACGGCTGGTGGTATATCCGTCACTTTACCGTCACTTTTGGGACGGATTACCACTTCCTCCAAAGTTGGAATAACCCCCTGTGTGTTTTGGCTATTGATCTCACTAAAGGTTGTGCATCCCATTTAGCTTAGATACTCCTACAATGTGAATGATATGTGAGTCCATTAGAGGTACGTTTCAGGAAAAGGGTGTTTGGGGTCAATAACACATACATACATATGTGTCTTCAATATCATGACAGCCATAGCATGTGGCGAATATGAGGGTGTCACTTCTATTTGTATGTGTGTTTGTGATGCAAATTTGCTGTTGTGTGAGACAATGTTATGTCCCCATCACTGTCCCTGCAACTGAGATGTGCAGGCATGTCTGGTTTAGGAAAATGTGGGGGTGCAGTGTGAGTGAGGTGACCAAAGGGGGATGTATGGAGCTGGGATTGTCTCATACAATAGATATGCATCCGAGCTGGGACACATATAATATACTTGGTCCATGGAGCATAGCCCCAATAGCTGGTGAATGGCAGACCGTTGATTTTCTGTGGAGTTTGTGGTGACAAGTAGGATTGTTGTCCTAACGTCAGTTGCATCCACAGCAGCCTGGATTTTGGGCACCATCAATCATCGTGAGCAGTGGCAAGATGTAGATGATTGGCTCCATGGAGGCACAGGATCCACTGCCGCCACCATGGTGTTCCACGGACCGCCAAATGTGTAATCAAACCCTTAGTCTACTTCTTGGAATTCAAAAATCTCCAGTAGGATGAAGTTGAAGGCAGTAGCCAATAAGAGATGCATGAGCCTGAATATCCCTTTGGCAAAGGACCACTGAACAGGATTTACTGCTTAGAGAAGAACATAGCAGGTGCTTCTGAGAAGTCGGGCTGACTGTTGACACACCTTGGACAGATAGATGAGCAGGTTGATCCCGGTCTTCTCTTGGTTTTCAAAACAGTTTTTAGCCAAAACTCCCAAGTTTTGGATTATGGCTATCTGAGCACCACAACCAATAGTTCAGGACTGGAAGGGTACCACCTGGGGGATTTGGACTCATTCAAGATAGGTCTAAGTGCAGGTTCAAGATGGTTGGCACCTTTTCTGTTCTTGATGCATTGATCAGGAGGCCAGCCAATTAGCCCTTGGAGTCCCTCTGGTAGTCCTGGGTTCAGCAGTAGAACAGAGCTCAGGCAGCAGGACAGTCTTCTGAGGGTCTAAGGCAGGCCCCAGGCAGCAAAGCAGTCTATTGAAGTGCCCAGCAAGCCAGGGCTGCATTCAGTCCTCTGAGAGTCCTTCCACAGGCCCAGAAAGTGAAATGAAGAGTGGGTCTGAGGGTCCTATTTTTGTAGGAGGCTGGCCCTCTATGTAGTGTGCAAAGCCAGGCACACAGTGCAGGGGGTCCAGGCAACCACACCTTGAGTTACAGTGGTAAGAACTAGATCACCTAATGCTCTAATTTATCAGGTAGCTTGGTCAAGCAGCTAGGCCATCCCTGGAGAAGTGCAAATCATTTGTTGTACTCACAGTATCAATCATGCAACTCACACACTCAAAGGAATAACTCGAGACCAATGTAAAAAAAAATACTTCATATTTTTATATAACGTTAAGGCCAAGTTTATCAACATTAGTTAAGTACTTTTTGAGATATGAATTTTTGAAGTTTAATAAAAAGAGTATTTTTGTGCCTAATAACGCACCATAATACTCAATGGAGGATCACCTTTAAAAATGCATATAAAATCGTACATTTGCTTTACGAAGTTCTTCTTCTGCAGGTTGGTTGAGGTCATCGATAGGCACACTGTGCCAGCTGGAGAAGTTTGGGTGGCTCCTGGTTCCAGCAGGAGCAGCGTTGAAAGATCTCTGGAGCTGGTGCAGGGCCACTCTGGAGCAGGAGTTCAAAGGTAGCAACGGGTGGGGGACCCATAGGACAAAGCTGATTTTTCATTGCAGGTCACAGGGCAGCCGGGTGCAGGGCGAATCTGTGTGCCAGGAGCTGTGCTCAAGGATGCCCTTTGGAGCTGGAGGTTAGTTGAGTCAAGGGTTGTTTGCAGACCAACAGGGGCACTTTAGAGTCCATTGACTGGGGCTTCCTCCTGGTATTTGTATAGCCCGAAGCGGGCTAGTTTCCATGGTGACCAATGTTATCTGACCAGTACCCAAGGTACTGGTACAGTTTGACCACTGGAAAGTGCACTGCCACCAAGCTTGGCATATTTGTGTGGTTTGTCCTTGCGGTTGTTGGTGTGTTGTCGGGTCCAGCTGTGACTTCTGGTTCGGGAGTTAGCAGCTGGTCAGTAAAGTGACCCTCACTGGTTTGCTGGTTACTTGCTGGTGTAGAGAATTACCTCCACCCTGGTGGGAGGTCTTGGGCACTTTATGAAGCCTGGAGGTCCTTTGGGGTTCTTTAGAGTTTTTCTAGGTGTGAACCTGCTCTTCAGTAGCGATTGTCAGGTCCTGCGTGAAGCAGGCAGGGTTTGGCACCTTTTATTTATGCAGCAGGTCCACAGTGCTCGTGCCTTGGATCTTCTTGGTACTGGTCTTCTTTTTGTCCATCAAATCTGATTCCCTGGTCTAAGGATGCCCACTAACTACTGTATTTAGTGGAAATTTGAGGGCTACCCTGGTAGTGACCAATGGGACACCCACCTTTGGGTGGCTACACCCACCACAGTGAGTACTTCCTGGGGAAGGGCCACTTCCCTATCCCTGATTAGCTATTTGCCTTCCATCCAAGATGGAGGAAAATGAAATGGAGTGCCAACATTGCAGGCAACACCTTAGGCATAGTGTATGAGAGATGGGGCCACTCCTCCTACGCTTTGTTGAGTTTCCTGCCTTTGCTCCCACCAAAAGTGGGGGTTTGCCAAGGAGATGACCATCTGGTGTTAGCACCAGGCCTGGTGGTCGAGTTTCAAATGCAGCAAGTCCTTTGAAGCTCACCATCCAGACATTGCACATTCCTGGGGAGGGGGCGTAAGCACAGACAGATCTCTCCCCCAAGGTTTGTACATTGGGTGTCTGGAGGTGTCAGGGTAGTTAGCTTTTGCAGGGGGCACCTGGATATATTTAGGAATAAATCCAATACTGGTACCATTTTTGATTTATCATTCTTAGTTTTTTGACACAAAACAACCCAGGGTTCAAAGTGGTCATCATGTAGCAGGGGAATTTGTGTTGAGCAGTGTCCAGCATATGTATAAAAATTACTGCTCTGTTCCCTCACTATGTCCAAGGTTTGGCAAGGACACAGTGGGGGCATATTGCTTATGCAGCTATGCCCTCATATATACTATGGTGCACCCTGCTTAAATGCCAAATACGCCCAGTCATGTGACCCCCCTGAACAGGCTGCAGACTGCAGGCACCAAATAGTTATAGGAAAATACCAACTTTTTAAAAGTGGCACTTTCAAAATTGTAACTTAAAATTCAACTTTATTTTTAAAAATTATTTTAAATTACAAGTACTCAGATCTTTGCATGTTCCCAATCAAAAGTTAGCTTGTAATAAATGTTATAAGGAAACCCAATTGCATCCTATGGGAAGGATAAGTGTCACAGTAGTAAAAAATGAAGTTAGGAGATTTTACTTAACAAGACATGTAAAACTTAAAGGTACATGCCAAACCTTTTAATTATAATGCATCTTGCCATCTAGCGACCTAGGGTTTCCTTAGGGGTAACCTATATATAATGAAAAGGGAGCTTAGGGCTTGGTAAAGGGTTTATTTTGCAAGTTGAACTGGCAGTTTAAAACTGCATTCAGACTGTAATGACACCCCTGGGATAAGTAGCATCGTATTTACAGGCCCTGGATATATGGTAAACCACTTACTAGGGAATTATAAGTAACTGAAATATGGCAATTGAGCCTAAGACAATTTTACCATGTTTTAGATAGTGAGAACGAACATCTTAGTTGAATGGTAAAGTGCACAGAGTCCGGAGGCCAATTAAAACCTGTACAGACTATCATCACTGAAATGGTCTGACATAGGACTGTGTTCCATCGTAAAGTCTTTTCCCTTCAGGAAGATGGGCCATCGCAACAGTTTTGGATTCTCACCCCTCATTTGCATGAATCACATGAGAGGTCTGTGGTCTATCTGAACCTGGAAGTTAGTTACAGGTATTTATGATCTCAGATTCTTAATGCCGAGACCACAGCAGCAGCAACCCTTTCAATAGCACTCCACCTCTTTTCTATGGGAAGTAACCTTCAAGAGAAGAAAGCCATAAGTTGGTCTAGGTTCTTCTCATTTAGCTGGGGGAACACTGTCCCTATGCCATGCTCTGAGGCATCAGTTTACACAATAAATTCTTGGGAAAAGTCAGGGGCTTTGAAAGGCCCTCACTACTGTCTGGGTTTTCGGGGGCTCCCAGGCCCGGACAGTCTCTATTTTGTTGTTGAGGGGCTGCACCTTACCCCAGACTACAATGTGTCCCAAGTACACCTCAGAACCCTGCTCTATTTGGCATTTACAGTCCTTAATAGTCAGGCCTGCCTGTCGTAGGGCCTGCAGCACTTCCTGGCGGTAAAAAAGGTGGTCCTTTCGCCTGCTACTGTGTACATGTAAGCAGTACTGAAGGCTACTATCCCAGCTAAGATCTGATTCACCAAGCACTGGGAGGTGGCAGGGGCATTCCTCAAGGCAAAGGGCTTTGCTCTAAACTGAAAGTGCCCGCTGGGCTAGAAAATGCTGACCTTTCTTTGCCCTCTCGGTTAGGCCAATGTGCCAGTACTCTTAAGTAAGGTCAAAAGTGCTCAGGAACTTGTCAGCCCCTTTTTTGCCAATGTGCTCATAAGCTCATGGGGTTGGGTGAGCATCTGTCTTGGTGACTGAGTTGAGCTCACTGGAGTCCACAGGGAACCTGAGTTCTGGTGTAGTGCCCAGTGGGACAGCTTTGGGTACCAGCATCACTGGGCTAGACCTGGGACTACTTGAATGCTCCATCACTCCCAATTCACTCTCAGTTCCACCATCTTGATGATTTCCTCCTTAATGCTGGCTCTTACTCTGCCTGTCCGTATGTGTATTTTGTTTTGACAGGCAGGCTGTCCCCAGTATCAATATCATGGATGCACAAGTGTGTTAGCCCAGGAGTGAGGGAAAACAGGGAGTCAAACTGACAACAGCCTTCCTGCTGTTCTGGGTCAAGGTAGTAGAAAGATTGACATGTTCCACAGAGCCATCTTTTTCCCTAGACAATAGGAGATTAGGGAGAGGTTCACTCTCCTCCTCCATTCCATTGTCATCAACTGCGTGGCATACTCAGAACGCTTGCAGTGGGCCTTGAGGCAGTTAAGATGGAGTACGCATACCCTTAGTAGGTTTCTGGGGGTCATGAGGTCCAACAGATAAGTGGCCTCACCCTTACTCTCAATAATTTAATAGGGCCCAGACCAATTGTCTTGGAGTGCTCTGGGCCCCACTGACTCAATAACCCACGTCCTGGCCTTCTTGAAACTCTTCCAGAGAGGCCTTCTGATCTAACCAGAGTTTCATGACTCCCTGGCTAGCTTTCAAGTTCTCTGAAGCCTTGTTACAGAACTTGACTACTGTAGTTGGTGCCATGTTAGACACAATTTTTCTGGGGTACCCTACTCAGGTAAAAATTCCCATCAAGGTCCTAGCCACGCAGATACTGTCACAGTTCTCAGAGGGATAGCCTCTGTGTACCTAGTGGCATAGTCGACCAAAAGAAGGATAAATATGTTGCCTAAGGGAGTGTTGTGTGCAAGGGTCCTACAATGTCACTACTCACCCTTTCAAGGGAGTACCAAGGACAGGTAAGGGATTCAGGTGAACCTTCAGCTTAATCCTTCATCCTTGTTTTCCCAGTGGCCTTGTAGGTGGGACAAGTCCTGCAGAAAGTATTTGAGAATGTACTCATCTGGAGCCAATAAATGCGGGAAACAAGTTTGGCAAATGTCTTTTCTTGCCCCCAGATATCCTGTCAGGGAAATTTCATGAGTCAAACTCAGTAGGAAGGCCCTGTAGCACTGGGGGACCACTGACACGTGTTGCCGCACTTATAAGTGTCTTAAGCTCACCATACAGGAAGTGATGCTACCCGTAACCGAGGTGAGCTCCAGAGGTGTCACCAGTTGCCTGAGCTTCAGCCTCATGCCCTGTAGGGTTGGATACTCATTCTTTGCCTTGCAATCTCCTCTCTGATGGACAAAACCTTTTGCTTGCCATCCAGCAAGTTCAGGCAGGTCCCCAAAAGAGGAAATATCCTGCCAGGTAGACTCCAGGGTGGACTCTTTTGGATGTGGGAGTTTCATGGGCTGATTTCCCATGCCCTCTACCTTTCCCCTTCTTGGCACCTGACTGGGCCATTCTTCCAGGCTCCATGTTTCCTTGACTCCCCTCCTCGTCAGTCATTGAATGGTGTACTACACGCTCAATCAGGCAACCCTAACATTTCCAGGTCTAACCTAAGCTCCACTTTTTTCCATGCAGTGTGCTCTAGGTATTTTCCAAGCAAACAATCCACAGGCATGGCAGGGTTCACAACTACCCTAAGAGAACCTGAGACCCCTTGCCCACCCTTTCATAGGGAGCCACAGGGTAGTGGGAGTCACGGTTTTCGGCTACTACAAACTGGTGAAACGCTTTGGGTATTACCTGCTCTGAGAACACCAGATGACTTCTGACAGTAGTAATCCTGGCTCCTGTGTCTCTTAGAGCTTCCACCCTTTTTCCATTGATGGTGACACGCTGCCTGTACTTGGGAGTAATAGAAGGCATGTGGACTTTGGGCACCATTTCTCTGTCATTCAGGGACATTAGGGGATCCTTAGCCACTTCCTTCACACTAACTGGCGCCACCCGCTCCTCAACGTCTATACCGGCCAATCCCTGGCTCTGCTTACCATCGGATTGCTATGCCTTATTATGGCATGTGGGATCACCCTTTGAGTGCCCAATCCTTAAGCACTTGTGGACACACTAAACATTACCCTTGACCCAAAATCCAGATTCCTTGTTGTCAGTTTGGGATTGGGACCCTTTCCCTTGAGAACCACTTTGGGAAAACTCCTTCCTAGCTTTATCTCCCCCTTCCGTCTTCTGGTGGGAACTAGGACAACCCTTTTTTGGAATCTCCTCCACATATCTTCTATACATTAAGCATGTAACTCAGAGTTCCAGCCGAAAGCAACCACACAGAGGCAGCTTCTGGCTGTACCTGAACGTCTGCCTATATCTCTTTAGAGTGAGCCCATCTTTCATATTCAAGGCCTTGTTCATGAGGGGATACTGCATCCTGTCCCCTTTCCCTAGGGCTAACAGGGTATCCCTTCCTTCATTGGAAATGTGCCTTCAGAGGCTGCCCCCCTCAATCTTCCACAGGGACCCTATGTATCTTTAGGTCAACCTTATAGGCCTCAAACCAGTTGTCTATGTCATCTCCTGCAACAAAGTTAAGCACTTTTTCCTTTGGGATGTGGACTCTTTTTCACAAGTGGACACTGGGGTAAGGCTGTCACTATTGCTGGGGGCTCTGGGGTTTGCCTGGCTGATGAAGAGTGATGCCCTGAAACTGGTCCCAGGATGTTTGTTTCTGTTCCAGGGAGGACCTGGCCTGGCAATTTGGGCTGGACTGTTCCCATGGGGAACTGGATCAAGACTGATTTGCATTTGGCTGGGTCCAAATTAGGTTGGCATAGTGAGCAAAAGAACAATCAATTAATCCCAGATCTGACTGGAGATGTGTGTTTGAAATGTTTCAGCACCCCATCCATCATCCTTTTGTGATACTTTGAGCTCCAGCACTTTCAGGCCCATCTCATGTGTTGGCAGATATTTCTTGTCAGACATGTCTCTGAACAAGCCCTTTCTTCCTCTGCAATATCTCTTTCTCCAGGTAAAGCTCTCTCAGCCTTTCTTTCTGTTACTTCCAGTTTCATCGTGGCTAGCTGTTGTTTATAATACAATACAATACAATGCGCTTCCATATGGCACAGTTACTAAAAAGGTGTCCTACGCTTGTGGAAAAGAATGTGCTATTGTATGCCTTAAAAAGACAAAGAATTACAGTAGAACTGAATGAACCAGAAATGTTTTTTAGGCCCTTTTTAAAAGTCATTCCAGAAGGGCAACTTCTGAGGGCAAGAGGTAATGCATTCCAAATTGTAGCTGTCAAATAAACAAAGAGATGACAACCGTCCAGACTTCTGCATCCTACGAATTTGAAACAGTTTAAGTTGATTGGAGCGCACAGAGCAAACTTGCACAGACATCTTAAACTGGTTCCTGAGAAAGACAGGACCTTTTTGGTTGAAAATTCAAAAGGCAAACATGATAGCCTTAAATTGGATCCTACTGTAAATCAGAAGTCAATAGAGTTGTCGAAGATGGTTGGAAATTGAAACCCATCGAGGAATTTTAAGGATCAGGCTGGCCACTGCATCCTGAATGATTAGCAGATGATGAATCAAGAAACTTGGAAGATCTAAGTACAGACTTTTAGAATAATCCAGTTTAGAAGTAATCTATGCATGTACAATAGTTTTATGATAGTCAACAGGTATCAGGTAGAGCATACGTTGGAAATATCTCAGATTCAAATAACAAAAACTTGACAGAGCTTTATTCTGAGGTTCAAAGGTGAGCTCAGAATCAAATGTGACTCTGAGATTCCTAACTACCGGGGATGGGCGGGGAGAAGGTCGCATTTCTGGAAGCCACCAAAGACTGGGATCTGGATTGGATTTGGTGTCTAAAAAAGAATCTCAGTTTTGTCTGAGTTCAGTTTTAAAAAGCTGGAGTTCATCCAGTCCATAATAAATTTCAGCCAAATCCTAAAAGAATCCAGAGTGGATGGGGTTTTTCCTGAAAAGCTAGAAAAAGTTGAGTATCATCCGCATATCAAACTAACTTCACTCCCTAAGACTTAACAATTCTGGCCAAGGGTGCATTAAAAAGTGTAAGGCTGAGGGCTGACCCTTGTGGAACTTCACAGCCCAGAGGTTTAGCATCTGAAGTGAAAGGCGGGAGAAAAACTGCCTGAGTCTGATTCGCCATAAAAGATTTAAACCATAGCAGGGCATGACCGTACCCGTAATGCCAATCTTTTCCAGCCTTTCAAGCAGTACAGCATGCAAGACCGTATCCATGGCCACAGTGAGGTCTAAAAGTGCCAGCATAACCTGGGAATTACAATCCAGATTAACTTTAATAAATTCAGAGACTTCCTGAAAAGTGGTTTCGGTACTATGCCGTGGTGAGAAGCCTGTTTGGGAGTCATGCAGTGAATGATTTTCCTCCAAAAAGGCTGACAGTTCCCTGTTAACATTCCTTTCCACCAACTTCGCCACAGTAGGGAAAAGTGAAATTACTCAGAATCTTAGGATCAAGTGCAGGCTTCTTTAAAAAAGGGTGTAGGAGGGCCTACTTCTAGCCCGAAGGTACCGTTGCCTAATTCAAAGAATCATTCAAATAGCCTTCACAAGGGGGTTAACCACCGTGGATGCCAATTTGAGAATGGTCGGAGGACAGGAGTTGAGTGGTGAACCTGAATTGAAATTTATCAAGCTCCATAGTTTATTCTTTAAGAGAGATGGGGGCCAACCAAGGCAACAAAAGGACAGATAAAGAAATGCAAGGGATACCTAAAGAAATATGAGGAGACTAGGAGAAAGAATCCTGAATAGTTTGAATTTTATCATGAAAAAAATTGGAAAGCTCTTCACATAGCTTTATTGAAGGAGTAAGAATATGTTTACTCTCTGGAGGAGAAATACATTTACTGAGCACCTTAAACAACTCTCTCAAGGCATTGTCCTCCTTGGAAATAGAATGAGTGATAAAAGGTTCACGAGCCATATGAATAACTCTATGATATTCCTTAAGGGCAGACTGATACAACATTTGAGCATCCTTATCATAATTGGCTCTCCAAGATTTTTCAAGCTTCTCACAGCTGGATATCTGTGATGTTAGAGCATCGGAAAACCAAGGGGCAGAAGACTTCACTCTCTTTGAGGTGTAAAGATTCCTAGGCACAACAGTATCGATAGCCACTTCCACCCATTTGTTAAACAAAACCACATCCTGTTCTTATACTCCTGTCTGATGTAACATAGTAGACTGTAGGGCATCAGCCAGAAGCAACTCATTAACTTGATGCCAGGGTCTGTACAACATTTTAGTCATACAAAGTGTAGAAGATGAAGTGGGTATTGGAATTTTAACGGAATTACGACATGGTCCGACCATACCAGATTAACTACAGGCTGTACTTTGACCAAGAGAGGGTTAGCCGTGATCAGGTTGAGAGTATGGCCTACTGTGTGAGTAGATATTTTAACCAATTGTTTGAGGCTAAAACCGTCTGAGGTACTCACAGATTGTTGTGCCAATTTATTATTAAGATCATCAACATGGAGATTAAAAACTCCTTAAACTATACATTTAGAATGAAGTGAATAAAAGTGGCTCAAAGTGGCCATTAAGTATGTCAAAGAAATAGCTGCTGCAACTGGGGGGGGGGCAGTAAAGAAGCACACCTGGCACTGAAAAGGATGGGACACAGCCCTAAATATTGTCAGTATTATTTAGTTTTGAAACTGAACAATGAAATGACAAGCAATGTATGCTTGCAATCCCACCACTATTTTTATTGTCTCGATCAAAATGTTTAATGGAAAATTCCAGGGGAATAACTAGGGCAATATCGACTACAAAACTGGGTTTTAGCCATGTTTCTGTAAGAAATAAGGTAGCTCAGTTTTTGTCAGTCAAAGGGTTAAACATATCTAGGGCATGTTTAGGAAGTGAACAATTTAAAAGATCAGCCCTAAAATCCTTGTAGGCAATGAAGGGGGAAATTAAGCTGTTATAATTTCAACAGAAGGATCTAGAAGGATAATGAGAAACCAAGTTGACTCGTTCCCTAGGCACTAAAGAGAACCTACACTGCGGGCAAATAGAACCCAGATCCGGGTTAGCAGTGTATGGTTACCCTAACTGCACACACTGCTTGGGATGCAGACTGTGCAAATCAACTGCAGTGTATTTCATAAAAAGAGAATGTTTTGGAGACTCACCAACAGCAAAGCTGGCACTGGACATGATTAGGACACAGACGGGTGAAGACAGGCTTGTCTTTGATGTCGGGACGCTGTTGCATTCAAGGTGCACATGTCCACTTTTCACTTGGTCCATTGGTCACATAAAATAGTGTGAGGAGGTTAAGCAACTAGAGTGCAGCCTGACAAAAATGGCGGCTCTAGAAAAAAACAATGGAACGGAGAAAGTGAAAAGAGGGAAAGCCAGATTTGAATAAGGTGTCCACCTCAATGCAGTACAACACAGACCACTACTAAACATAAGCGATCGTATGGCAGAAAAAACCCTGCCTCAAAGTAAAGTCGAAAATGAACAAATTGGTTACAACAGCTTTCTCTCCACCTTCCTGTCCTCCAGCTCCTCTGGGGACAGGCCCACTGATCCCTGCCTCAACTTGGGTATCTTTCCGGGTGGACTGGGTTTCTCCTACGGCTCAGGACTGCAGGCTTAGGTCTTCCTCCTCCACATCATTATCTAAATGTGTACCACCTCCTCCTCTGGGCCATCTTCCTCTGGACTTCCTTATGGGCTCTGAAGGCAATTTGGAGGTCCAAAGTTGTGGCTTCTTGTTCTCTTTCAGCCCCCTTTCCTTGTAAAGTTTCTGCAGCACAGCCCTGTTGAGGGTATTAATGTTAAGCTGCTCCATTTCCCTGGTGCAAACAGGGAGGTAGGACACTTAAATTTATAAAAAGTAAAGAACATCCAATGGAATACTAAGAAGAATTTAAAACAGGTCAAATCTGACGTTAAATTATTTATATGGGATTTTTTGTTACACAAATCACAATGTGGCACTTCACAAACACAGGCACTGGACCCCATCACTGAACACCAATGTGAAGAATTAGGTTGTTGGTTAAGTTAGTGTTAACCCTGTTCAAGCAACAGCCATAATCTTTGTCAAGGTGAATCACTACTTCACTAAATCATCCTGTTTTAACCCTCTGATAGCTTGGCACATAAGCAGTCATGTTTTACATTGTGGCAATGTAAAGTATTTATGCAACACACAAACAGTAATAAAGTGAAAACACAACACACGACAAATCCCACACAAATTTAGAATGATAGAGTAAAATTGTATGGTTTATTTACACCAACACAACAAAAATTCAATAGGTAGAACCAGAATTTTAAAATTTTAAAGTTTAAGGTACAAACTAGTGCCACAAATGTCAAAGTGCCAACCACAGATATGTGCTCACGTAAGACTGAGTCAAAGTAAAAAAAATAATGCTAACTGCGATGGAGCATGAGACAGATGTGAAGTGTGGATTAGGCTCATTCTACGCTTTCCTTCAAACTGAGAAGAAATTTCTAAATGTCTCTGAGAAAATAAAAGTTCAGCAGGACAAGGCTGCAGCAGGTGTCTGAGGAGGAGCAGGTGTTACACTTGGGGAGCTGCTGGATGAAGCTGCAGTAAAGATTTCTATGTTCAGACTTAGGGCGTAGACATATGGCCTGATTTATATCTTGGAGGTAATGGTCCCGCTTTTGATTTTATGACAGAAACCTGTCCACCTACTTGGCAGTCAAACTGCCCAATTTAGTTATTAATGGTCCCATAGCCAATAATCCACCTGATTCCTGCTGACCAACTGCGTTGATGGTGCCATAGAAGAAAGTGGCTGATGGTGGGACATCAGCCACCCTCCCCACCAAACAGATTTGGATGTTCCTTCCCACCAAGCCAACTAGGGTCGTGCTACTGCCACACCTGAGTTGAAATATTGGTGAGCCGGTATGAGGGTAAAACCTAAATTGTTTCCTAATTCTATTTCTGTTTTTGACTGGATACAGCTGGACAAGACCTTCTGTTGCTCTTGCCAGTGGACCATGGAGAAAACATGACACCCCTGTCGTCAGACTTGAAGGTAGGGAATCTGCATTGCCAGTCTACGTGATTATGGTCACTGCACATGATCTCTGGCCATTGCAGTTATATCCCTGACACATATTTTTTTTTTAAAGACTGTGACATGCATATGTCAGGAACACAATTGTGTCGGACATGGATAGGGACACACTGCTACAAAGCATATGACACACACATACACAGATGTCATTTTAGTGTCAGACTTCATTGCCAAATGAATGCTGGCCCTACAGTAACGTAACATTTAAACTTGTGCACTATGTCCATGTGTGCACATGGCAAGGGGACCTGTACATGTGATGTTGTGCTCCTAGTTGTATATGTCAGTACGTGTATGTGTGTGCGTACTTGGATTGGCTGGGTGAGGTGGAGGGAGCTGGAGTAGGTGATGTGATCGAGTCAGATTGTGTTCCACTTGCACATGGGTCTGATATTGCGTATGTTTGGTTGTATGTTGTGTTGCTGTGTGTAACATTCAGGTGGTGTTGTTGTGTGGTGGTCATTGTTGTCATGAGTGTAGTTGTTCTTTTGTGTGAGTGTGTAAATTAGTGTGTAATTGTGTTGGTTGTCATGGTTTGGTTTTGTGTGGGTATAGTGTCAAAAGTGTGTGTGTATGTTGTGTCATGGAGATATGGCATTATGGTGGTCATTCTGACCCTGGCGGTCTTTGACCGCCAGGGCGGAGGACCGCGGGAGCACCGCCGACAGGCCGGCGGTGCTCCAATGGGGATTCCGACCGCGGCGGTAAAGCCGCGGTCGGACCGGCACCACTGGCGGGCTCCCGCCAGTGTACCGCGGCCCCATTGAATCCTCCGCGGCGGCGCAGCTTGCTGCACCGCCGCGGGGATTCCGACCCCCCCTACCGCCATCCAGATCCCGGCGGTCGGACCGCCGAGATCCGGATGGCGGTAGGGGGGGTCGCGGGGCCCCTGGGGGCCCCTGCAGTGCCCATGCCACTGGCATGGGCATTGCAGGGGCCCCCGTAAGAGGGCCCCTACATGTATTTCACTGTCTGCTGCGCAGACAGTGAAATACGCGACGGGTGCAACTGCACCCGTCGCACAGCTTCCACTCCGCCGGCTCGATTCCGAGCCGGCTTCATCGTGGAAGCCTCTTTCCCGCTGGGCTGGCTGGCGGTCTGAAGGCGACCGCCCGCCAGCCCAGCGGGAAAGTCAGAATTACCGCCGCGGTCTTTCGACCGCGGAACGGTAACCTGACGGCGGGACTTTGGCGGGCGGCCTCCGCCACCCGCCAAGGTCAGAATGAGGGCCTATGTGTTGTTAGCATGTATGTGTTGAGTTATGGTGGGGTGGAACAGGATAATAGTGTGTATATGGTGTTTTGAATAGTGTGTAGTGCAGGGAGCACATATGGCTAAGGTACAGTGTGTATGTGTGACTTACTTCTCTTCAATAGTCACTGCCATTGTACAATGTCCATTTGGTCCTTCAATGGCCTCTCCCCATCAGCAATCAGCCACCAGTACACCGCCTACAGGACCATAACATCTAAATAAGGTCAGCGGGAACCTGCCATCCTGAAGGCTCTGCAGAGCACTCTGTTCTTTGGTCCGCTGCCACTATCTATTTGCAATAATACTGTCAAGATTTAAATCAGGCCCTTTGTCTCTATTTTGGAAGTTGAAATTCTCCAGCAGGTTGAAGCTGGAGACTGTAGCCGACCAGAGTTCCACAAGGCCAAATACCCCTTTGGTGATGGACTGCTGAACAGGATTTGGTGCTGCAGAGAAGACTGTAGTTAGAGCTGACATGAAGTCAGGCCGACGGGCGATGTACTTTGGGCGGATAGACGAATAGATTGGTCCCAGTTTCTTCTGAGTTCTCAGAGCAGTTTTAAGCTAAAACTATTTTAAGTTCCAAGGTTTGGATATTGGCTATCTGGGAAGCTTTAGTGCTACCACCATGGGTCCCAGACTGGAGGGCCACTGTTGGACCTGGCCCTCTCTGCATGGTTATCCCCAAACTTTTTGCTTTCTTCCTCCTAATTTTTCTGATCTGTTTTTGTTTGCTTTAGGACTCTGGGTACATTACCACTGCTAACCAGTGCTAAAGTGCATATGCTCTCTAAGTTGTGGATTGGTTTTTCCATGATTGGCATATTTGATGTATGAGTAAATCCCTTGTATAGTGCAGCAGGTGTACCCAGAGTCCGTAAATCAAATGCTACTAGTCGCACCGATTGTGCCACCTACAACAAGTAGCCCTACAAACATGTCTCAGGCCTGCCATTGCAGTGTCTGTGTGTGCAGTTTCAAACTGCCATGTTGACCGGGCAAGTGCACTCACTTGCCAGACCCAAACCTTCTCTTTTATTACATGTAAGTCAGCCCTAAAGCAAGCTCAAGGTAGCCCTGTGGGCCGGGTGTGGTGTATTTAAACGGTAGGACATTTACTGGTGTGTTTTACATGTCTTGATAGTAAAATACTTCTAAATTCAGTTTTCACTACTGCAAGACATGTTCCTCCCATAGCGTAACATGGGGATTGCCTTGAAATACATTTTAAATTTAATTTCCCTTTGGAGGCAGATAGACATATAGGGGGTTATTCCAACTTTGGAGGAGGTGGTAATCCGTCCCAAATGTGACGGATTTACCACCAGCCGTATTACGAGTTCCATAGGATATAATGGACTCGTAATACGGCTGGTGGTATATCCGTCACTTTACCGTCACTTTTGGGACGGATTACCACTTCCTCCAAAGTTGGAATAACCCCCATAGAGTTTCGGGTCCATGAACTCATAATTTAAAAATATATCTTTTGGTGAAGTTGTTCTTTGAACTGTGAGTTTGAAAATACCACAATAAGAAAGAGGGCATTTTCTTGCTTAACGATTTTGTGTATCTGCCTGTTTGCTGAATACACGTCTGGGTCAGGATGACAGTTGAGCTATTGGTGAATTCACTCTAGACAGTCACACAAAGGGAACTGAGGTGTGCCCTGCATATCCTTGTGGCCCATCACCTGGCTTATGGTTCTTCCTGAGCTAGAGCGGTAGAAGATTCTGACACTTGCACCTCAATTGGGCTGGACCTGTCCTCACACAAAGCAGTCTCCAACCCCCCGGAGTGTCTGGTGCCAGGGCAGGGAAAGACTGGTTCTTACTCACCACTAAGACTTTTCTTTGAAGTTTGACTACTTTCAAGACAGAAATGGGTATAGGTACTGGACTTCTGACACCACATAGAACACTTCTGAACTGACGACATTCAGTGAACATTCTGCAATGAAGAAGAGCTGGATGCTATAGGAGGTACTGCCACTCTGCCTGCTTCTTTGCTGTACTGGACTGTTGCTTGCTGCTTCTGCACTGGGAGTGAAAGGACTGGACTTGGTTTTCTACATCCTGCTTTCCAAGGTTTGCGTAGGGATTGAACTAAGCTGGCCTCCTGTTAAGAAGTCTTAGGGTCATCATAGACTTCACCTGCCAGCGCCTTGGCTCTCTTGCTGAGAGTCCTGACTTGACAAGTGGGCTAAATCCAGTTCCTGGGCCTTTGGAACTGAGCTCTGGTGCAACCAAGAAAATACTAAGCATATTGACTCAAGAGCTACTTCGGAACCAGTGCAGTTCTCTGACTCTACGCGCTGCCTGCACCGGACCCTTGGTCCCTGCTGAGTGCAACAACCGCAACCTGCAACACTGGCCCAATGGTGCTCTAGCACCTCCAACGTCCCACCACAGCGTGAGTCCTGAATGCTGTGTCACCAACGTCTGTGACACCAAACCCTGACTCCGTTGCAGCACCTATGGCCCCATAGTGTGACTAAGACACCACAAAGTCAACTCCTCGCATCTTGATTAGCTGGAGTCATGGACCCCACTGTGTCATACAGAACCAATGACTCGCCACCGACACCGCATCACCTCCCATCCACCGTAAAGAACAGATGCCTCACCTCCCCAGTAACAGTAAAGAACCAATGCCGCACCAGCTCCAGCTCCAGCAATGCCTCATCTCCCCAACTCAATGCAATGCCTTTGTTTCCTCATTGCTTTCCAAGGTCTTGTCCTCAGGGTTCGTGCGACTCGGTGACCAGCCCACACTCCCTAGCGAGTGTTGGACGTGACTCCATCTAGATGCCATGAAAGCACTGTTGTGTAACCATTTTAGTTATACCTCCAAACACATTATTTTAGCAAACCATGCCTGCCGCTGTGCACTTTAACCTAGATATATTTTATTCAGCTTTGTTTATTATTTTAACAATAGCCACATTTGCGGACTTGTTTTATTTTTCTCTATCTAGCTGTTCTTTGCCTAGGTCAGCACTGCATTCTTAAACAAGACATTTCTTTCACTCTGTGCTTTTCTCAAGGCTGCAGTAAGATACGTTGCTGGTAAACGTGGTTAACGCTTTGTCTCTAGTGTTCATAGAAACATACACACTCTTACGTAGGGATCTTTTCTCAGAACATCTGCTGTTTTATTATAAAAACACTTTTCTGCCCCCTACAGATGACCACAACTGGATGCTGAATGCTGAACACTTTGCTGTAGCTGCTTTTGTGGACTACAGTCCTCTTGCTCAGGTATGAGGGACGATGTCTTCCCAGGGGAACCTGAAGGGAAGAACTATGGCTTAACATGCTGTGCTCTAACACGGCCTATGTAGGAATTATTTTAATGACTCTAGTGACAATATGGTAGCGTTATTTTTATGCTTTACTCTCCTTGTCCCAATTTTAATCCTGTCATGCTTTATCGTCCTGTTTATTGCAGTGCATGCTTTATTTGTCTAAGATGCAGTTGCTTCATTAAACCTTATTGAAACATATACTGCCTCTGATTGTCCTTGTATATGTGAGACTAATGTAAATGAGAGAAACGGATGCGATCTGAGTGACCAATTGTGTCATGCGCTCGGCTACCCAATCATCCCTGCTCTTGGGTGGAGATGAGGCACTGCTAGTTAGCTGGAGCAAAACCCGGATTAGGCCGACAGGTGTCACTTGTAGTGGGTTAGACTCAGTCCCATACAGTGCAAGTGATTCTGCCACTCAAATCCAGTAGTCTCATTAGAATAATGAGAGCCTACACAACACCCCCAGTTGGAGCTATTGTGTTTCTAAGTGCCATACTAAGTTTGAATCATATTGCCTCTGAGATAAGCCTGACTGCTTGAGCCAAGCTACCAAGGGGGTTAGCATGGGTTATCTTATTTCTGTGGCTCTATTACCCTGACTACAGAGAGGGTCACTATTTGAACAGGATGCAAACCACTGTGAACTACAGACTACATTTCACACATGCATCATTTTGAGGGTTTGGCCTCGCTCAAGCTAAGCTGTGCCCAGGTATGGGTTCAAGATGGTTTGAGCCATTTCTGTCTTTGAAAGTCTAACCAAGAGGCCGGCAAACTAGTCATTGGAGTCACTCTGATAGTCCTGGGTTCAGAATCGGAACAGGGCTCAAGCAGCAAAGCACGGTTTTGAGAGTTCAAGGCAGACTTCAGGCACTAAAGCATACCTTCCAGGTACAGAAAAGCAGTCTTCGGAAGTACAAGCAGGCTAGAGCAGCATGCAGACATTTGAGAGTCCTACCACAGGTCCAGTAAAGTATACTGATGAGTGAGTCTGAGGGTCCTGTATTTATACCCAGTACCTTCTTTCAGGAGAAGAAATGTCTAGAGAATTTGCTTTGAAGTGCTTGAAATTTCTTGTGTCTTCTGCCCTGGCTCCAAGCTGGCTGCAGGAACGAAGCAAAGGTAACAAATGCCTGTGTGTAGGCAGGGCACAGCTTTTTCAGTAACAAGAAGAGCTGTGCCCAGCTCTGTTCCCTCCATCCTGACAGCTATGGTGCATTCAGACACATCTAATCCCTCTGTTGTGTGGATATTTGGGAGGAATAAACAAAGTCCAAATGACAAGTACACCCAGTCATGTGACCCAGGAACAGGCTGCAGGCACAAAATAGCTAGGACAGGAAAGTGCCTATATCTTAAACTACAATTTTTCAGATACTAAACATGAAATGTTTACCTGTTTCCAATCATATGTTAGCTCCTTTTAAATGTAACCAGGCAGCCCAATGTTATCCTATGGCAGAGGTAGGCCTCACAATAGTGAAACAGGAATTTACGAGTTTTTCACTACCAAGACAAGTAAATGTTAAAGGTACATGCCCAGCTTTTTAATTCTAATGCAACTAGACCTATGGGCTACCTAGACATATCTTAGGGATGGCCAAAATGCAATAAAAGTGTAGTTTAAGGCTTGGCAAAGAGTATATTTTGCCAAGTCGAATTGGCAGTTTAAAACTGCATTCAGGCTGCAATGGCAATCGTGAGACATGACTAAAGTTGGTGGCACAATCGGTGCTGCAGGCCCACTTGAAGCATTTCATTTATAGGCCATGGATATGTTGTATAGCAATATACCAGCGACTTGTTGCTAAATTAAATATGCCAGTTATAGCAAGGTGGCAGTATTATATGGTATGACTAGGGAGTCTTACCATTTAACCCCTTCGCTGCCAGGCCTTTTCCCCCTCCTGTGCCAGGCCTTTTTTTGGCTATTTGGGGCAGTTTGCGCTTAGGCCCTCATAACTTTTTGTCCACATAAGCTAGCCAAGCCAAATTTGCGTCCTTTTTGTCCAACATCCTAGGGATTCTAGAGGTACCCAGACTTTGTGGGTTCCCTTGAAGGAGGCCAAGAAATTAGCCAAAATACAGTGAAAATTTCGTATTTTTCAAAAAAATGGGAAAAAGTGGCTGCAGAAGAAGGCTTGTGGTTTTTTCCCTGAAAATGGCATCAAAAAAGGGTTTGCAGTGCTAAAATCACCAGCTTCCCATCTTTCAGGAACAGGCAGACTTTAACAGAAAACCCAATTTTTCAACACAAATTTGGCATTTTACTAGGACATACCACATTTTTAAAAAACAATTGTGCTTTCAGCCTCCTTCCAGTCAGTGACAGAAATGGGTGTAAAACCAATGCTGGATCCCAGAAACCTAAACATTTCTAAAACGTAGACAAAATTCTGAATTCAGCAAGGGGTCATTTGTGTAGATCCTACAAGGGTTTCCTACAAAAAATAACAACTGAAAAAGAAAAATATTGAAATTGAGGTGAAAAAAACAGCAATTTTTCTCTACGTTTTACTCTGTAACTTTTTCCTGCAATGTCAGATTTTTGAAAGCAATATACCGTTACGTCTGCTGGACTCCTCTGGTTGGGGGGATATATAGGGCTTGTAGGTTCATCAAGAACCCAAGGTACCCAGAGCCAATAAATGAGCTGCACCCTGCAGTGCGATTTCATTCTATACTGGGTATACAGCAATTCATTTGCTGAAATATAAAGAGTCAAAAATAGCTATCAAGAAAACCTTTATATTTCCAAAATGGGCACAAGATAAGGTGTTGAGGAGCAGTGGTTATTTGGACATCTCTGAATTCCGGGGTGACTATACTAGCATGTGAATTACAGGGCATTTCTCAAATAGATGTCTTTTTTACACACTCTCTTATATTTGGAAGGAAAAAATATAGAGAAAGACAAGAGGCAATAACACTTATTTTGCTAATCTATGTTCCCCCAAGTCTCCCGATAAAAATGATACCTCACTTGTGTGGGTAGGCCTAGCGCCTGCGACAGGAAACGCCCCAAAACTCAACGTGCACACATCACATTTTTTGAAAGAAAACAGAGGTGTTTTTTGCAAAGTGCCTACCTGTAGATTTTGGCCTCTAGCTCAGCCGGCACTTAGGGAAACCTACCAAATCTGTGCATTTTTGAAAACTAGAGACCTAGGGGAATCCAAGATGGGGTGACTTGTGGGGCTCTGACCAGGTTCTGCTACCCAGAATCCTTTGCAAACCTCAAAATGTGGCTAAAAAAACACATTTTCCTCACATTTTGGTGACAGAAGGTTCTGGAATCAGAGAGGAGCCACAAATTTCCTTCCACCCAGCGTTCCCCCAAGTCTCCAGATAAAAATGATAACTCACTTCTGTGGGTAGGCCTAGCGCCCGCGACAGGAAATGGCCCAAAACACAACATGGACACATCAAATTGTTTCATAGAAAACAGTGCCTACCTGTGGATTTTGCCCTGTAGCTCAGCCGGCACCTAGGGAAACCTAGCAAACCAGCGCATTTTTGAAAACTAGAAACCCAGGGGAATCCAAGATGGGGTGACTTGCGGTGCTCTGACCAGGTTCTGTTACCCAGAATCCTTTGCAAACATCAAAATTTGGCCAAAAAACCCACTTTTTCCTCTCATTTCGGTGAAAGAAAGTTCTGGAATCTGAGAGGAGCCACAAATTTCCTTCCACCCAGCGTTCCACTAAATCTCTCGATAAAAATGGTACCTCACTTCTGTGGGTAGGCCTAGCGCCCACGAAAGGAAATGGCCCAAAACACAACGTGGACACGACACATTTTTTCACAGAAAACAGAGGTGTTTTTTGCAAAGTGCCTACCTGTGGATTTTGGCCTCTAGCTCAGCCGGCCCCACGGGGGGGCAGAAATGGCCTATAATAAATTTCCCCCCCATCCCCCACCCCCCCCGGGAGCGACCCTTGCCTACGGGGTCGCTCCCCTTGCGTGACATTGGCGCAAAAAAATCCCCGGTGCCTAGTTGTTTCTGCCCCCCTTTGGGTTAGATTGACCTAAAATCTGGCGATCTGCTCCCAAGGGGGGCAGAAATGGTCCAAATCCAAGCCCCAGGGGAGCGACCCTTGCCTAATTGGTCGCTCCCCATCTCTAAAAAAACTAACAAAAAAAAAAAAAAAAAAAATGTGTCCTGGCGCCTAGAGGTTGAAATGGCCTAAAATAAATTTGCCCCCCAACCCCCCCCCCCCGGGAGCGACACTTGCCTACAGGGTCGCTCCCCCTACGTGACATTGGCGCCCAAAAAAAAAAATCCCCGGTGCCTAGTGGTTTCTGACCTAAAATCGGCCAATCTGCTCCCAAGGGGGGGCAGAAATGGTCTAAATACAATTTGCCCCCCAGGTGAGCGACCCTTGCCTAATGGGTCGCTCCCCATCTCTAAAAAATCAAACAAACAAAAAAAAACCACAAAAAAAAATTTGCCCTGGCTCCTAGAGGTTTCTTCCCCCCCTGCGGGCAGAAATGGCCTAAAATAAATTTGCCCCCCCAAGCCCCCCTCCCCCCAGGGAGCGACCCTTGCCTACGGGGTCGCTCCCCCTGCGTGACATTGGCGCCAAAAATAAAATCACCGGCGACTAGCGGTTTCTGCCCCCCTTGGGGGCAGATTGGCATAGCAAAAAACAGCCGATCTGCCCCCAACGGGGGCAGAAATGGCCTAAATACAATTTTCCCCTCCAGGGGAGCGACCCTTGTCCAAGGGTTCTCTCCCCATCTGTAAAACAAAAAAAAACAAAATATCCCCGGTGCCTAGTGGTTTCTGCCCTCCTTGGGGGCAGATCGGCCTAAAATAATTCCCCCCCCCCAGGGGAGCGACCCTTTCCTAAGGGGTCGCTCCCCTTGCGTGAAATTTACGAAAACAAATAAAACTCCCTGGTGTCTAGTGGTTTCTGCCCCCCTTGGGGGCAGATTGGCCTCATCAAAATATTTGCCCCCTAGGGGAGCGACCCTTGCCTAAGGGGTCGCTCCCCACCTAAAAAAGCAAAAAAACAAAACAAATAGAAAAAAAAAAAGATCCCTGGTGCCCTAGAGGTTTCTGCCCCCCCTGGTGGCAGATCGGCCTAATAATAGGCCGATCTGCCCCAAGGGGGGGCAGAAAAGGCCTTCCCAAAAAAATGCCCCCCCCCGGGAGCGACCCTTGCCCAAGGGGTCGCTCCCTTATGTTCACAACCAAAAAAAGAAAATTCCCTGGTGTCTAGTGGGGTTTCAAAAGCCGGATTGCAAGCAATCCATCTTTTGAAACCCTGGGAGAGACTTTGAAGGGAAGGAAATACATTTCCTTCCCTTTGAAGCCTCTCCGGGTCTCCCCCACGTGATTGAAAGAGAAATGGTGAGCATTTCTCTTTCAATCGCGCTGGAAGCAGAGCTTCCAGCTCGATGGGGGAGACCCTGTGACTAATCAGCGCGCGCTCGCGCGCTGACGTCATAGGGGGGCTTGGGTGGGGGGTCTGGGGTGGAAGGGGAAGGGCTTCCCCTTCCATCCCCGCCTTGGGGGGGTGGGTGGGGTGCACGGGGGGCGTGCTAGCGCTCCCCCAAGTTCCTGTGACTTGGACGAGGTAACCTCGTCCAAGGCACACAGGAACTGTAGCCTTGGACAAGGTCACCTCGTCCAAGGCAAAGAATAGGTTAATACTAACACGTTACCCAGAAGTGGACCTTGAGTTCACACAAGTAAACCTTAGCTCAATCCTGATAGAGTGGCAAAGAGTAGCCTGGCTACTTAGAGGAGCATGTGTAAAGCATTTCACAAAACCCACATGGTGGATCAGTGATTGACATGACTCAAAAGGAAATCCAGCACCAATTAAGAAAAATAAAGCAGATTTTTATCTTAATTTAGACACCAAAAAGACCTTTGTATCTTACATACAACTGAATTTGTGGATTTGTAAAGCATTTAAAAATAGATGCACTTTTAGTTTTCAAAAGGCTACCTTTGAAGTCAATAGGGGAAAAGCACAGGGTGCAATTGATCACTTTTGGGGTTAGTTCTTTGGAGCCCACCTTGAGTTAAGGTCTTTCAGGGCCCTAGATCAAGTCTCAACAAACAGTATCTTGTTACCTTGCACAGTCAGTCCGGATGCAGGGGTGCTCTGGCTTTCCTTGGTGCTAATGGGATCCTCAGCACTTGATGAGCACACACTTGGAGGTGGCTCTACACTCTACCTTCGAAGAGTAAAGACCTTTGGGGACCTAGGATCTGGATTCCACAGCTGAAACTTTGCTACCACATCCCGTGGCTCCAGGTGCAGAGGTAGCCTTGCAACTGTCAATCACAGAAAGGTTGCACCAAAGATGCTTTTCCACTCGCTCGAAGTCACCTCCTTCAGGATGCAGGATCTCAGCAGTGGGGTAATTTCCAACACCAGCCACTGTTACTGGGAGTTGCTCTGGAGTCTGTGGTTTACGGGAGGGGGTCGGTTACCAGGATGGCGACCGACAAGCCTTGGCAGCGGGAAAAGTCGTCTATGGACACTTCGGCAGCTGGAGGTCAACAGGGGTGGTGTAGGGTCTCGAAAAATGGTGTGAGCCTTACAAAAGCTCCAGGGTGCAGATCACCAACTTTCTTTGGGCTCACTCAAGAGGGGCATGAAGGGCTGCACTTTTTGTGATGCAGCACAACAATTCTTCTGCAGGTTGCAGGTGACTGGTGCCAGCAGTCAGGAGACTGTTTATTTTTGACACAAGCAAATGTTGATCACACAGATCCAGTAAATGGGTTCGTCAGGGAACTTCATTGTCTTCTCTTTGTCCTGCGGCAGAGTCCAAAGTCCTGTTGTCAGTTTCTAGAGTCTTCTTTGTGCCTCTTCTCGGATTCAAAGTCAGAACTGAGGTTCTAATACCAGGGGAGCCCCTTAAATCCTAGTTTAGGTGATGTAAAGGGTGTAAGGGACAGTGCTCAATGGGCTTCTGGTACCTGCGGCTAGTCCACCCCAGAGGTGATGACTTCATGTGGGAGTACATCACTTTTCTAAACAGAATCCTCTAACTGAAAGGTTTGCCAACATGGGAGAACCTTCCCTCAGCTGTATGGACCTCATAACACAGCCTATAAGTGTGGCTAATCTCTTGGAGGTGTGTGACTCCACCCATCCTACATAACTAATTTTCCACCTGTAAGCCTGGACAGGGCAGGAAGGGCTTTGTTCTTCAGTGGGGGACAAGAGATTACATATCAAAGGCGGTGAAAGCCTTTGAGATTTTGCCGCTTTGATTACTGGAAATGCTAGTGTTAGAAATGGGGTCTTTGGTTGGCAGTCAGGTTACCCCCTGCCCAAGCAAGGACCCTCACTCTAGTCAGGGTAAGTCAGACACAATCCAAATTATCCTGTGCCCACCCTCTGGTAGCTTGGCATTGAGCAGTCAGGCTTAACTTAGAAGGCAATGTGTAAAGTATTTGTGAAATAAATCATGCAATAACACAGTGTAGCACCACAAAAATACACCACATAGTGTTTATAAAAATATATAATATTTATCTGGTTAAATGAAGGCCAAAACGATTGAGATTTGGTAAGTACATTTTGAATTCTCACTGTAGGAAATAATAAATGAAGTCTTTAGTCTTTAAAAAGCAACAAATCTCTTTTGCAAGCACCAAGTACATAACTTGCATTCAAGTTCTCCACAAGGGGCGGCAGAGGAGGAGATGCATTGAAAATGGTGAGGCGTGCTTCGATTGTACCGGCGCACACAGACAATGCATCTTTGAGTTTTCACGCAGGGCAGTCTTTACGTTGATTTCCCGCATGCAGACTGGGATCTTCTTTGGGTTGCGGGGTTTTCAGACGCCCTGGGGAAGATGCGTTGAAATCCTGGGCATGCAGGACGAAGTCATAGGAGCTGCGTAGATCCGGTGGGCAACGCGTGGAAATTTCTGCTGCACGGCTGGCGCTTGAGTAGATTCCTCTCAGGAAGTCTGGCTGAGTCGTTCCGGCTCAGCTTTGCATTGATTCCGTGGGCTGTGCATCGAAGTTCTGATCATAACGCTGAATGCTGCATCGATCTCCACTTCGGGGAGCTGGGCTGTGTCATTCTGGTTTGGCATGCAGTGAATTTCTCGCCGCAATGCATGATGTGCATCGTTTCTTGCAGGCTGTGCGTTGAATTTTCGCAGCACAAGGAGTTCTCTTGCATGATGAAGTCTTTTTGGTCCTGAGACTTAAAGGAACAGGAGGTAAGCTCTATCCAAGCCCTTGGAGAGCACTTCTCAGCAGAGCCAGAGGGCAGCAAGGCAACAGGACAACAGCAGGACAGCAGTACTTTGCAGAAAAGCAGTCAGGTGAGTCCTTTGGGTAGCCAGGCAGCCCCTCTTGGCAGGTTGCAGATTCTGGTTCAGGGATTCTTCTCCAGTGGTATCTTGTCCAGACGTGTCTGAGTTTGTAGGGTCAGAGACCCTGCTTAAATACCCAAATGTGTGTTTTGAAGTGGGGGAGACTTCAATGAGTGGCTTAGAAGTGCACAAGCTCCCCTTTTAGTTCCATCCTGTCTGGCAGGGTCCCAGTAGGGGGTGTGGCAGTCCTTTGTGTAAGGGCAGAGTACTGTCCTTTGACATGTAAGTGTCAGGCCCTCCACCCTCCCAGCCCAGGAAGACCCATTCAATATGCAGATGTGTGCAAGTGTTACTGAGCGTCCTGTGATTGGGGTTTGTCTGAGTGGAATTTTGTATTACTATTCTGGCCATACTAAATGTGACCTAGTTACTCCTTTCAGATTTGAAACTACCACTCAAACAGGATATGAGGGTAGCCCTAATGCTAGCCTATGAAAGGAGCAGGCAACACAGCATTGTAAAAGAATTTAGGAGTTTTACAGTAATGGGACATATAGAACACACATGTTCATGTCCTGCCTTTTACCTACATAGCACCCTGCCCTATGGGCTACCTAGGGCCTACCTTAGGGGTGACTTATACGTAAAAAAGGGGAGTTTAAGGCTTATCAGTTACTTTTAAATGCCAAGTCAAAGTTACAGTGAAACTGCACATGCAGGCCCTGCAGTGGCAGGCCTGAGACATGGTTAGGGGGCTACGTATGTGCGTGTCACAACTAGTGCTGCAGCCCACTAGTAGCATTTCTAGTAGCATTTCATTTACAGGCCCTGGGCACATGTAGTGCACTTTACTAGGGACTTACAAGTAAATTAAATAAGCCAATTAGGTATGAGCCAATGTCATCATGTTTTAAAGAGAGAGCACATGCACTTTAGGAGTGATTAGCAGTGGTAAAGTGCGCAGAGTCCTAAAGCCAGCAAAAATGAGGTCAGAAAAAGAGAAGGAGGAAGGCAAAAGGTTTAGAGGTGACCCTGCAGAAAGGCCATTTCCAACAGCTAGCAATTCTGGAAGGGAGGAGGTGTGACCTCCTTCCTGCGCAGGTCCTTTGTCTTGACCCTAGCACAGCAGGAGAGCAGACACTCGTCTTGGTGGCAAATGGCTTGGGGGTGCCGCCAAGGCAAGAGAAAGCTGGCAATGTGGTGGGTGTGATCTAAGGACTCCATCAGAGTATATGCTAGCTAACCCTGAGCATGAGAATCATGCTCAGGGTTGAAAAGCACAGTGTTTGATATCAAACACGTTGGAAATCAGCTGGACTACCATAAAGCTGGACATCTGGGGTTTTCCTGGGTGCCAGCCCATGTAATTCAATGGGCCACTGGTCAGTTGTGGTAGAATTAGTTTTAAATGCTATCACAAGATCAAATATGTTTGTGCAGATATGTCCACACTCACCACACAGTGCATCCTGCTTCCTGGGCTATAGGAGGCCTGCCTTAAGGGTGACTGACCTGTTCTATGGCCATGAAGGGACTCTGCCAGCACTTGGTGTGGGCAGAGCCAAATTTGAGCAGACAAGCTGCTCGTGCAGGCTGATATGGCGGCTCTTCAGGCTTTGCTATTACTTTGGTCACTCAAGATGGCACAGTCAGTGGTGCTGCCCTGGTGACCCCTTCATCTTCCATGCCCTGGGTAATGCTCGTACCATTTACTAGCACCTTACAGTCCTTGATAATCCTTGATGCTCGTACCATTTACTAGCCCCTTACAGTCCTTGATAATCAGGTTTATAAAATAGTTGCACAATTTAAGGAAAAGAGCACTGGCACTGAGGTCTGATTAGCATGTCAAAGGTCAAAAACGACAGCATCAAGCTGCAAAAAGTGGGGGGTGGCCATCCAAAAAGGAGACTTTATAACACCAATCAGGTGCAAACCAATTTTGCCGTGTTTTTAGGAAGGAGTACAAGCCCTTTAGAATGGATTAGCAGTGATAATCTGCACAGAATCTGCAAAGGACAACAAAAACACATTTTGCGTAATAGTAGGGTGAATGCAAAACGTTTAGGATAAGACCACTCTATGGCTAACAGGTCTAACAGGAATCATAATAAGAATGGAAATTTCACCAAAATGGGTGTTTTAACTTCCAAGAGTTTTAAACATCAAAAAGAGGTTTTGAAGTGATTGAAGGGAAATACCTTCTTGACTAAAACCTGAAAAATTTGTCTTTAATGATGATTCTGTAGATTATCAGGGCAACGTAATTTATACAGAAGGTTGTCCATTGTTAATACAAAGCTGAAAGCATTTTTATAGTGGATTTTTCCAACTTCAATTAAAGAGACGTGCAGCTTCCTGTTTTTACCAAATTATAAACAAAACTATGTTAAGACATTCTCAGAAATTGTTCTACCTAAAATTAATCATCATAATAGGAGTAAATACTTTGATTGGAAACAGGAGGCTATGTAGGTCCTTAATAAGATAAAATGCTTATCAAAGTATACAGTCCTATAACAACCAGATACTTGCAAACTGTTTGTCCTGGAAACTGATGCATCTGGTCGAGATACTGGACCAGTATCTTTCCAAGAAGGCATTTTATTTGTTGATACAGCCAAATAGCTTTCTTTTTCAGAAACTCTAATCTCAGAATATAATTATTTAGTGTTAGAGAAAGAGCTGATACTAATTAAAGAAGCCTTCTTATAGAGTATACATGTCCTTCTAGGGTCTTAATTCAAGGTATTGTTTTGTATTGGTCATTGAAATATAATGGCTGAATGTTGGAACAGTCATCAAGTTTGCTGGGATTTTTCAGCAATAAGATTTCTCAATCACATATTTACCTGGAAACGTAAATATGTTTTCTTCCAGCCTCACTAGACAATATCTGGAACTGAATGAATTTGGAACCAAAGAGCATATTTTCCTTCCAGTGTCTTTGTGACAGCAACATTGACCAATAGATTCTTAGAGCAAATCAGCTGTGAAACTAGAGATATCAATTAATTTCTATTTCACAAGTACAGTCCTTTTTAAGTTATAATGAAAGCTAATCATTTACAGGAAGAGATTGTTAATATTATGTAAAAATCTTTGAGAAGGGCTGACTTCAACTTTCTTATGATTCATTAATCTTTGGCTATAGGGGAATGAAAACTACAGGAGTGCTACTTAAGAGGTAATTCTGTTGGCTTAGTCTTCGATGTGAAGTGCATACATTTTAAAGTTTTTGAGGAACTTGTGCTCAGAAGAAAACAAAAATACAGAAGAAAGCCAGTTGCTTTTTTAACTCTGCGTTGCCAACAAGGCCTTGGGAGATAATGTCTATAAATGTTATTGTGAACTTACCAATTTCAGAAGATTGTGCCACTATAATGGTGATGGTTAATTCATTTGTCAAGATGGCACACATTCAGCTTGCAGAAATGTCCATTTGCATTGAAAATGGCTAAAGCTGTTTAATCAAACATCTTATAATTCCTCTGAAGTTCATTTTTGGTCATGGATCTCAATACAATTCAACATTTTGGAATTCATTTTGTAAAAGACATGGAACCCACAGAGTTTCACTACTTCTGGATCTCATCCACAAGCAAATGGACAAACTGAAAGCCTGAACAGAACTCTGAAAGAATGTTTGAAAGTATACGTCCCTGATCTTCAGAATGATTGGAAATCCATGTTCCCTGCTTCAGAGTTTATATAGAATAATTCAGTTCACATTTCAACTACATTGTTTCTTTTTTTTGCCCTAACTGGATTTCATCCTCATGTTTTTCCTGAGGTTTCCAAAGTCCTGCATCCTTTTCGTTCAGTCCAAGCTGTCTTTCAAAACATCACTCATGTCAGAGAAATTCTTCTTCAGAATCTGAAAAAAGCTACATTAATACAAACTATGCAGGCTAATCAATAAAGAGAGCCAGCTCCAAGTTATGAGAAAGGTCCCAATTTAGGGTTGTGTTCTACCTTCTTCTTTTCATAGGTGTAAACTAAGTCCAAAATATTATGGCCCATTTAGCATAAGTAGAATCATAAATACTAGCACTTTCAGATTGAGGCTCCCCTATATCCAGATTTTCATGTTTCCCTATCTTTAAAAAAGGAAGGAAATATAGTTCCTAGAACATCAAAGTCTGTTATGCTTGATGAACAATGAAGTATAGAAAAACTTACAACTCTCACAATTTTCAACTTGTTAGAGGGAAATTACAATTCCTTATTGATTGATTAATCCTTGTGATTGTTCTTTAGAATCTGTAGAATCTTAACACTCTCCTCATCTAGTTAGACAATGTATTTGGAGAAACCCTTGTAAACGTAGAGCTTCAAATAGTGTTAGCAACCACTTTCCTGGAGGCTGAGTTCACCTTTTCTGATGCTAATTGAAGGTGCCTCTACTTTGGATTAGCATTTTACTGCTGCATGGCGTCTTTCAAGTTTCAGGCAACATGGCCTGAGTTTCAGTAGAATCACACTCTATGGCTTTGTTGTTCCCTGCAGTGAATCAGTAACAAGGCAGGTATGACATTTTCATTTCTTCCATTGTGCTTTACTTTTAATCTCAGCTACCTATGACAATGCTGGAAACAGAGGTTGCTTCACAAAGTGATCGGCCCTTTCTCTACCTCAATAAAAGAGCGCAGCCATCTCCTTAGTGACTTATCTTTGACATCCAGGTCACCTCATAGGTCCTGAAGACCCTAAGACACTCTGGTTCCCAAATGTTTTGCTGCCCACCCCTCCAGGAAGATGGTCTTGAGAGGGATTCTAATGAGCAATCTTGGCTATTCATCCCACCACAGAAATCCTGAATCAATATCCATCTAAACTAACTACCTTGTTCTTGTGCACATTAATGACTGGGAAGCTTGGAGGCTGGCAATATTGTTCTTCCTGTGTGTGTCTACTTCTATAATACTGTCTGGGGTGCAGTGTCATAGAGTGGGAAGTTTATGGAAGGAGGAGGGGTATCTGTCCTGACTAGCTGCAGGAATACCAGGTTTAGGTTTCCGTCTATGTTGATCTGTTGAACTGCAGTGTCTATGTGCATTGCCCTTGTTTCTTACCTTGCTGTGTCCCCTGTTATTCTTTGGAAGGTATGAGGGTGGAGGCATCTAGGCTTATAGCCTTCCTGTATAAATTATTTGCCTGACCGCTATTTCCTCTTCCTCTCCCAATTGTTGGTCCATAAGTTACCATAGTTACCTAAAGTACTGTTCCTCTTTGACATCACCTCTCCTCTGCAATCGCTCATAGCAGACATTTGTAGGGCAATGAGGGTTTGGGGTCCTTGGTTATGACCATCTGGGCAAAGATCATAAACTATGTTAGGGGACCTGGGATGAGGAACTCCAGCTTGTTAAAAGACAAAGATGGTCATTACCGGCGGTAAAAAAATTTGAATTACGACCGTGGCGGAAACCGCCAACAAAGACAGGCATTTTAACACTCCGACCGCCACGGCGGTACAAACAAACAGTGCGGCGGTCACCGCAACAGACAGGCGGAGGACAATGTACCGCCCACAGTATCACAACCTACCACCTTTTCCGGAGCAGATTCACTGCGGACAAAAAAAACGCGGAAACAGGACTTCAAAGAGAAAAGGCTCACCTCTACACACCCCACAAGGAATCCGGATGCCATGGAACCAGAGCTGCAGATCCTGCCAGCCCTTATCTTCTTGCTCCTCTAGCAGGAGCACGAATGCCGGCGGCGAAGACCACAGTGAGTACTGCACCTACGACACAGGGGAGGGGGGAGGGAAAAAACAGGGACACACACACGCAACACGCAACACCCCCACCCCCACCCTCACCCACGACAACACATACACTAACACAGCATGATACATTACAGTTACAGCGCCAACCCCCGGAAGAATGCAAAGACCAAAGAAAATAAGTGTAACCATTGTAATATATTAAAATCCAGTACGCAAAAATATACATATATACACTATAAACAAAATATACACCAAGAGTAGTAGTCCAGGTAGTGCTCCATTGAAGTCCATCGAACACTGGGCCCACACGGTATGGGCGAGGCCCAAACAAGATCCACGACCAGGGCGAAGGGAACACTGCAGGGGCATCAGATAGCAATAAAACAGGCACATCAGGGGGAGGGAAAGGGGGGGCACCTCTGCCGGTTGAGTGCACGACGCCAAATCCACGAGGGGGGCACATGCCCACTGTTCAATCCTGGGGAGTGCAAAGCCACAGTCTCTCAAGTCTCTACAGTGGGTGGTTTGCCCACTGTTTCATCCTGGGGAGTGCAAAGCCACAGTCTCTCAAGTCTCTACAGTGGGTGGTTGCCCACTGTTCCATCCTTGGGAGGGCAAAGCCACAGTCACCCAAGTCTCTACAGTGGGTGGTTTGCCCACTGTTCCATCCTGGGGAGTGCAAAGCCACAGTCTCTCAAGAGGATAACCGTCTCCACTGGTTCTGGAGGGGGATTTGTGCCCAGAGTGCTTCATTCTGCCAAGTACTGAGGTAGTAGATGTAAATCTCTATTGATTCTGTAGGGGGCTTGGTGCCCAGAGTGCTTCATCCTGCCAAGGACTGAGGTAGTGGATGAGATACTCCACTGATTCTGGATGGGGCTTGGTGCCCAGAGTGCTTCATCCTGCCAAGGACTGAGGTAGTGGATGTAAATCTCCACTGGTTCTGGAGGGGGCTTTGTGTCCAGAGTGCTTCATCCTGCCAAGGACTGAGGTAGTGGATGTAAATCTCCACTGGTTCTGGAGGGGGCTTAGTGCCCAGAGTGCTTCGTCCTGCCAAGAACTGAGGTAGTGGATGAGATACTCCACTGGTTCTGGAGGGGGCTTGGTGCCCAGAGTGCTTCACCCTGCTTGTGACGGACTCAGTAGCGTCAGTGCCCTTGGCGCTCATGGGCCAGCGGTGCTTGTGGCGGCGGTGCCCTGTTCAGCGGTGCTTGTAGCGGCCGTGCCCTGCTCAGCGGTGCTTGTAGCGGCGGTGTCCTGTTCAGCGGTGCTCGTGGCGGCGGTGCCCTGTTCAGAGGTGCTTGTAGCGGTGGTGCCCTGTTCAGAGGTGCTTGTCAGCGGTGCTTGTAGCGTCGGTGCCCTGTTCAGCGGTGCTTGTGGCGGCGGGGTCCTTTGCAGAGACTCAGCTGCTGGCGGGGCTGGTGCTGGCGGTCCTCTCTGGCCCAGCGGGGCTGGTGCTGGTGGTCGTGTCTGGCCCAGCGGGGCTGGTGCTGGCGTTCGTGTCTGGCCCAGCGGGGCTGGTGCTGGCAGTCCTCTCTGGCCCAGCGGCGCTGGTGCTGGCGGTCGTGTCTGGCCCAGCGGGGCTGGTTCTGGCAGTGGCCTCTTGGGCAGCAGGGCAGGTGCTGGCGGTGGCCTCTTGGGCAGCAGGGCAGGTGCTGGCGGTGGCCTCCTGGGCAGCGGGGATGATGGCGGTGGTCTCCTGGGCAGCGGGGATGATGGCAGTGGCCTCCTGGGCAGCGGGGATGATGGCGGTGGCCTCCTGGGCTGCGGGGCTGATGGCGGTCTTGTCCGCCATGCTGCTCTTCCCAGACCTGCTGACTTTCTTGTGGCTGTTCCCCACCTTGGAAGGTGTCACAGCTGACTCCACACTCCCACCTGGACCCCTGGGAGAGGCTTTGGTGGCTGGAGTCTTCCCCCTCTCCCGCCGGGCACTGGTCAACTTTTGATGCTTCACAGGTGGGGGACTGTCCGTGCTGTGGCTCTGTGCCACACTGGCTGCCCTGGTGGCCAGTACACTCCAGATTCCGGTGACTACAGGCACCACTGGTTCCGGAGATGTTGTGGCTGAGGTGCTAGGTTGGGACCTGGAGAGTCGGGCCCTAGGAGACGCACGGGGTGGAGGAGGTGTGGGAAAGAGGTCAAGGTTAGACAGGAAAAGGTTTTTGGAGACACTGGGACGGGTAGCTGGAGGGGGTTGTGGTTGTAGGAGGTGTTTGTTTGGTGACTTTGGGTGAAGGTGCATGCGCTGGAGGCTGTCGTGAGGTAGATGGCTGTTGGGTGGGTGTGTGCCTGTGTTTGTGTATCTTGAGAGGTGGCATCACAGACACAGTGGGAGAGGACACAGGGGACGTGTGAATGGCAGTGGGGGTGGTGACTGCACGTGAGCAGGGTGTGGTGGTGTGTGTGCTGGTGATGGCCAGAGTGGCTGTAGATGTAGTGCTTGCAGGTGTGAGTGTAGACGAGACTGGGAGGGAGGAGGGAGATGAGGAGGAGGTGGACACAGTGGAGGCAGTAGATGTTGGTGTGTCTGCATGTGTGTGATGCTTGCGTGAGTGCCTGTGGGATGTGTGGTGCTTATGTTTGCCTGAGCTTCCCTTGTGTGTTGACATGTGTGCATTCTGGTCTGAAGGTGTGCTTGGGATAGGCTGAGGTGGAGGGGATTGGGTCTGGGTGGAGGAAGTTGGAGGGGGGAGGCTAGACACAGGGACAATGGCTGCCATCAATGCTAAGGCCAGAGTCTGAAAAGCGCGCTGAAGGGCCGCCTGACCAGAATGAATGCCCTCCAGGAATGCATTTGTTTGTTGCAACTGCCTTTCTACATCCTGGATGGCATTCAAAATGGTAGACTGCCCAACAGTGAGGGACCTGAGGAGGTCAATGGCCTCCTCACTGAGGGCAGCAGGGGTGACTGGGGCAGGGCCTGAGGTGCCTGGGGCGAAGGTGATGCTCACCCTACTGGGTGAGCAGGCACGGGGCAAAGGCTGAGGTGCTGCTGGGAGGGTGGTGCTGGTAGGGGGGGTGTCGGCTGTACCTGTAGATGCGGGGGGCACAGATGTTGCCGCCACCACAAGGGAGCTCCCATCAGAGGACGAGTCCGTGTCACTGGTGTCAGCTCCTGTCCCCGCCGTGGAGCTCCCCTCACCCTCCTTCCCACTGGTGAAATCAGACTCCGTAGTCTCGCCCTCCAGGGCAATGTGGGATGCAGCTCCCTCGTGCTCCGGTGCCACTGCTAGTCCGCCTGATGATGCTAATGCACACAAGAACAGGGAGACCACAAAAAGTGGGGGGACGACAGAAGAAAGACATGCATTACTGCTACCGTTGGCGGACACGACAGACACAGAATTCCCCTGCACTACGCCGCGCACTTGGGCTCCACTGTTCAATCCCTGGGACATGGCCTACAAGGCTATGGATGACATCTGCACACATGGATGACACAGGAGCATGACTAGGTGTACTTGGCACTGTACAGAGGTGGGGTGCCACATGGCCTGCATTACGGAGGGACCTTGCCTACTAAACTCGCCCTGGCCTAGGGAAACCCCCTTGTGGCTGCTGTGATGCCCCCAAGCACCCATCCAACTCCGGGTACGCCACCGCCAGGATCCTGAACATCAGGGGGGTCATGGTGCGACGTGCATCCCTCCCATGTTGGGAGGCCATCCCCAGCTGGGCCTCCGCCGTCTTCTTGCTCCAGCGGCGAATGTCCTCCCATCTCTTACGGCAGTGGGTGCTCCGTCTGTTGTAGACCCCCAGGGTCCGGACGTCCTTGGCGATGGCACGCCAAATATCTTTTTGCATTGCCCATACAGCATGCTCCCAGTGTACTTACCTGTTTGTCTGGAGGACAGTAGAGAAGCGTGTACTGGGGGAGGACCCCATCCACAAGTTTCTCCAACTCCTCTGATGTGAAGGCGGGGTCCCTTTCCCCAGACACTCAAGCCATTGTCTCTTCCAGACCGAGGTCACAGCAGCACTTGCAGTGTAGGTCCTCTCCTGTCGAAGATCAGGTATCGAGTGATTGAACAGATAGAAAATGGCGGTCATGTCCGCGGTGGTTCGTACCGTCACTGCCGGCGTACATTGTCATTGGCTCCTGGGACCCATAATGTCCAATGGTAACCAATGCAGCATTGCGCCACGGTCTTCACCCGCCTACTGCGGCGGTGTACAACGCCAGTGCAGTTATCTCACATCCCATTGTCCCACTTTACAGGTCAGGCAGCCGCCATTTCAGGGGCCCACATGGCTTAATTTATAACTGTGTCACACATACCTAGGCCTAGCCTCAACACATATACAGGACACTTTTCGGATTATGATTCGTGTTCTGTGTAAGCTGTGGGTACGTACCTCTGAGTTGGTTGACTCTGTGCTCGCTGTTGTCCTTCATAGGCACCGTCCGCTAGGACATGTGAGGAGATGGCGGCATCCTCTGGTGTACAGACCGCTGGTGGACCTGTCGACAATGGAGAAAAGACATGAGATCATCACCTATAGGCTTGACCCTGCCACAATCCAGGAACTGTGTGCCCAGCTGGAGCCAGACCTGATGTCAGCTATCCGCCATCCCACAGGAATCCCCCCTCAAGTGCAGGTGCTGTCAGTACTCCATTTCCTTGCAAGTGGGAAATTTTAAACAACAGTGGCCATAGCATTAGGGATGTCCCAGCCTATGTTTTCCAATGTGTTGTCCAGAGTGTTGTCTGCCCTGCTGAAACACATGCGGAGCTACATCATTTTCCCTCAGGTGGAGGATTTGCCTACAGTGAAAGGTGATTTCTATGCCCTGGGACATATCCCCAACATCATAGGTGCCATTGATGGGACACATGTGGCTTTGGTCCCGCACAGGAGTGAACAGGTGTACAGAAACCGGAAGAGTTATCATTCGATAAATGTACAGATGGTATGTTTGGCCGACCAGTACATCTCCCATGTGAATGCCAAGTTCCCTGGCTCAGAGCATGACGCCTACATCCTGCGGAATAGCAGCATCCCTTATGTGATGGGTCAACTCCAGAGGCACCATGTGTGGCTATTAGGTGAGCACCTGGAAGCAAGTCAGTGGGAATGGTTGTCTGGGTCTGGGGACATCCCTACAGGTTAGTGTGTGTCTAACAGTTGTCCCTCGCCATTTGCAGGTGACTCTGGTTACCCCAACCTGTCATGGCTACTGACCCCAGTGAGGAATCCCAGGACAAGGGCAGAAGAACGCTACAATGAGGCCCATGGGCGAACTCAGCGAATTATAGAGCGGACCTTCGGCATCCTGAAGGCCAGGTTCAGGTGCCTCCACTTGACAGGTGGATCCCTTATCTACTCAACAAAGAAGGTGTTCCAGATCATCGAGGCCTGCTGTATGCTTCACGGCTTAGCTTTGCGATGACAGGTGCCTTTTCTGCAAGAGGATGGTCCAGATGGCGGTGTTGTTGCAGCTGTGGAGCCTGTGGACAGTGAAGATGAGGAAGCAGAAAAAGAGGACATGGACAACAGGAACTCGGTGATCCTGCAATATTTCCAGTGAAAACACAGGTAAGAATACAGACCTGCCTACTACATGTACTTTAACACTACTACCTCTCTACTGTCTGTCGTTTTCACCCAGTGTATTGTCACTGAGTTGTCACTTTCCCTTATGATTTCACAGTTGTGGGTCCCACAGTGTTACATCTGCTTTGTTTCCTCATGGACTAGAGCTGTGTGACATAGGTATGTTGACATTACAATTGAAAGAGCATTTTGTCACTGTAATTGCTAATACACTATTTCAAAATCACAGACTGACTCCAGATTGTTTTGTGCTTCAAGGGTGTTTATTTAAGTGCTCAATATTGGAGGGGGTTGTAAAATGGTGAGGGGTGATGGTGGAGGAATGTCCATATCAGAGTCCAGTCTATTAGTCTCACAGGTGCAGTCCCCAAATGGGCATAGGAAGTGGAGCTGGGGCAGTTTGAGGATGGATAGAGTGAGAAATTGGGACAGAAAGATGACATTCAGGGTGGTCTCATTTCTTGGCGGGGGTCTTAGCATCGTTCTCTGTCTTTGTCCTGGATCTCAGGGACCGTTTGCAGAGTGGTTCTCCCTCTGCAGGGGGTGGGGTGCTGGTGTGGTGGTCCTGTGGCGGTGCCTCCTGCCCACTAGCGCCGGCGGAGGTGGTGGGCATTTCATCGTCCATGCTAGTGTCAGGGGCCCCTTGTTGTGCCACAGTGTCCCTCCTGGTGTTGAGTACTTCCTTCAGCACCCCTACGATGGTGCCCAGGGTGGAATTGATGGTTCTGAGTTCCTCCCTGAAGCCCAAATACTGTTCCTCCTGCAGGCGCTGGGTCTCCTGAAACTTGGCAAGTACTGTTGCCATCATCTCCTGGGAGTGGTGGTAGGCTCCCATGATGGAGGAGAGGGCCTTGTGGAGAGTGGGTTCCCTTGGCCTGTCCTCCCCTTGTCGCACAGCAGCCCTCCCAGTTCCCCTGTGTTCCTGTGCCTCCGTCCCCTGGACCGTGTGCCCACTACCACTGCCCCCAGGTCCCTGTTGTTGTTGGGGTGGTGGGTTAGCCTGGGTTCCCTGTAGTGGTGGACACACTGCTGCTTGACGTGTCCTGGGGTCAGAGGTATGGGCCCGCTGGGTGGGTGCTGCGCTGGTGTTTCCAGAGGTGGGAAGGTCTGTAGTGGCCTGTGACTGTGTCAGGGGAACTGTAGGAAGTTGGCTCTGTATGTGCTATTTCAAAGTAAGGAATAGCATGCACAGAGTCCAAGGGTTCCCCTTAGAGGTAAAATAGTGGTAAAAATAGATAATACTAATGCTCTATTTTGTGGTAGTGTGGTCGAGCAGTAGGCTTATCCAAGGAGTAGTGTTAAGCATTTGTTGTACATACACATAGACAATAAATGAGGTACACACACTCAGAGACAAATCCAGCCAATAGGTTTTTGTATAGAAAAATATCTTTTCTTAGTTTATTTTAAGAACCACAGGTTCAAATTCTACATGTAATATCTCATTCGAAAGGTATTGCAGGTAAGTACTTTAGGAACTTCAAATCATCAAAATTGCATGTATACTTTTCAAGTTATTCACAAATAGCTGTTTTAAAAGTGGACACAGTGCAATTTTCACAGTTCCTAGGGGAGGTAAGTATTTGTTAGGTTAACCAGGTAAGTAAGACACTTACAGGGCTTAGTTCTTGGTCCAAGGTAGCCCACCGTTGGGGGTTCCGAGCAACCCCAAAGTCACCACACCAGCAGCTCAGGGCCGGTCAGGTGCAGAGTTCAAAGTGGTGCCCAAAACACATAGGCTAGAATGGAGAGACGGGGGTGCCCCGGTTCCGGTCTGCTTGCAGGTAAGTACCCGCGTCTTCGGAGGGCAGACCAGGGGGGTTTTGTAGGGCACCGGGGGGGACACAAGCCCACACAGAAATTTCACCCTCAGCAGCGCGGGGGCGGCCGGGTGCAGTGTAGAAACAAGCGTCGGGTTTTCAATGTTAGTCTATGAGAGATCTCGGGATCTCTTCAGCGCTGCAGGCAGGCAAGGGGGGGGTTCCTCGGGGAAACCTCCACTTGGGCAAGGGAGAGGGACTCCTGGGGGTCACTTCTCCAGTGAAAGTCCGGTCCTTCAGGTCCTGGGGGCTGCGGGTGCAGGGTCTCTCCCAGGCGTCGGGACTTTGGATTCAAAGAGTCGCGGTCAGGGGAAACCTCGGGATTCCCTCTGCAGGCGGCGCTGTGGGGGCTCAGGGGGGACAGGTTTTGGTACTCACAGTATCAGAGTAGTCCTGGGGTCCCTCCTGAGGTGTTGGATCTCCACCAGCCGAGTCGGGGTCGCCGGGTGCAGTGTTGCAAGTCTCACGCTTCTTGCGGGGAGCTTGCAGGGTTCTTTAAAGCTGCTGGAAACAAAGTTGCAGCTTTTCTTGGAGCAGGTCCGCTGTCCTCGGGAGTTTCTTGTCTTTTCGAAGCAGGGGCAGTCCTCAGAGGATGTCGAGGTCGCTGGTCCCTTTGGAAGGCGTCGCTGGAGCAGGATCTTTGGAAGGCAGGAGACAGGCCGGTGAGTTTCTGGAGCCAAGGCAGTTGTCGTCTTCTGGTCTTCCTCTGCAGGGGTTTTCAGCTAGGCAGTCCTTCTTCTTGTAGTTGCAGGAATCTAATTTTCTAGGGTTCAGGGTAGCCCTTAAATACAAAATTTAAGGGCGTGTTTAGGTCTGGGGGGTTAGTAGCCAATGGCTACTAGCCCTGAGGGTGGGTACACCCTCTTTGTGCCTCCTCCCAAGGGGAGGGGGTCACAATCCTAACCCTATTGGGGGAATCCTCCATCTGCAAGATGGAGGATTTCTAAAAGTCAGAGTCACCTCAGCTCAGGACACCTTAGGGGCTGTCCTGACTGTCCAGTGACTCCTCCTTGTTGCTTTCTTTGTTCCCTCCAGCCTTGCCGCCAAAAGTGGGGGCCGTGGCCGGAGGGGGCGGGCAACTCCACTAAGCTGGAGTGCCCTGCTGGGCTGTGACAAAGGGGTGAGCCTTTGAGGCTCACCGCCAGGTGTCACAGCTCCTGCCTGGGGGAGGTGTTAGCATCTCCACCCAGTGCAGGCTTTGTTACTGGCCTCAGAGTGACAAAGGCACTCTCCCCATGGGGCCAGCAACATGTCTCTGGTGTGGCAGGCTGCTGGAACTAGTCAGCCTACACAGACAGTCGGTTAAGTTTCAGGGGGCACCTCTAAGGTGCCCTCTGTGGTGTATTTTACAATAAAATGTACACTGGCATCAGTGTGCATTTATTGTGCTGAGAAGTTTGATACCAAACTTCCCAGTTTTCAGTGTAGCCATTATGGTGCTGTGGAGTTCGTGTTTGACAGACTCCCAGACCATATACTCTTATGGCTACCCTGCACTTACAATGTCTAAGGTTTTGTTTAGACACTGTAGGGGTACCATGCTCATGCACTGGTACCCTCACCTATGGTATAGTGCACCCTGCCTTAGGGCTGTAAGGCCTGCTAGAGGGGTGTCTTACCTATACTGCATAGGCAGTGAGAGGCTGGCATGGCACCCTGAGGGGAGTGCCATGTCGACTTACTCGTTTTGTCCTCACTAGCACACACAAGCTGGCAAGCAGAGTGTCTGTGCTGAGTGAGAGGTCTCCAGGGTGGCATAAGACATGCTGCAGCCCTTAGAGACCTTCCTTGGCATCAGGGCCCTTGGTACTAGAAGTACCAGTTACAAGGGACTTATCTGGATGCCAGGGTCTGCCAATTGTGGATACAAAAGTACAGGTTAGGGAAAGAACACTGGTGCTGGGGCCTGGTTAGCAGGCCTCAGCACACTTTCAATTGTAAACATAGCATCAGCAAAGGCAAAAAGTCAGGGGGCAACCATGCCAAGGAGGCATTTCCTTACACAACCCCCCCCCAAACGAAAGAGGATGAGACTAACCTTTCCCAAGAGAGTCTTCATTTTCTAAGTGGAAGAACCTGGAAAGGCCATCTGCATTGGCATGGGCAGTCCCAGGTCTGTGTTCCACTATAAAGTCCATTCCCTGTAGGGAGATGGACCACCTCAACAGTTTAGGATTTTCACCTTTCATTTGCATCAGCCATTTGAGAGGTCTGTGGTCAGTTTGAACTAGGAAGTGAGTCCCAAAGAGGTATGGTCTCAGCTTCTTCAGGGACCAAACCACAGCAAAGGCCTCCCTCTCAATGGCACTCCAACGCTGCTCCCTGGGGAGTAACCTCCTGCTAATGAAAGCAACAGGCTGGTCAAGGCCATCATCATTTGTTTGGGTCAAAACTGCCCCTATCCCATGTTCAGAGGCATCAGTCTGCACAATGAACTGCTTAGAATAATCTGGAGCTTTTAGAACTGGTGCTGAGCACATTGCTTGTTTCAGGGTGTCAAAGGCCTGTTGGCATTCCACAGTCCAGTTCACTTTCTTGGGCATTTTCTTGGAGGTGAGTTCAGTGAGGGCTGTCACAATGGATCCATATCCCTTCACAAACCTCCTGTAATACCCAGTCAAGCCAAGGAATGCCCTGACTTGAGTCTGGGTTTTTGGAGCTACCCAGTCCAGAATAGTCTGGATCTTAGGTTGGAGTGGCTGAACTTGGCCTCCACCTACAAGGTGTCCCAAGTAAACCACAGTTCCCTGCCCTATCTGGCATTTGGATGCCTTGATAGAGAGGCCTGCTGATTGCAGAGCCTTCAAAACCTTCTTCAGGTGGACCAGGTGATCCTGCCAGGTGGAGCTAAAGACAGCAATATCATCAAGATAAGCTGTGCTAAAGGACTCCAAGCCAGCAAGGACTTGATTCACCAACCTTTGGAAGGTGGCAGGGGCATTCTTTAAACCAAAGGGCATAACAGTAAACTGATAATGCCCATCAGGTGTGGAGAATGCTGTTTTCTCTTTTGCTCCAGGTGCCATTTTTATTTGCCAGTACCCTGCTGTCAAGTCAAAGGTACTTAGGAATTTGGCAGCACCTAATTTGTCTATGAGCTCATCAGCTCTTGGAATTGGATGAGCATCTGTCTTGGTGACAGAATTGAGCCCTCTGTAGTCCACACAAAACCTCATCTCTTTCTTTCCATCTTTGGTGTGAGGTTTGGGGACTAAGACCACTGGGCTAGCCCAGGGGCTGTCAGAGCGCTCAATTACTCCCAATTCCAGCATCTTGTGGACTTCCACCTTGATGCTTTCCTTAACATGGTCAGATTGTCTAAAGATTTTGTTCTTGACAGGCATGCTGTCTCCTGTGTCCACATCATGGGTACACAGGTGTGTCTGACCAGGGGTTAAGGAGAAGAGTTCAGGAAACTGTTGTAGGACTCTCCTACAATCAGCTTGCTGTTGGCCAGAGAGGGTGTCTGAGTAGATCACTCCATCTACTGTGCCATCTTTTGGGTCTGATGACAGAAGATCAGGGAGAGGTTCACTCTCTGCCTCCTGATCCTCATCTGTTACCATCAACAGATTGACATCAGCCCTGTCATGGAAGAGCTTAAGGCGGTTCACATGGATCACCCTCTTGGGGCTCCTGCTTGTGCCCAGGTCCACCAGGTAGGTGACCTGACTCTTCCTTTCTAGTACTGGGTAAGGGCCACTCCATTTGTCCTGGAGTGCCCTGGGAGCCACAGGCTCCAGAACCCAGACTTTCTGCCCTGGTTGGAACTCAACCAGTGCAGCCTTTTGGTCATACCAAAACTTCTGGAGCTGTTGGCTGGCCTCAAGGTTTTTGGTTGCCTTTTCCATGTACTCTGCCATTCTAGAGCGAAGGCCAAGTACATAGTCCACTATGTCCTGTTTAGGCTCATGGAGAGGTCTCTCCCAGCCTTCTTTAACAAGAGCAAGTGGTCCCCTTACAGGATGACCAAACAGAAGTTCAAAGGGTGAGAATCCTACTCCCTTCTGTGGCACCTCTCTGTAAGCGAAAAGCAGACATGGCAAGAGGACATCCCATCTCCTTTTGAGTTTTTCTGGGAGCCCCATGATCATGCCCTTTAATGTCTTGTTGAATCTCTCAACTAAGCCATTAGTTTGTGGATGGTAAGGTGTAGTGAATTTGTAAGTCACTCCACACTCATTCCACATGTGTTTTAGGTATGCTGACATGAAGTTGGTACCTCTGTCAGACACCACCTCCTTAGGGAAACCCACTCTGGTAAAGATACCAATGAGGGCCTTGGCTACTGCAGGGGCAGTAGTCGACCTAAGGGGAATAGCTTCAGGATACCTGGTAGCATGATCCACTACTACCAGGATATACATATTTCCTGAGGCTGTGGGAGGTTCTAGTGGACCAACTATGTCCACACCCACTCTTTCAAAGGGAACCCCCACCACTGGAAGTGGAATGAGGGGGGCCTTTGGATGCCCACCTGTCTTACCACTGGCTTGACAGGTGGGGCAGGAGAGGCAAAACTCCTTAACCATGTTGGACATATTGGGCCAGTAGAAGTGGTTGACTAACCTCTCCCACGTCTTGGTTTGTCCCAAATGTCCAGCAAGGGGAATGTCATGGGCCAATGTTAGGATGAACTCTCTGAACAGCTGAGGCACTACCACTCTCCTAGTGGCACCAGGTTTGGGGTCTCTGGCCTCAGTGTACAGGAGTCCATCTTCCCAATAGACCCTATGCGTTCCATTTTTCTTGCCTTTGGACTCTTCAGCAGCTTGCTGCCTAAGGCCTTCAAGAGAGGGACAGGTTTCTTGTCCCTTACACAGCTCCTCCCTTGAGGGTCCCCCTGGGCCTAAGAGCTCAACCTGATAAGGTTCAAGCTCCAAAGGCTCAGTTCCCTCAGAGGGCAGAACTTCTTCCTGAGAAGAGAGGTTCCCTTTCTTTTGCTGTGTTGCAGTTGGTTTCCCAACTGACTTTCCTTTCCTCTTGGTAGGCTGGGCCATTCTTCCAGACTCCAGCTCTACTTGTTCACCCTGTGCCTTGCACTGTGCTCTGGTTTTCACACACACCAGTTCAGGGATACCCAGCATTGCTGCATGGGTTTTTAGTTCTACCTCAGCCCATGCTGAGGACTCCAAGTCATTTCCAAGCAGACAGTCCACTGGGATATTTGAGGAGACCACCACCTGTTTCAGGCCATTGACCCCTCCCCATTCTAAAGTAACCATTGCCATGGGATGTACTTTTTTCTGATTGTCAGCGTTGGTGACTGTGTAAGTTTTTCCAGTCAGGTATTGGCCAGGGGAAACCAGTTTCTCTGTCACCATGGTGACACTGGCACCTGTATCCCTCAGGCCCTCTATTCTAGTCCCATTAATTAAGAGTTGCTGTCTGTATTTTTGCATGTTAGGCGGCCAGACAGCTAGTGTGGCTAAATCCACCCCACCCTCAGAAACTAGAGTAGCTTCAGTGTGGACCCTGATTTGCTCTGGGCACACTGTTGATCCCACTTGGAGACTAGCCATACCAGTGTTACCTGGATGGGAGTTTGGAGTGGAACCTTTCTTGGGACAGGCCTTGTCTCCAGTTTGGTGTCCATGCTGTTTACAGCTATGACACCAGGCCTTTTTGGGATCAAAGTTTTTACCCTTGTACCCATTGTTTTGTGAAGAGGCTCTGGGCCCACCCTCCTGTGCAGGTTTTTGGGGGCCTGTAGAAGACTCTTTACTATTTTTAGTTTTGGTTGTCTCATCACCCTTCCCCTGGGGAGTCTTTGTGACCCCTTTCTTTTGGTCACCCCCTGTTGAAGTTTTGGACACCCTTGTCTTGACCCAATGGTCCGCCTTCTTTCCCAATTCTTGGGGAGAAATTGGTCCTAGGTCTACCAGATGCTGATGCAGTTTATCATTGAAACAATTACTCAATAGGTGTTCTTTCACAAATAAATTGTACAGCCCATCATAATTACTTACACCACTGCCTTGAATCCAACCATCTAGTGTTTTCACTGAGTAGTCAACAAAGTCAACCCAGGTCTGGCTCGAGGATTTTTGAGCCCCCCTGAACCTAATCCTGTACTCCTCAGTGGAGAATCCAAAGCCCTCAATCAGGGTACCCTTCATGAGGTCATAAGATTCTGCATCTTTTCCAGAGAGTGTGAGGAGTCTATCCCTACACTTTCCAGTGAACATTTCCCAAAGGAGAGCACCCCAGTGAGATCTGTTCACTTTTCTGGTTACACAAGCCCTCTCAAAAGCTGTGAACCACTTGGTGATGTCATCACCATCTTCAAATTTTGTCACAATCCCTTTGGGGATTTTTAACATGTCAGGAGAATCTCTGACCCTATTTATATTGCTGCCACCATTGATGGGTCCTAGGCCCATCTCTTGTCTTTCCCTTTCTATGGCTAGGAGCTGTCTCTCTAAAGCCAATCTTTTGGCCATCCTGGCTAACAGGAGGTCATCTTCACTGAGAGCATCCTCAGTGATTTCAGAAATGTGGGACCCTCCTGTGAGGGACTCACTATTTCTGACTAACACAGTTGGAGACAGGACTTGAGGGGTCCTGTTCTCCCTATTTAGGACTGGAGGAGGGACATTGGCCTCCAAGTCACTAATCTCTTCCTCTGTGAGGTCATCATCAGAGGGGTTGGCTTTTTCAAACTCTGCCAACAGCTCCTGGAGCTGAATTTTGGTAGGTCTGGAGCCAATGGTTATTTTTTTGATATTACAGAGAGACCTTAGCTCCCTCATCTTAAGATGGAGGTAAGGTGTGGTGTCGAGTTCCACCACATTCATCTCTGTATCAGACATTATTTTGCTAAGAGTTGGAAGACTTTTTAAAGAATCTAAAACTGTTTCTAGAATCTAATTTCAAACTTTTAACAAACTTTTAAACTCTAAAAGACAATGCTAAACAGGGACTTAACACACAAGGCCCTAGCAGGACTTTTAAGAATTTAGAAAAATTTCAAATTGCAAAAATGAATTTCTAATGACAATTTTGGAATTTGTCGTGTGATCAGGTATTGGCTGAGTAGTCCAGCAAATGCAAAGTCTTGTACCCCACCGCTGATCCACCAATGTAGGAAGTTGGCTCTGTATGTGCTATTTCAAAGTAAGGAATAGCATGCACAGAGTCCAAGGGTTCCCCTTAGAGGTAAAATAGTGGTAAAAATAGATAATACTAATGCTCTATTTTGTGGTAGTGTGGTCGAGCAGTAGGCTTATCCAAGGAGTAGTGTTAAGCATTTGTTGTACATACACATAGACAATAAATGAGGTACACACACTCAGAGACAAATCCAGCCAATAGGTTTTTGTATAGAAAAATATATTTTCTTAGTTTATTTTAAGAACCACAGGTTCAAATTCTACATGTAATATCTCATTCGAAAGGTATTGCAGGTAAGTACTTTAGGAACTTCAAATCATCAAAATTGCATGTATACTTTTCAAGTTATTCACAAATAGCTGTTTTAAAAGTGGACACAGTGCAATTTTCACAGTTCCTAGGGGAGGTAAGTATTTGTTAGGTTAACCAGGTAAGTAAGACACTTACAGGGCTTAGTTCTTGGTCCAAGGTAGCCCACCGTTGGGGGTTCAGAGCAACCCCAAAGTCACCACACCAGCAGCTCAGGGCCGGTCAGGTGCAGAGTTCAAAGTGGTGCCCAAAACACATAGGCTAGAATGGAGAGACGGGGGTGCCCCGGTTCCGGTCTGCTTGCAGGTAAGTACCCGCGTCTTCGGAGGGCAGACCAGGGGGGTTTTGTAGGGCACCGGGGGGGACACAAGCCCACACAGAAATTTCACCCTCAGCAGCGCGGGGGCGGCCGGGTGCAGTGTAGAAACAAGCGTCGGGTTTTCAATGTTAGTCTATGAGAGATCTCGGGATCTCTTCAGCGCTGCAGGCAGGCAAGGGGGGGGTTCCTCGGGGAAACCTCCACTTGGGCAAGGGAGAGGGACTCCTGGGGGTCACTTCTCCAGTGAAAGTCCGGTCCTTCAGGTCCTGGGGGCTGCGGGTGCAGGGTCTCTCCCAGGCGTCGGGACTTTGGATTCAAAGAGTCGCGGTCAGGGGAAGCCTCGGGATTCCCTCTGCAGGCGGCGCTGTGGGGGCTCAGGGGGGACAGGTTTTGGTACTCACAGTATCAGAGTAGTCCTGGGGTCCCTCCTGAGGTGTTGGATCTCCACCAGCCGAGTCGGGGTCGCCGGGTGCAGTGTTGCAAGTCTCACGCTTCTTGCGGGGAGCTTGCAGGGTTCTTTAAAGCTGCTGGAAACAAAGTTGCAGCTTTTCTTGGAGCAGGTCCGCTGTCCTCGGGAGTTTCTTGTCTTTTCGAAGCAGGGGCAGTCCTCAGAGGATGTCGAGGTCGCTGGTCCCTTTGGAAGGCGTCGCTGGAGCAGGATCTTTGGAAGGCAGGAGACAGGCCGGTGAGTTTCTGGAGCCAAGGCAGTTGTCGTCTTCTGGTCTTCCTCTGCAGGGGTTTTCAGCTAGGCAGTCCTTCTTCTTGTAGTTGCAGGAATCTAATTTTCTAGGGTTCAGGGTAGCCCTTAAATACTAAATTTAAAGGCGTGTTTAGGTCTGGGGGGTTAGTAGCCAATGGCTACTAGCCCTGAGGGTGGGTACACCCTCTTTGTGCCTCCTCCCAAGGGGAGGGGGTCACAATCCTAACCCTATTGGGGGAATCCTCCATCTGCAAGATGGAGGATTTCTAAAAGTCAGAGTCACCTCAGCTCAGGACACCTTAGGGGCTGTCCTGACTGTCCAGTGACTCCTCCTTGTTGCTTTCTTTGTTCCCTCCAGCCTTGCCGCCAAAAGTGGGGGCCGTGGCCGGAGGGGGCGGGCAACTCCACTAAGCTGGAGTGCCCTGCTGGGCTGTGACAAAGGGGTGAGCCTTTGAGGCTCACCGCCAGGTGTCACAGCTCCTGCCTGGGGGAGGTGTTAGCATCTCCACCCAGTGCAGGCTTTGTTACTGGCCTCAGAGTGACAAAGGCACTCTCCCCATGGGGCCAGCAACATGTCTCTGGTGTGGCAGGCTGCTGGAACTAGTCAGCCTACACAGACAGTCGGTTAAGTTTCAGGGGGCACCTCTAAGGTGCCCTCTGTGGTGTATTTTACAATAAAATGTACACTGGCATCAGTGTGCATTTATTGTGCTGAGAAGTTTGATACCAAACTTCCCAGTTTTCAGTGTAGCCATTATGGTGCTGTGGAGTTCGTGTTTGACAGACTCCCAGACCATATACTCTTATGGCTACCCTGCACTTACAATGTCTAAGGTTTTGTTTAGACACTGTAGGGGTACCATGCTCATGCACTGGTACCCTCACCTATGGTATAGTGCACCCTGCCTTAGGGCTGTAAGGCCTGCTAGAGGGGTGTCTTACCTATACTGCATAGGCAGTGAGAGGCTGGCATGGCACCCTGAGGGGAGTGCCATGTCGACTTACTCGTTTTGTCCTCACTAGCACACACAAGCTGGCAAGCAGAGTGTCTGTGCTGAGTGAGAGGTCTCCAGGGTGGCATAAGACATGCTGCAGCCCTTAGAGACCTTCCTTGGCATCAGGGCCCTTGGTACTAGAAGTACCAGTTACAAGGGACTTATCTGGATGCCAGGGTCTGCCAATTGTGGATACAAAAGTACAGGTTAGGGAAAGAACACTGGTGCTGGGGCCTGGTTAGCAGGCCTCAGCACACTTTCAATTGTAAACATAGCATCAGCAAAGGCAAAAAGTCAGGGGGCAACCATGCCAAGGAGGCATTTCCTTACAGGAACCGACTGTCCCGAGGTCCCAGATGGGCCGGGCTGGTCATCTAGAACCAGTTGGACAGAGCTGCTGTCATCACTGTGGGCCTCTTCTGTTGGTGGTGTGGACATGTGTGGACGCTCCTGTCCGGTGATGTTGGGTAGGGGTCCGGCAGAGGTATAAAAGGATGTTTATTACATCTGTGTGTGCCATGGTGTGCAATAGGTGGGTGACCGTGTACCCCAGTGCTTGCATTCCTGTGTGGGACCTTGTGTGATGGTGGTTTAGGGGGGTGTATGGGTATGTGCAGTGGCCATGCTTTGGTGATAGGAGTCCATGCTTTGTTGTTGCATGCAGGGCTTGGTGTTGGGATGGGTGGTTTGTGATATTGGGACATACGTGAGGAGTTGGAGTGATGGGGGTGAGGGTGAGGGTGGGGGTATGTGTTGGCATGCAGGTAGGGTGGGGGATGTAATAGTAAAGCTTTGACTTATCAGAGTCCATTCCTCCATCTACTCCTGCGAGGCCCTCAGGATGCAGAATCGCCAAGACTTGCTCATCCCATGTTGTTAGTTGTGGGGGAGGAGGTGGGGGTCCGTCACCAGTCAGCTGAACCGCAAGGTGGTGTCTTGAGACGACGGAATGCACCTTCCCCCGTAGGTCGTTCCACCTCTTCCTGATGTCATCCCTATTTCTTGGGTGCTGTCCCACTGCGTTAACCCTGTCCACTATTCTTCGCCATAGCTCCATCTTCCTAGCTATGGAGGTGTGCTGCACCTGTGCTCGGAATAGCTGTGGCTCTACCCGGACAATTTCCTCCACCATGACCCTGAGCTCCTCCTCAGAACCTGGGGTGTCTTTGCCGTGCCAAGGGGGGTGTGGGTGATGTGTGGGGTGGTGTGTATAGTGATAAGTGGGGTGATATTTAGTGGTGTGTTGTGTGAGGTGCGTGGAAGTTCTGTGGGTGATGGTATTGTGTGCCTGTGGATGCTTGGTAGTAGTTTGTAGTGTCTCTCTCTGGCCTTCTCTCGGTAATTGTGGTAGTAGGGGTTTGTGGGTGATGTGGGTGTGTGTTTTACATTGTATTGGGTGTGTGGGAGTGGTGTGTGTATGTATATCAGGTGTGTGTATTTGGAATTGTCCAATGTGACAGTGTTTTGTAAGAGTCTGTGTATTGCGAGCGTGGCGGTGTGTACCGCCAATGGAATACCGCGGTTGAAAGACCGCTGCGTGGATTCGTGTGTCGTGATAGTGTGGGTGTATTTCTGTTGGCGTGGCGGTGGAGGATTTGTTTTCGCCAGTTTATCACTGACCTTTGGTGTGGCGGACTTGTGTGGGTGTCTGAATTTTGGCAGATTCCGTGCTCTGGGTCATAATAGCTGTGGCGGAATTACACGGCCACGGTGGTGTGTTGGCAGTCTTCTGCACGGCGGTAAGCGGCTTTTATCGCCAATGTTGTAATGAGGGCCAAAGTGGCCATAGACAGGAAGGCATTCTATGAGAAAAAATCACAATGCACTACAATATATCACAGAGTGCACAACTCTTGCAAGACTTAATCAAAGCTGAATTGGAGCTAACTGCTCTCCTCGACTCACAGCAGAGTTCATCTGTGACTGTAGATTGATGAGTAAGCTCAATGAAACACACAAATAATGATGTGAGGAATGCTTGTAATAAATTGAATACCTGCTAATTGCTCAGGGTATCATTTAAACCATCCATTCTTTAGTCCAGAATTCCACAACAATTTAAACCAACCATATGCAAAACAGTCTTGACCCTGCTCCAACAGAAACCCATCAGCCCACACTGCTGGGCTCGGTCCTGTCTGAACTTGAACACAAGCAACCCAAGTCCGGTTTTGCCCTGAATGGGGCTCATCCATTGGGTGTACCTTGGTTTAAGAGACACAGTGAGCATAATGCCCTCATCCTGGCACACCCTTACCACTGAGGGTGGTAACCCCACACTCAAAAGTTGATTGAAGGAATGCTTGCAATAGGCAATCACAGGCAATCACTCATGGTAGCATTCTAACCCATCATTCTTTTGCCCACAGTACCACCTCACTTTGGGTATGGCCATATGCAAATCAGTCTTGACCCTACTCCAATAAGAGCAGTTTAACCTGAGTTGCTAGGCCAAGGTCCTCCCTGAACTAGAAACAAGCAACCCAAAACTGGTTTCACCCAGATGTGCTCAACATTTAGATGTAGCTTGGTTCCAGTGACATAGTAAGCCTGGGAACCACATCTGGGCATATCCTTGCCACTTAGGGCTGTACATCCAATGCACAAAACATGATAGAAGAATGCTTATAAAATGTCTAGCCACTGACAATCACTTGGGGCAGTATTCCAGTCTCTCGTTCTTTTGTGCACCATGGTACTTCAGTTGTATCCAACCATTTCAAAAACAGTCTTGACCCTCCTCCAGTAGAAACAATCCAGCCCAAACTGCTGGGCTAGGTCCTGTCTGAACTGGAACACAAACAACCCAAGACTGGTTTTGCCCTGGATGGAACTCATCATTTGGGTTTAGCTTGGTTCAAGAGACACAGTGAGCATAGGCCTTCATCTGGGCATACGCTTACTACTTTTGGTGGTACATGACACACACAAAAGTTAATGAGAATAATGCCTGGTATAGGTCTAACCTCTGGTAAATGCTCAGGGTAAAATTCCAAACCATGGTGCTTTTGTCCACCAAGCCACTTTGGTTTGGACACAGCCACATGTAAATCAGTCTTGACCCTGCTTCAGAAAGACCAGTCCAGGCCAAACTGCCAAGCTAGGTCCTCCCTGAACAGGTGCACAAGCAATCCGAGACCAGATTGACAGTTCAGTCTAATTAAAATATATATTTATATTCAACTCAACAAGCAAAAGACTACTTTTGAATTAATCTGTGGACACTATAGGACCACCTAGAAAAGGCTGGAGGTACTTATTGATGAGATGTTCCACTCCCCCTCTTACACTTCCACAGTTTACATCTGTCATTTCTAACTGCCTGTCGGGTACCCCATTAGATTAGATGCCTCACAGAAGTGTTCAGTTCTTGTTATCTTTAAACTGTTTTGCCACCAGCATTTAGACACTAAAATGAGACAACAGCCATAAACTTTTGTACCATGATGTTGCTTATTGCCCATCCGTTCGGCACTACACAATGGAATGTGTGAAAGGTGATTCACCTATTACACTTGCATTTATATAATCTCATACAGTTCAATTTTGTTTTACTCCTCTGCTTTCTTTCTACTTTCTCTTCACCCTTCCTTGATCTCTTGTTACTCTTTTTTGCATATGCTGTTTTCATATAACTATTGCCTGTGATAGGGATCAATTCCTCTAATAGCCTTAGTTATGGTTTATCACTCTGAGCACATTATTAGCACTGGGTTACTGAATGAGCATCAAAAGCCTCTTTTTTACTACTTGGTACATCCACATAATTTGACCAAAAACATGTAAAAACCAAACAGAGCATATACCTTTTAATATTCATTTGTACATTTAAGAGATGTACTCTATCTAGCCGATGATTATGGCAAACTAAATTCCTCCATTATAATTCTTGAAAAGAAATACTAGAATCAGGTTAAATTAATTTCATAATATAGTAATCTCTTCCTGCCCCGTAAGAGTTGTATTGTGAAGACATAGTTTACTGTTGGACCAAATAGAAAACATGAAATCTTGGTTAGAAGATTCGGTATTAAAAGTATAAAATTAGAAAGCATGCAAGAATGATGTGAAACATTTAGGTTTTTGTGACATATAATAGTAGCCTTACAATTAAAAGTCTGAAAAGAGAAACTTTCTAAGGTGTGCCAAATTGTCTTTGTATCTGTGGTGTCATCATACAGCATGTTCCATAGCTGCTTGAGGAGAAAGTTAGAATCATAATTAATATGGTCAGAAATACCCCCTCCCCATCAGATTTAGGCTGTTTAAATTTAGTGAGCGGGATACAGGATATTTTCTTATTCCATAAAAGGTTTGATTAAATGCTTCCAATAATTTGAAAAAATGAACTGGGAAATTTGAAAGGAAGTATAGAAAGATAGATATATAACAGAGAGGTACATCATTTAATTTCTATTCAATCTCTCCCAGTAAAATAAAAATAAAGAAGACCACTTTTCAGTAAGAATACTATGTTACATTTGTAGTGCATGTATATTAATCTGAGGAGTCTGCTGAACGGATTTGGAGTACAAAATTCAAAGACATTACATTTTAGGAGTTTTGAATAAGAAGACAGTGTATTTAAACATATCATGAAAACAACATTTAATAAGGTGCATTGGTTCTGTTTTGCCAATATTTAATGTAAAATTACAGAGTTTAGAGCAAGAATGTAATTCTGTAAAAAAACATTAGGAATAGAAAATTCAGGATTAGAGGCAAGTAACATGAAATCATCAGCATATGCAGAAAACCTTACTTCATCTATTGAATATTTAAAGTCTGTAATGTGCTTAGATCTACAAAGTATTTCTAGAAAATGTTCTAAAAATGAAATAAAAGGCAAGACAGGCAGAGGCCAGCCCTGCTAAGCCCCTTGTTGAGAAGAACAATAGGAAGATTCTATATTAATAGCAAAAACAGACGTTTTAGAAGAGGTGTAAGGTATTTTAATACATTTGAACATTTTAAGACCAAAACAGTGCCATCGCAGTGCTTTCATTGTGAGATTCTACTTAATTCTGTTAAAAACCTTCTCTGCATCAAGAGAAAAAGTAGCCTGACTTTCTTCAAGTTTAGCCTTTGCCATTAATTGCTTTTAGGAAAGTTCTTGAGTTATCAGTGATACAAATAGCCCTTGACAAATCCAGATTGTTAAATACCTATTAAGTTAGGAATCAATTCAATAATACACCTTGCTAATATTTTGGATTACATTTTACAATCAGTGTTCATTAGGAAAATTGGTTGATAATGTTTACAAGAAGATCAATCACAATCTTTTTTGGGAATTCAACAGAGGTTAGCTTCCAAAAATGAACCACTAGCTTGTCTCAAATATTGAAAGTTATGAAAGAGGGTGAAAAGTTTTGGGTAACAAATTTTTGGGAACTGCAGCTTAAAATCTAAAGAAAATGTATCAAGACCATGAGATTTTCATTTTGGTAGATGAGCTGTTCCTTCAAAAATGTCATTTCACTCAATTTCCCCTTCTAATGAAGAAAAATCAATTGTTTGATTGGAATATTTCTGAATAGAAGTAGAAAAGGGATCCAAAGAAACATCAGAAGGAAAGTCCTCTGGCGTGTAAGGGTTCTTATACAACTCAAGAAAGCAATGTAATATATCCTGATCAATATAAAAAGATTTATCCAATTCATCAGATAGCAAGGCTATATGTGATTTTTGCTCTCTGATTTTTAAACAATTGGCTAACATTTTTATCTGTTTTATCCACCATGATTCTTTGCATTTATGCTAAGCAGACAGCCAGGAACTTTTTCTATAGACCTATGTGATTCACGCTTCATTTTAGTCAGTGGTATTAGAGAAATAATATCATTTGAAGAACACTACTGATGCTGCAAATATTTGATCTTTTGTGAAAGTTCCTTTGCCTCTTTCAAAGCTTTCGTTTTTTTGTAGGATACATAATTAATTATGAAACACCTAGTGGTTGTTTTGCAGTGCACCATACATTTTGAATAGAGGAGTCTTTGGTCCTATTTAAAAAAAAAAACTTCTACAATCATTTCACATTTTTTGATAAATGATTTGCCATGAAGGGTTTTGTAAATTAAGCCCTAAATCAAAAGTCAGTGAAGCATAATCTGAGATTAGAATAGCTCCAATCTCAGCGTTTATTAAAGTTGTGCTTACATTTTTGCTAAGAAATAAATAATCTATCCTTGAAGTGGATTGATGCGCAGGGGAGTAAAAAGTTAATTTAAGAGATCTGTAGTAGAAACCCTCCATCCATCCACCAAACCTCAATTGAATATAGATCTTTGAAACATTTTGTGAAATTTTTTAGGGGTGCATTTAGAAGTTGATTCCCAAAAAGAATCAATAATTGATCACAATCTCCAATGAAAATCCTATTATCAGCAGTATATGACAGTCATTTTCTTGACATAAATACCTGACATGATACATCAATACCAGTTGTACTATGCACTTTAAAACAGAAAAAGGAATATTGTCAATTTTAATATGCATAACTAACCAGCAGTCAATTCCATCATGTTTAGTAGATATAATTTCAAAGCGTAATGTCTTATAAAACAGAATGGCCAGTCAATTCCTTCTCCCATTAGCTGAGGAACAATGCACTTGACTGTAAGACCTGGCAGCCTTAGGTTTGCCTTTCCCTAAAACTGTTTGGCTTCACCTTTCTACTTTTCAGAATTAATTTTTGCTGCCCTTAGGACTCTGTGCACTTTACCACTGCTAACCAGTGATAAAGTAATGTGCTCACTCCCTAAAACCTAGTAAAATTAGTTTACACCTGATTGGCATATTTAATTTACTTTTAAGTCCCTAGTAAAGCGGTATACCAAATACTCAGGGACTGTAAATTAAATGTCATGAGTAGGGTTGCAGCACCCCATTAACACATGTCCCAGGTCTGCCATTGCATAATAAGCCCCTCACCAAATCTTAAACTGCCCTATTATTAAATATGTCGACCCTAGGGTAGGCCCTAGCCAGCTCCTAATGCAGGGTGAATTGCAATCAAAAGGTTGGACATGTACTTCTAAGTTTTTCATGGGTTGCTCGTAGAAAACCCACACATTTGTTTTTCAATACTGTGAGGCCTACCTCTACCATAGGATAACATGGTATTTCCTTATTACTTTTAATAAGTTCTAACTATTGATTGGGAACATGTAGAGATTTCATGTTTGGTGTCTGAGAAATTGAATTGCAATGTATCTCCTCTTTAATGGTAAGGTCAAATTTTCAGTGCAATTTTGAAAATTCCACTTTTAGAAAACTGGCATTTTCCTGTCCTTGATATTTTATAGCTTCAACCTATTCCTGGGTCACATAACTTGGTGTAGTTGGCAGTTGAACATTGCTTATTCCTCTCAGACAGCCAGACAACAGAAGGATTAAGAGTACATTGATGGGCTGTCACTGGGAGGATGGAGGGAGTGGAGCTGCACACATCCTCACTGGCAAATCAATAGGCTTCACTCTGCCTTCACACAAAGGAAATCACATCACTTCATTGTTCAGGCAGCCAGGCTAGAGCTAGGATAGGGAAGGCTGAAAATCCCAAACACTTTAAAGGGAATTCTCTAGGAATGCTTACTTCAAGGAAGGCACCAGGTATAAAATAAGACCCTCAGACATAATCATCAGTTCACTTTCTGGACCCTCAAAGGACTCTCAGAGGACGGCCTGCTGCTCTGGCCCTCTGTGTATTTCAGAGGACTACTTTGCTGCACTTGGAAGGACTGCTCTGCTGTCTGAAGCCTACTTTGAAACCTCAGAGGCCTGTCCTGCTGCTTGAGCCCTCTTTCACTGCTTGCATGCAGGACTACCAGAGTGACTCCAAGGGTTAAATGTCTGGCCTCCTGATCTGCACCTTAGTTACAAAAAAGGCTCTAACCATTTTGAACCTATACCTGGACCTAACCTGAGTGAGTTTTGACCCTCCAAGTGGTGTCTCTCCAGTTCTTAGCAATAGGAAATGGTGCTAAAGGTGTCCTAGATAGCTAACATTTTTGGCTAAAAACTGAACTGAGAATCAACTGGAGACTGGGACCAACCTGTTTGTCTAGCCACTCTTGATGCATTTCCTGTCAGAGAGATTTTGCGATATCTTCCGCTATCTTCCTCTCCACATCAGCAAATCCCGTTCAGTGGTCCTTCACAGAAGGGGTATCTGCCCTTGAAATGCCCTCGTCAGCTACAGCCTCCAGCCTTGTCTCACTGGACATCTTCAACTTAAAAAGAAGAGGCTAAGTCAGATGTGAAAATCTTCACCACAGCTTTGTCCAGCGGCTTTTCCACACTGACACCTCCTCCTCAAACACCACCTGCAGCCTTCCCCTTCTGAACTTTTACCTTCTCAGAACCTTTTTGGTGAAATGTCTTCTAAGACTAAAGATAAACACTTACCATGCCCAATATACCTCTGGTATGTGACTCACACATCATTGCAGCTAGCCGTATTTTTAGACTTTGACCCGGTTTTGAGTGGCTAAATGTCTGCGGTTTACGTTCTAATCTTTTAGGCTGTAGTTTTTACCTTCAACTTTAAAAATTCATAACTTCAGATCTACTATTGGATGTTTGGTATTTTGGTGTCAAATAATTTATGAAAATGTACACTATTTTTCTAAATTGGTGGGATATTTTTCTTGTATTGTGGTTTCACTTCATTACTATTTGTGTAGTACATAAATACTTTACACATAAACTCTAAGGGCCAGATGTACAACCGTCAGTGTTTGCACCTCGCAATTTGCGATTTTTAGTGATTCGCAAATCGTGAGTCACAAACACTGATTTACAACTGTATTTGAGACAGTGTTTGTGATTCCCAAATGGGTCGCAAGTGACCTGCCTCATTATAATTCATGAGGAAGGTCACAACTTGAGACCCATTGGGAATGGCTTGCGCTCACAGTGATGGTGGCCTGCCGGGGTCAGCAGTCCACCATGTGTGTGACTGCTTTCTAAATAAAGCAATTTTTTTAAAATGCATCGCATTTTCCTTAAAGGAAAACAGGATACGTTTTAAAAAGGAAAAGTTTTTTTTTTCATTTGTTTAGTGTTGGGCATTGGTCTGTGGGAACACTGCCTGCTCTGAAAACATGTCTGTGCCCACATTCACAAAAAGGAACGGGCTGCTCAAGGGACCTCTTCTCATTTGTGAATGTCTTACCACCAATTGGAAATTGGTGGTAATCTGCAAATGCTTTGCAATCACATTCCTGGTCACAAAACATTTGTATATAGCAATGCGACTCGCTATTAAGGAGGAACGCCCTTTACAGGCTCCTCCCTAACAGTGGATTGCAAACCCTATTTTGAAAGATGGTAATAGGCTACTGACTCACAAAATAGTGTTGGTACATAGGACAATGCATTTTACAAGACGCAAATGGCCTAATGGGCTGTTTGTGACTGGTAAAATACATCATCATCTAGCTCTATGTTAAGTCTGACTGCTTTTGTGCAAAGCTACTAGAGAGTTAGGCATAGGTTCATTTAGTGAACTTTGTGGTTCACCCAGAAAATGCTTATGACCATTGATTGAACAGAGATAACACCTCACACAAGCAATGACCCAATTTCTCATATTGACCAACACAACATTTTCCTAAATAATGCATTATCTTCTTAATGAGATGGGTCTCTTTTAGGAAAGCAGCTTCACAATGCATTTGAGATGATTGGGAAATCACTCTCTACCTCTTAATGGGACTATGTAAGCCTCTAACATTCCAAGTAGTAATACATAAATTATGTGTCACATGTAGTATTTATGCAATATGTAAATATAATATAAGCCATAAAAGGTACAGACACATTGAAATCTGAAAAGTAGAACCTGCAAAAGAAACTCGTCATTGCATAAAAAAGAGGTATAAGTTGATTTGTGACTGAAAAAGACAAGAAAATGGAGAGAAAAAAGAAAAGGGAAGGGGGGATGTAGAGAAAAACAAAGCCCAATTATAAGAAAGAAGATAGATTATGCTGTCTCAATAAAAACCCCGACCATATACATAAATTCTAATAGAAACAGTAATAAGAGTGGTGAATCACTCAGAACAATAGACAAATTAACATAGCACTCCTGAATCATTGATACATTTAAAAAGAAAGGGGAGTAGCAAACAGAACATGAAAGATACATCAAAGCTACCAATCCATAAATACTAAACAAAAATACGTAAACAAAAATCGTACCAACTTAGTAGTCAATGGAAGCAAGACAACTGCAAGGGCTGACGTTGACACAGTAAAATACAACATATCAAGAGACAAGCAGACAAATAACGGCTTTCAAGATATGGTGAACAAAAACACCTATAAAGAGACAGAATTAACAGAATTAGACAATTGAGACAGAACAGAATGAAATCAATTCAATACAGCACAACATGTCAATGCTAAAGCAGAGGAATGAAATCAAGTGGATCTAATTATGCAAGGTATCTACCAAGAGGGAAGTTGCCAGTCATTTCTATTAGTTTCCATTGCTTCACCCTTTTGAGAATGAATAAATGCACAACGTTTACTGAGACAATCATAAGTCATAGTTATGTCCTTGAGAAAGCATAGGTGAACAAGACTGAATCTGGCCTTCATAGCATGAAATGCAGGGTGCATGTCAAGGAATTATTTTCTTCTAGCTACTGTAGCTCTAGAGATGCATTGAGAAACCAAAACTTTTTGTTTGATCCAGTCATACCATAGCTTATGTTGTTTTCAAATTTTTAAAACAAACATTATACCTGTTTACTTTAAAAACAGGGCAATAAAGCCTCATGGTTTAGAATGAGCATTTTATGATGACGAACTTAAACCCATTTGAAGAGCTCTTTGTATATTAAAGACAGTACCTTCTGACAGGCCAACAATATTAGGAAGATTTGATTTTGAAAAAGAGATCATGTTATTTTCCTCCACACCTTCAGGAATTCTGTAGATATGCAAATTATTTCTCCTATTTCAGTTTCTAAATTTTCTTTTTTTATTAGTTGTATGGGAGAGAAACATCAGTACATATATTCATTAAAGTGGATCAAATATTCACACATATATGAATCTATATAGTGCAATATGCATATCTTTGCACTGTGTGAATAAATATAACATTGAACTACAAACTGCATCACATTAATATCCTTTATATAGGTAGTATAGTGTGTGGGGCGGATTTATATACTCATGTCTGGTATAAGGGGGCATGGTAATGCAGAGGCCTGTGGGCTGGGGACAGCCTAGTACCCAGATATACACATCCTCAGATGACTGGGGGTGTTTTTAATCATTTGGGGACGACCCAGACAGTGAAGTGGGCTGACCATTCACAGGCGGAACGGAACTTAAGTAGTGTCCCATGTACGCGGTGTGTGCGGCTACGTTACAGTATAAGGCAGGTGAATTGTGTAGGCTAACATCGGTGAGGTGCAGGTGATCTCCAGGTAGAGGAGTTTTGTGTGTTCAGTGTCGTGTAGTATGTATGGGAGCTCATGGTGGGTATACATCACTTTTAGCCTCAATGCCCACAATGAAAGCATCCCATATTTCAGAACCTCCTTGGATTAGTCCTTTGTATTATAGTTGGTAAAGCATTTGAGCCTCTGCATGTGAGCATTGTAATAAGTCATGCAGCCAAGTAGTGTATCCCGGGGCATGCACAGCCTTCCAATGTGTTGCTATCAAGTGTTTAAACACTATGAAGGCTAGATCTATAAATGTATCTACTTGTTTGTCTTCTTTGGCACGACGGCGCAGGCCCAACAGACAATATTCTGGTTCCATGTGCAGGGTATGATCAGTGATGTCGGCCATAGTGTCGGTGATATGCTGCCAGGCCGTGGTCAGTGGAGGGCAGCTCCACACCATATGATAAAAATCCACTGCTGGCGCCGTGCATCTGGGGCCCACTGGGTCAGGTCCTGGGTATATCCTTTTTATGCGGGATGGGGATAAATAGGAGTGGTGAACGTAGTGGTGAACGTAGTTAAACTGGGTGTAGCGAAGTCTAGTGTTACGAGAGACATTTTTGACTGCTGAAAGTGCTGCTGACCTGGCTTTTTGGGATGGGGGGAAGGGAGTGCTTCATCCCAATGGGCTTTAGTGTGCAGCAATTCAGGGCAGACCCCAGCCAACAGTGTTGAGTATAAGCTTGATATGGTGCCTCTCGTGGTACCAATGGAAAGGATCAAAGTAAGTAGTTGTGATTCTTGTGGTTCAGCGTTGCCTTGTTCCAACATGACATCTAGCAGGTGTTTGATTGCGCAGTATGTTAAGAAGGCACCAGCACACATTCCCATAGTTTCCATGAGTTCATCAAAGGGTCTCAGCGCAGAGCCCAGATAATATTCCCCTTTGTTTGCTAGCCCTATGCCGCGTGAGTTATGATGCACTGTCAGTACTTGGGTACCAGACAGTTGTGTTAGTGGAGTACGGCACCCGGGAGCTTCTCCTGTGGGCGTGTCTCTGTCAGCACGATTTGGCAGTGTCGAGCAAGATGGACCCATGTTGTGGGTGGCATGATCTATATAAAAACCAAGCCAATATCGTGGACGGCGCCAATGATTCCATCATCACTGTTCGTTCTGCAGAGGGGGCCTCGCTGAGCCATAAAGCCGGCCACTGCAACTGGGTGGCCGAGTAATACAGTTTGAGATTCGGCATGCCCAATCCTCCCTCTTTTTGTGGGTACTGTGTTATGGACAACGCTACTCCACGTCTGTCCTTCCCCCATAATAAGTCAGTCATTATTGACTGCAGGGACTTGAAGAATGAACGTGGTAAGGATATCGGGAGTGCCATGACATAATATAAGAATCTCTGGAGGATGAGCATTTTTGCAATGGCTACACGTCCCATAGGTGACAGATGAAGAGCCACCCAAAATGATAAGGAACTGCGGACAGAACGAAGCACCCCGTCTATATTGCCTTCTCTGAGATCTTCCACGGAGTGATATATCTGCATGCCCAAATACTTCAAGGTGGAATGCCACCATGGTACATGGTAGTCTGGTAATGCCGAGCGAAGATCTAGTGGTATAGGGGAGAGAGGAAAAATGCAAGATTTGGACCAGTTGAGCCGGAGGCCAGAGATGGTCACAAAGGTGTTAAGTACAGCCATTACACCAGCCATGGAGGCAGCATGATCCTGTAAATATATCAGGGCGTCGTCCGCATACAATGAAATAATGTGATGCGTGTTGTGTTCCTGGATACCCCATAGTTGTGCCCGCATGCGTAATTTGACAGCCAGTGGTTCCATGGCTATTGCGAATAATAAGGGAGACAGCGGGCAACCCTGTCTGGTGCCACTGCTATTGGGAATGACTCAGAGATGACTTGCCCTGTTTTGACGCGGACTGTGGGTTTAGCATAAAACATTCTGATCCATTTGATGTATCCTGCACCAAATCCCATTGCTTCTAGTGTGCCTACAAGAGAATCCCAACTCAGCGTATCAAACGCCTTTTCTATGTCTAGTGACAGAGCAACTGCTTCCCTAAGATTGTTATTGTGTATTATATGAAATAGTCTCCTAATGTTTAAGAAGGTGCTTCTGCCGGGTATGAACCATGATTGGGCTTCGTGGATCAGACATGATAAAAAGGGGAGAAGTTTGTTGGCTAAGATTTTCCCCAATAATTTACAGTCTGAGTTGAGTAAGGAGAGGGGACGATATGATCGAACATCAAGGGGGTCGCGGCCAGGTTTTGGGAGTACCACTATTAGAGCTTCAAACATTGAATCTGGCAATTGCATCCATTTGTTATGGAGGTGAGCAGCTTTGGATGTCAAGTATTCTACTGGTAGGCCGTCTGAACCAGGCGCCTTGCTGCGGCCCATCTGTGACAACGCCAGACGAACCTCCTCTATACTAATTGGGCCATCCATTGCATCCGCCTGCTCGATCCGCAGGCGTCTCTGTGGGGTGGACAGCAGAAAATCAGACTTTTGCTCTACCAGTGCATAAGGAGGGGGCGAGTACAAGGACCGGAAATATGTGTAGAAGGCATCATTTATTGCCACTTGGGTATTAACCATTCTCCCAAATAGCAAACGGATTGCTCCTATGAGTGAGGGCTGAGATGGCTGGCGAACCAGCCAGGCCAGTAGTCGGCCCGCTCTATCACCTTCTGCATATTGACGTGTCATGTAATGTCTGTAGTCATGTTTACTCAATCTGGAGTCTGCTTCCCTATGACTAGCCATTAGCGAGTTCAATTCCTTAACTGGCATTTCGTTTCTAGCTACTGCTATCTCCGCCTCGCAAAATCTGAGCTCTGCCTCTGATGTCTCTTTAAGTAGTACCTGTCGGATCCCTACTGAGGCAGCCAGACAATGGCCCCGAACCACCACCTTCGGGCGTCCCATTCGATTGCACGGCGAGACGTTGTATTGTCATTCAGGGATAAACACTGGGTGAGCTCAGCACAGAAGGGAGGGGCTGTGAGTGCCTCTATCTGTAGGTGCCATATGGGAATCTTTGTGCGCAGAAGGCCCCACCCCATTACTGCACGTAGCGGGCTATGGTCCGATGTGGTATGAGCCAAATAATCCGACGCATACATCTTATGGACCACCCCCGGCGGCGCAAGGAGCATGTCTATTTGAGTATGTAAACCGTGGACGGGAGTGTAGAAGGAGTACTCGCGTTGTGTCGGGTGCCCTGCTCTCCAAACATTGCATAACCCATTTTTCAACGTCCACCCTCCCAGTTCATGGGAGATGTGATTACTCAGGGCGGTCGGAAGTGAAGTAAAGGACTGATCCATATGAGTGTCTAGGACACTGTTATAATTCCCGCCCCATATACTGTCTAGCGTTGGATCACACAGCTTCCCTGTAGATAATGTATTGGTTGGTATTTGGGATGTACAGTGTTACCAATGACAATGGTGAGACGTCCATGCTGCCCTCCAATACCACATATCTACCATCTGCATCAATTTGTGTATGCTCGACTGTATAAGGCACCCCTGGGGCCATCCAAATTGCTTCTCCGCGGGCAAAGGATGAGGATACAGTGCTAATCAATTGCCCCTTCCACGCTCCGCGTGCTTTGTCTAGTGTGGCTTTCGATAGGTGTGTTTCCTGGAGCATGGCGAAATGCACCTGGTGCCGTTTGAGATGTGCATGTATGCGCTGCCGCCTACGCTGTGTCACCATCCCCCTCAAATTCCATGTAAGCACATTATACTGTGGGATGTGTGTTTGTTCCTGCATAATCACGGAAATGTATCGGGCTATCTGACAAGGGATTGCGAGGAGCTTTGCCCATGTTGCATCCAAGAAGCACCTAAGGCGACCCACCTCTGACATGTTTGCCCCCAGAATAACCGACAGGTGCATGCCACCCTGCATAATAAGTGTAGTATTTGACGCTACTAAAACAATCCCACATGAAAACAATGGGGAAAAAACAATGGAAGATAGTGAATCAAACAAAAGTTTTGAACAATAGCACTATATGTGCCACAAAGGAGTAGAGCCTGATTGCAGGCATAGGTGGAACAGGTCCATATGGAGTGGGGCGTGGGTGATGTAGACCGGATCCAGAAGTCCGAGCTCCCGGCTCCATGATTGGTCGACCTCAACTCACTGCCCGAGTAACCACTGGGAAATGCCGCAGAGGTGAGCTATCAACCGGACCCTGCGTGCCACCCTGCTCAACTAGATCATGCACGCAGAGTCGGCACCCTGGACCAAGGGTCAGGGTTCAGCATGGGGCCTGTAAACGTCAGGACGAAAAGAGCAGTTCAAATATCATCGGCCGAGCGCGGAGAGAGAAGTGGCCCCAGGACGGAGTCTGTAGAGTCAGAATGAGTCTCGTGGTCTGGTTCAGTATCTGCTTGATCTGGCATCGTCGAGGAATCGTCCACAAAACACGTTGTTACCTGAAGTAGTCGAGAGCGCTCCTCTACTACCTGTTCTGATGTTGGTTTAGTTCCCAGTTGCGTCTGGCGTTTGCGCTTCACCTTTGGGGAAGACCAACCCTCCTCTGTGATCTCTGTGCTTGCAGAACGAGTCAAGTCTTTGGCATGGAGCCAGGTCCAGGCTTCTTCTGGTGAGGTGAAGACGTGTACCTGGGATTCATCCTGTACAGGGAGCTTGGCTGGGAACAAGAGCACATATTTAATATTGTGTTCTCTGAGGCGCTCTTTCACCTGATAAAAGGAACTGCGTTTCCTCTGGACCTCTGTGGTGAAATCTGGGTAGGCTGTGATTGTTGCATTTTTGTATTGCAGAGGGCTTAGTTTGTGAAAAAAATGTAGTATTTGGTCCCTGTCCTGGTAATTAAGCAACCTAGCTATCATAGGGAAAGGATGCGCCCCTGGTGGTGGAGGCCTACCCGTTACTCTGTGGACACGTTCGATTGAGAAAAAATTCAGGATCTTGTCGATTCAAGGGTGGTTCTAGTGTTCATGATGGCCTGTAATACTTTTTCGAATTGCAATGTGTGGTTGTGCAGAGTGATTTCCATCTTCTGAAGCGCCTGGTAGGTTGCGCCCTGTTCCCCAGGCAGGGCAGCAGGTGCAGCCATGGTCCCCATGAGCGCTCTCGGTGTTTTAGGCTTGCCCATTTGTCCCTTGCTATTATGGAAAGAAGCACTGGTCATGTGCCGCCTGCCTGGGCCCCTCACAAGTGTGGACACCCGGTGGGATGAAGCTTGAAGGAGGTTCTCCTGCTCGTAATTCAATACACCCTCACCATGTTACTGATGGCCCGACTACTCACTGCGTGCACTGACTCTCTCTGTGCCCATGTCTGGGTGGAGTTTAACATAAACCCAGGGAGGGTGTGTTGTCTGACCATTATTATGGGGTATTCAGGCATTGGCGGGCGATATACTAGTTTTTGCATCGAAGATAGGGGGACAAGCCCACCTCTGTTTGGTCCAAGGAGAATTGCCATTTCCTTTCCTCTGGGTTAAACAGTTCAGGAAAATGGAGCCATACATCTCCTTATTAGGGCCCACTCAGCTTGTCAACAATCCGCAATGCCAGCGCCTCTTAATTCACTTCAATATCACGGCAGATCATCGGCCCTTCCACTCACTGCCTCCGTCTGTCTGCCTGGTCCGTGCGAGAGGGGGACAAAGAAAATGACCCAGCCTGGGTCACGGGTCTATCATCGATCGTGTAGCATGGCTCGGTATCTGCCACCGGCAGAGCACCTCCCGGAGGTCCGCTCTCACTTGCTGCCGGTCACGCCGTCATCCAGACCTGTCCCAATCGGAGCTCGGACTTCCGTTCTGCCTGCCTGTGGCTGAGCGGCACGAGTTGGCTCCACGCCGCCCATGCGTCTTTGGCAGCGTTTAATCCCCCTACCGCCGTCAGCGCACGTTCTGGCCACAAGTTTCACCGCCTCTGCCTTCAGGGTGGGCCCCTCATTTCAGCACGCCTCCTCTGCGGCCCTTAAATCATCGGGCCAAGATCTGAGTGTCATAGTGGCGGCCCTAGACAGCGGGGAGACAGGTGATCCCTCTGGATGTTCCAGGGATCGCCGATGACAGGAGAATTAAGTTGGCCGGGAGCAGAGCTGCAAATTATGCTTTTGCTCCGGTCGCCATCTTGGCCACATCCCTTGTTTGTTTTTTGATAACTTTAATCTCTATAGTCATCTTTTCTAGTTTAGCCCTAATATCATGAGCAACATTGACCCTTTGTTCAACCTCTGAATATTTTGTAGTAAAGGTCAGCCACTTATTTTCAATTCGTTGAAGGGTGGCACCGGTATTAATTACAAATGGCTTTAAATTTCTAAGCTCATACTTCACATCTTTATGTGTCAGAAGGGGTGGCAACTTAGTTGGTGAAGTAGGATTTTTTTGGTCTCTTATTGGTATTTTGAGGGCCAAGAGTTTCGTTTCTGGAAGTTGTGAACTCTAAATTGGTACAAGTAAGTTTAGGAATTGCAGTCATATTTTCATACTTTGAACCCAAAGCATCGGCAATGTTGACTTGACATGAAAGACTCCTCCCATACGCAGATATGAGAAGGTCTAAATGCATTTCACCAAAGGATGGAATTTTGAGTCTAGGAAATTGTTTATATATGTTGGGCAGAGCAAATAGGTGACCTCGACACTTCCCACTTGTAGCAGCACCTTTTGTCACAAATTGAAGCCTTTCTGGAAATTTCAACCTGTAAAGTCCACCTCAAAATCACCATTGCTATATTTGAATAGGTTATCCCATTGAATGTGCAATGTTTACTTTTCGAAGGGTGCTGTAGAAAGACAGGCCCATATTTATACTTTTTGACGCTAAATTGCGCCGTCTAACGCCATTCTGAAGCGCCATGCGGGCGCCGTATTTATGGAATGGCGTTAGCCGGCGCAAGCAGACCGGCGCTGCCTGGTTTGCGTGGAAAAAAGCCACGTACACCAGACAGCGCCGGCGTAGGGGGAAAATGGCGTATGGGCGTCTTAAAATGGGGCAAGTCAGGTTACGTCGAAAAAATCGTCGTAACCCGACTTGCGCCATTTTTTTTCGACGCCCATCCCCCATCAACATGACTCCTATCATTGTAAAGATAGGAGTCATGCCCCCTTGCCCAATGGCCATGCCCAGGGGACTTCTGTCCCCTGGGCATGGTCATTGGGCATAGTGGCATGTAGGGGGGCACAAATCAGGCCCCCCTATGCCACAAAAAATAAAAAAAATAAAACTTACCTGAACTTACCTTAATGTCCATGGGATGGGTCCCTCCATCCTTGGGTGTCCTCCTGGGGTGGCCAAGGGTGGCAGGGGGGGTCCCTGGGGGCAGGGGAGGGCACTCTGGGCTCATTTTGAGCCCACTTGTCCCTTAACGCCATGCCTGACCCAGGCGTTAAAAAGCGGCGCAAATGCGCCGTTTTTGGCCACGCCCACTCCCGGGCGTCATTTTTGCCCGGGAGTATAAATACCACGTAAAGGCCTGGGAGTCATTTTTTAAGACGGGAACGCCTCCCTTGCATATCATTAACGCAAGGAAGGGGTTCACGCTAAAAAATGACGCACACTCCGGGCACTTTGGCGCCCGAAGCGTCTAACGCCATAGTATAAATATGGCGTTAGTTGGCGTTAGTTTAGCGTCGAACTTGCGTCGAAAAAAACGACGCAAATTCGGCGCAACCAGAGTATAAATACGGCCCACAATGTCATGCAGTTATTTTAAAGTATTATTGGTTCAAAATACTACTGTGTGGATCTGATGCTATCAATCAATTTGTGATTCTTATCTCGAGCTCAGGGTTTCTTGATATACTTGATTGTTTATCTACATTTGGTACTAAAGTCACACTCAGCAATCAAGTGCATCTTGAAATAATCTACTTTAGAGAGTGGTACCAGAAATCAGGGGAACTTATCACCCAACATTTTGTAGGTTTTAGTTTTAATTTCAACAAAACACAGATTTTAATGCTGAATGTTACATACAAGCTGTCTTTTTAAATCAGGGTAAAGCTTCATACAAGCCTGGAAGTGTTACGACTCTGTCGTTCCATCTCTAGGGGGTGCTGTAAGGGGGCTGTCCGAAGCCTGGGAATCACCTTGAACACTTATCTAGAGTCTCTTGCTGACTCCCGTTTGTTTCTCTTTTTGCCATTGTATACTTTTGCAGTATTACATTTGCTTCCTGGGACTGCAAATCCCATAATGCACAGCTTGGTAGTCAGGAAAGCCTGGATTCTGTTTCCCATTGTTTTCTGTGGGAAAAGTCCAGTTGCTCCTTTTCACCGGATCCTCTCCTACAGGACTTGCGAGTGTCTGAAACTACACACACCTGAGACCGCTCCTGTGCAGCCCAGTCATGTGATTCCACCTGGGGTTTTCTGCAGCTTGGAACTGCTTATAAGCAGCCACTTCCTCAAGATCCCCGTTGTGCATTGGAATTTGATTCCTTTGTATTACAGACCCTTTATCGGATGGTGTTCCAGTCTTGTTCCTTTTCTGTTCCAGTTTGAACCTGTTTCCTGTTTCTCTGCCCTGCCCCTGATTGTTCCAGCCATAGTCTGCTCCCTATCTCTTAGCCTTGAACCTGTTTGTTTCCTCCAGAGCCTGCTCTCTGTTTCTCTGTCCTGCTCCTGCCTTGTTTCAGCCTGAACCTGCTCTCTGTTTCCCAGTCCTGTTTTCAGTGTATTCCTTAGTCCCTGCATTCCAGCCCTGTCCTTGCCTGTTCCAGCCAGAGCCTGCTCTCTTTTTCCCAGTCCTGTCTCTGTTTGTTCCAGCCAGAAGTTTGTGCCCTGTTTTCCAGTCCTAGTCCAGCCTTTGCTTCAGCCTGAGCCTGTTCCCAGTTCCTGCCTCTTAGTTTATTCCTTCTGTTTCCATTTCCTCTCTGTATTTGTGTCTGGTAAGTGATCTATCGGTCTTCACCTGTGTATACGTGTCCTCTTTTGTAATAGGGTTGGCTCCTGGTCTCCAGGAGGCAATTCCAACCCCCATCCTTGTCTAGTGTTATACATTGTCTTTCGTGCCTAACAGTGACAGTGTGCTATTGCTGTTTTTCCAGGAATCGCCACTGTGTTTCCAGCTGGACCCACAAGAGCTTGTCTTGTGTATGTAAGTAAGTACTATTCTTGTTTGTGCTCTAGGGTCCAGAGACAGAATCAATTCTGCTGCCTCCTTTCTATGGGGCTGGCAGGGTGACTATCTGTAAGAGCAAACTGCACAGAGGCATTGACATTCCCTGTCACTGTGGGAGGTTCTGCGCCTTACTCTGTGTACAACCCCAGCGTGTTTGCCCATTAGTAATCCATTTCCTGTTTGTTCACACAAGCGTTGCTCTGCTTTTACTTTCCTTTCATTATTCTCTAAAGTAATGAGATATACTGGCATTTAGGTGACATTGGTTAAGTGCCTTCGATGTCTTCCTTGCATTGCCATTGACATAGCACTTTGGGCATATATGGCCAAATAAATCACACATAATCAACTCTTCCGTGCACAACATGTTTTATATCCATATTATTCTTTGACTCTACAAAAAGGTAGAATTTTCTTTCAAGTATAACCATCCATGCTTCCTTAAAAAGTTGGACTTTTTACAACTGTAGGTGGATTTTGTCAAGCACATCAGATATCTCTCATTTTCATACTACACTATTTTGGCTGGATCACCTGTCTGCAACACTATGGGGGTCATTCCAACCTTGACGGGCGGCGGAGGCCACCCGCCAAAGTTCCCCCAACAGAATACCGCTACGCGGTCAGAAGACCGCTGCGGTTATTCTGTGTTTCCCGCTGGGCTGGCGGGCGACCGCCAGAAGGCCGCCCGCCAGCCCAGCGGGAAACCCCTTCCCACGAGGAAGCCGGCTCCGAATGGAGCCGGCGGAGTGGGAAGGGTGCGACGGGTGCAGTAGCACCCGTCGCGATTTTCAGTGTCTGCATGGCAGACACTGAAAATCTTTTTGGGGCCCTCTTATGGGGGCCCCTGCAGTGCACATGCCATTGGCATGGGCACTGCAGGGGCCCCCAGGGGCCCCACGACACCCCTCACCGCCATCCTGTTCCTGGCGGTCAAAACCGCCAGGAACAGGATGGCGGTGAGGGGGTCGGAATCCCCATGGCGGCGCAGCAAGCTGCGCTGCCATGGAGGATTCCTGAGGGCAGCGGAAAACCGGCGGGACACCGCCGGTTTTCCCTTTCTGACCGCGCCCATACCGCCGCGGTCAAAATGCCCTTGGGAGCACCGCCAGCCTGTTGGCGGTGCTCCCGCGGTCGTTGACCCTGGCGGTCAATGACCGCCAGGGTCAGAATGACCCCCTATATAGTATAGTGCTGGTCTAGCATGGAAAAGGTTGGCCCTGCCTCTCTCAACTAGAACAATTGTTTGAGTTCAACTGTATCCTACTTTTTAAAATATCTCCCAGAACAGTCTTGTCTAGTGTCATATTTAGCTAACCACAATTTTCAGCTGTGGCATGTAGCAGAGTTGTTCATAAAGCAACACTATATTAATGAATATTTTTGACTATTTCAAACTCATGATGTCAGTAATTTAAAGCACCTTGAGTGGGATTGGGAAAGTTAATTAATGCTGAAAATGTAAACGAAGAATTTACTTTAATTCGAAAGTCGTCTATACTGGCTAGTCCTATGTTAAAACAATTTTACAGTTTGGTAGAAATTATTTCACCCTTACTAGGGTGTTCAAGATAGAGCTTAAAGAATTGCCCAAGCATTAGCTTTGCTCCCTCAAGCACACAGGTCAGAGGAATGTAGTGGCTAATTACCCGGTACTGTTTCAACAATGTCCAATAATTTACGACTAAATTAACAAGATTTATTACATTTCGGTTGCTCTTTCTACTCAAAATTGCATTACTGTTCCTGTAACACTGATCTACTTTTGCCACATTGTTGTTAACTAGAGTGGACAGATATATCTTTACAGTCGGTGGAGATGGAGAAGAAATCTTAATTAACATTTACCGTGTCATGCCTCCTACCTACGCATGTCTTTTTACGCAGGATGTATATTTAAAATTTAACAAGCTCGAGTTGCATACTTCTAGACATGGAAGGATTTTTAAGTGTAACACTTACTGCTCATTATCTGTAGAAGAAATTTCTTAGATTTCTCCTGTGTTTTCGTGTAACAAGGCTTATCATTAAATATATCATGACAACTGCACTGAAGCTGCCTTCTTTTTTCTAATATCTGTATACACAAACTGTATTATCTGCTTTCATCCTATGTTTCTTTGTTGTGTTCCCTTTTAGGCTGTACGGATTTATCATCTACATCTTTCTAGGAGATGTGTCCTAAGTAAAATTGCACACCGTACAATGCTTCCGTCTGCTTGGTCAGCTTAATTATAACATAGGACGAAATATTCACTATTACAAATTCAAAAGTCGTGTTTTGCTAATAATGTATGGTTTCTACAATACTTGTGTGGACAACCGATGGTTAGACCTTATGGAGAAACCCTAGTTTAATAGCTCAACCGTTTTCACAAATGTATCTTTAACACGATGATTAGCACCTCCAGTTTGAGGGTCAAAGGATGCTTTGCTGTTTCCCTCATACGGTGTCACTGGCACTTCCTTTTTGTTTACTGAAGCACACTGGTCAGCTTATGGCCATGTTATGCCAGTCTGAAAACCACATCTATAATTGGCTATTGAAAAGTGGAGAAAAGGTGTGGTCGCTAGACACAACAGATAGGAGAAAGCAGGGTAGACGCCGCCATTCTGCAGTTGATGGAGGAGGAGCTTTTAGACTTCAATCAGGTTGAAGAGAGCAGAGTGACACCATAAGGCTCAGTAGCTTAATTTGTAAAATAATAATAAGTGCCAAGGCCCAAAGGTTTGCTAAGAAGCCATTGGCGGCCCCACAAATCTCAAAGAGGGTGTTGGGGGGACGGGTGGAGGGAAGGACAGGGAAGGGTGGGGGGAATAAAAAATAGTTTTAAAAAACATACCTCTTCCCATTGCTGCCAATACCACCTGCAGCCTCGAACCTCTTCTGTTGTCCAAGCAATTCACATGGATACCAGCACTGACTCCTCAGCAATCGTGGTGCTGCTTTCATTCTAAAGCTAGCATGAAAGCAACATCAGGATTTTTCTGAGCAGCTTGGACTGCCGCTCAGACACAACCCAGTGGTCTGTGCAGTTTCTCCAGCCCTGTTCAATACAGCTAGGCTGGAGAAACCTAAGTGCGCATGACGGCCTGCCAAACACACATGCGCACTTAGGTACACTCTCTCCTTCTCTCCCCCTCCCGCCAGCAGCTGAAAGACAAAACAATACAGAAATATTGTTTTATCTTTCAGCTCCTGGCTTAGCCAGGGGGGCGACGCTCCTTCGCCATTAGCTGGTGCTACGAAAAATGGGGATGTTAAATACTAAGGCTGAGTAGTTTTGATTACCCCACACGACTCTTTCCTCAACCACAAAGCACTCCCTTCCCCTTTATCTCATTAATGCATGTTTTTTCCATCCCTGCCTTCTCACTTTGTTTCTGTTTTTTCTCATTTTTCTCTTCCTCTTTCTTTCCCCCATGTGTGTTTTCTCCCTCTTGCTCTAAATGAAAGTCTGATACGTACTTGATCCCAAAAATGAGTGCCAGCTGATCCCACCCGCCACTGGCTCAAATCAAGTACTGATAAAGCCCAAACGTAACAGATTGCAATGCATGATACCACAGTAATAGTGATATGGGTACACTGTATAGACACTACTATGCTTAAAAATATATAGCTGAATTAAGAACAGGAAATGAAAGAGAGACGGGTTTTCATGATTGTGGCAATTTGAGTCGGATGTGGCACCCTGCTCAGGGTTCTCAGAGACACAAATGAACTTGCTCATGTGTATACATCTACAAATAAAAACAACAACTCTGGTTATCAGTCCTTCATTCTAGTCTCTGGATTGCAAAATAACTTGAAAGAAAGCACACTAGAATAAAGTCATCCTTATGCACCACTTTAAGTACCACCCTTCACATCGTATTACTGTTGACAAAACACTGCCCAGGAAACCCGAACATCCGTCTCTTCTTTTGTTTTTGTTATTTCTCCTTGCATTAATTCCCAATAGGACGCTCCTTCCTCGCAAGCGTGATGGAAACAGCATTTGACACAGAGGAATATATAAAAAACTGAAAGGCACTATTTTTGATTCAATCTGAGGTCTGTTCGGCGGAGGCTGGCGGTAGCCACGCAATCAGGTTGCCCACCCTGCAGGGCACATCCTCAGCTAACGAAAGTGGAACGTTAAATCACATCTGCAACCCGGTCTGCTCCTCAAAAACCTCTGCGGAAGAATTGTTTTTGTATGGCTTAAAATGATAATTTCTAACAGGTGGCTTGAACAATAGATTCCTGGTGTCAGAATACATCACCCTCATTTGACTGTGTGTCAGGTTCCTGCCTGTGGCCTTCAGCAATGGCTAATTTATAAATGGCGCCCAGCTCTCAATTATTCCATCACACTTTGAATAAGAACCCATCCAAGTAGAAATGTTGCTAATTTACTACAACACAATTAATTAGCAGCTATAAGGATCATTTCCAGTGTCTCCTGCAGCTGGAGGAAATCAATTCATGATGTCTTGTTGCCCCTGACAACATTTGTAGCTGTCTGCTCCAATCCATGTTGCATACAACAAAAACACGTATAAAAGGACATTTGCCCGTTTGTCAAGACCCTTTATAATAGTGCAGAGAGGCGTGCTGCGCAACAAAAAAAATTCTGAACAAAGCTCACACTCAACATCACTGTGAGATGCGTAAGCATGAAGATTTGCTTTTCATTATCTGATCACGAACAGCTGACAGAAAAATAGCGTAACAACCAAACAAAGACATTCCAGATAAAAGGCATTCTTTTCATATTTACAGAGCACGGTGTTCTTCCATTTGGTGTTTCAGATTAGTTGATATTGCTGGTTTGCCGATACTTCCTTAACTAAATCATCATAATATTTACAGTACAAAGAAAGCCAGGAACATTTCTACTTGTAAAATGTAAACCATGGTGTCCTCTACTGGTTTGATGCAGATAAAACACCCATTGGCACCCCAATAGGTCTGATTCTTTTATAAGTGAAAGTGTGTCATGAATGGTTACAGAGTTTGGGGCATGTTTAAAAGCCCCTAGCGGTGCCTTGTGCCGCCCTATTGTCATTTTATTTTTTACGCTAAGGCGGCGTCAAGGAGGCATTTTCCCCGCACCAGATTTACAAAGTGGTGCATGCAAGCATTGCGCCACTTTATAACCCCTCGTGCCACAGTATGCCTGTGCCAGGCATAATGTATGCAAGGGGGGTGTAACCCCGTTAGCAGGCCCAGAAGAGTAGCGCTGTGAAATTTCACTGCACCATTTTTCCCTTCATTTTTAAAGCATGACCAAGGCAGGCATTAAAGTAAAGCTCCCATTGGTTTTAGTGGGCCTCCCGAATTGTAGTTGGACTTGCGCCATCATTTTTGGACGTCACAATAGCATCAAAAATGTTGACGATATTGTGCTAACGTGTGCCATGGTGCGCCATATTGTAAATACTGCACTACATGGTGACATTAGGGAGCTGCAGGCAGTCGCAAGAAAAGTATGGACCTATGGACCACTGCCTGCTCTGAAAAAATAAAACGTTTCATTTTTGTTTTTGAAATGCATCTCATTTTCCTTTAAGGAAAGCAGACTGCATTTAAAAAAACTGCTTTATTTAAAGGCAGTCACAAACATGGTGGTCTGCTGTCTCCAGCAGGCCACCATCCCTGTGAGGGCCGCCATTCCCAAGGGGGTCACAAATTGCGACCTACCTCATGAATAATCATGAGGTGAGCATTTGCGACCCCCTTTCAAATTTCAAATAGTGTCATTGACACTATGCAACACATGGTTTTGCGACTCGCAAAACCAAACGGTACATGTAATCCTAACTCTCTGGTTTCCCAAATTCATCACTAATTAAAAGTATTCATGATTCATCATTTAGTCCTACAGGTGGGTTCATCCTTCTCACAAGGTTCAATATTTAATGGCCGCTGGTGGCACCATCAAGTTTGCAAGCATTCTGGATTTTCTCAGCAAGAATGCATTGTCATTTCAATGATTTCACATGGTTCCAACTAAATATTACATTATCTAATTGTTTGCAACATCAGAATCCTCTCTCATGGTACACAAATAAGTTAACACAATTCACATGAGAAGCATGAGCTTCCTGTCTTGTTCTCCAGTTAGAAAAAATATTGCTACATAATTAATAATGAAACATGTTCTTCGCCTTCAACACAATAGGACATTCAACATAACATCAGCAATCTAAAGAACAAATTCAGGTCAGAGGGAACAGAATAAACAAATCATTTTCATCTACTTCTGCAAAATTAATCTTTCAGTCCTAGTCAAGCTAAGAGCATTTATACACATTAATATAATTGATATACTAATAAAACCTCTTATGCACCTTACAATTCAATTCAAATATGCAAAGTAAATTATTTAATTGAAAACATTGTTTACAATGGTTCTAAATGTGCATTTATTTATCTGCATGCATGTAACTCGTTAATAAAATCTATGTGAATCAATAGAAATACAATGAAGTCAGGTTCATTTACTACTTCAATAACACTCTTAACGTTAATTCACATTAGTACTTCATTTAATATAAATGCAAAATCTCTCATGTTAAATGTGATGTCTAATACGAATGGTGGCTGCATGGTCCACCTTAATTCAAAAGTGCACATTTTAAAGTTATTTTCTCACTTAGGTTTTTCAATGTAAGTACAGAGCCTGGTCACATCTAAGATCACTGGAGACCATCCATTTAGGGTACAGTGCAGCAAGAAAAAGAGCAAGTCTTGACTGTAACCCATCCCTGGGTGGCCGCGCAGCATCAACTGTCATAGCACACATTGGGTAGTAGAATGGGATTGGAGATTCCGGTGCAATGTGTAGTGATGCATTGGCTCCATATGTCAGGAACCAAAGAACTTTGAATCTGATATGAATTGGTTGGAAATTTATACTGGGAAGCATCACATTCCTAAAAGCCCAGATGACTATCAAAAGTAATGTCCTGCACTCTAATAAAATATCAGTAGCAAATTGTTTCCCATTTCATTTTCTCTAATCACTAAGGCTTTGATGATCACTGTGAAAGACCAGGAGACATTACCAAAAACCAGGCAAAATCCAGTATCAGCAGAAGGTAGAAAAGGAAACAGAACACTGCCAGATTAAGCAGGGGTAGAGGAATCATGCAATCGAGTAAGGAAAAACACAACAAACGTGTGGGAGTGGGAGGCCAAGTGACAAAATCAAGTGAACAATGTTAACTTTGGCAAACTGCAAAGTTGTCAGGTGGAGAGTGAATGACTTATGTACATTCTTGTACAGCTCAACCACTGCAAACCTAGAGGTAAAGTTTAAAGGATTGCAAAACCTGACCAATGTGTTGCTGCAGTGCACCACTATCTTACCACTTCAGATACAATCCTCCCCTTAATCACCATCTTCTATGTTCTGTGTTGTAAACCTCAACCTCTCAAATTCCTGACAACATGCCAACTGACCTCCCAACATTTGATTCACTGCTGACTAGGCAGAGAGGAAATGAACTCCAAAGGGATAGGGCAGCTACAGAGAAAGCTTGTGGGAAAGTGTGCTTATACTCCCTAGAAATATCCTGTTGTAGAACCACTTCACCTGACCTGACAGGTTTGCCTATTATCACCCTACTATATGCGATTGCCAAACAACCATTGGCTTTCTCCATCAGAAAGATTTTATTTTAATCTCCATGTGGCTCAGAGCTTTGCAGGGCAGAGCACTGCATAAAGGATTGCATGGAGTCATAATAATTTCTTGACTTCAATATAGGCCCTCTGAGCCTTCTGGCCTATAATGGTGAAGTCAGGGAATAATAAAATGTGTGACCTTTGGCACTGTAAGCTCCCTTTTCACATGCCAGGCACAGGTCTATGCCCCTTCTTTTGTAGTTCAGCAGTCTAGCAATGATGGGATGAGGAGGTGTCCCAGCAACCTGTGAGCCCTCTTCACAACCAACCATCATTAAAACATATCTTGTCTAAAAATGTCTGTGAGACAAAATTGTGTGTTAGTTCAGAGTGGTGTCCTCCAGTGGTGATTGCTGATGGCCTGTCCACAACCTCCCTAAGCCTGCTATCTTGTCTTTCCAGTTGCACATCCATTTTGTCCGTCCATTATATGACCTAATTTGCCCTATGCTGGAGGCAGGCTGGATCTCATTTGTAGCAGCAGGCTCTTTCTGTCTATGTTGTCTTTATTAGGGGCAGTTTCCACAGTAATTTGGGTGGTGTGTTTCCCCACACATTTCTATTCAAATCTTAGCTTTGGCTTTTGGGGCTGGTTTTCTCCATGTTGGAAGCAGCAGGAATAATGTGACATGATGACGCTGGCAATGGAAGTCCGAGGGCATCAGTATAGCTCAGGGCATCACCCACACTTCCGTAAGGACTGGCTTTCCTGAGCTTGACTGCATTTCTGAGCCTACAAGACAGTGGGTGGTAGCCTCTGTGTAAGGGTGAGTAGGGAGCAAACAAATGTTGATGGGGAGGATGGAGAGGATCCCCCAAATGGCCATATGGAAGGCAGCACTCCCAAGATTCCTGGTCCAGTGATCTTTACTGCATAATAACCTCAATGCTCACCCAGAGCCAAATCTTATGCACTCCCCACGCTTGGTAGCATTTGAGGCAGCCAGCACTTCAGACACAATCTGTCAATTGTGCAGCAGAGGTTTGTAGGGCAACTGCATTGCTGAGAGTCTTTCAGTGTCCAATATCTATCAGCCATTAGTCCAATGTCCTATTGTTCATCTTCTACAACTGGGGCACCTTGATTATTAGCTGGTACTCACTTTACTCACAGGTCCAAGCAGGTTCCCCAACATATAGCACAGATCCTTGCTCCACTCTTCGAGGCCACCGCACATGAGGGAGGCCATCCGTGCTGTCACATGTGTAGCTCTTTGTAGAGAGAGACCTCTAATGGCAGCGGCTGACACAAAATGGCAGTTCTAGTCCTCTGTGGCCCACAGTCCCAATCTGTGAACCTCGACCCACCCACCCAGAGGTACAGGCGCACATGACTCATGCAGCTCAGATCAGCACGTTGTGGATACATCTGATCCAGTCACACGGGCAAGATCAAACAAGCCATACCACAGCTTTTTAAGTATTACATCTCCTGCACTACTCACCTTTTGTGTGGGGGTCCATTGAGGTCTTTCTGCTTGCACTGCATCACCAGGCAATAGGCTCAAAAGTCAGCCCCAGCGTTGCAGCGAGCTCAGTGTCCACACAGCCACCACACTTCCCCACAGAGCAGCCGCCTTGAGGGATCAGTTACTATGCTCCTCACCATTTATGTCTGGGGCCATCTTGAGCAATATGTGGCCACTGTTTCCGTTCAGTCAGAGTAGCCGGTCAGCACCAGGATTTATTAACAGTTTTCTGGGATTGGCAGGCATCTGCCTTTACCATGCTCCATGTCAGCTGTCTACAAGTCCTGCCTAGTCCTCAGTGGCCTCATCGCCAGGTACCAGAGGCATCACTGGGGAATGGAGAGAGTCAGGAGGCAAAGTTTTAGTTTAGGGCATGCAGTTGGAATAGGGGACTTCAGGGATGTCTAGCAAAAGCCTACTGGGGCGCTTCATCTTTCGGATGATTAAGGGTATTGTTGGCAGGTATTGGAGCTAACCTTTCATGCAGCCATCTTAGCTGGCTGCAGGCCACTCCCACTGGAATCATCAACATAATGATTTCAGGCTTCGAAAAGGCCTTGGTCACATACAGAGTCCCATATAGGTAGTAAGGTTTATATACATACGAACACAACATACAAAAAATACTCTTTTTCCCTTTTATTTACATGTGGTCACAGTGCACTCAAAACAAATACTCTGTCAACACTGTAACATACACAATTCATTGGCATATTCAAAAATCCTCATAAATAATAGGCAATGTTGCAACACATACCCAATGGTTACAATTCTTTAACATATGCAAAGGGTTTGTTGCCTACATCTCGCTAAACAGAAAAAGTAATTCAATCAATAGTCCTAAAGCAGTCGAGCCACATGTCACATACATTAGAAAATAAGAATTGCATTGGACTACAAAAGCCTGAGTTTATACCAATGTGGGTGGGGTGAAATCAAACTATATTCCAGGCGAAAACCAATGGGGCAAAAATATCATAATAACAAAGTAATAAACAAATTGAAAAACATGACCGACAAATTGATGTATGGAATCAATCCAATATGGAAATGAATGAAAACATTTGCAACTAAAGGTAACATCTGTTGCACTCTAAGGTCATCAGTGATGCCAACAATGATGTTATTTGAAATGTCATCAGTAATGTCATGAATGACGTCATAGCACATGTCTTGCGTTATGTAACATATGAGGTCATAAGTAGTGCATGGTGGATTATCAAGTATAGTTAGCTCTTCTAACTATAACTGGTGAATGTATTTGTTTTTCTTTATTTTGAAACATGAATGTTGTCACTGACATATTCACTTAGCTATAACATCAATTTAACCTTTGTTTCTTTCAGTGAATTCCCCCAATTTATTTAACATAGATGAATATTTTATTATCAAATGTGAAGCCAGCCCCCCACTGCTCATGGCCTTTGGTCGTGCACAGCGGGATTTTGGCCATAGAGCTTGGCATGCCGCTAGGCCCTGTGTCCAAACCCCCAGAAGGCTGCCAACCCCATGCTGCTGCCATTGCCAATGCCAGTGTGGGATTGGAATTTGGGGACCCTAAGGCCAAAACATATACATTAGGGGAGGGGATGTGCTGCCCGCTTCCTTGAGCCTCAGTTGGGCCAAGGAACCCCCATCCCCTGGGCCAGATCCAATAAAAAGGGGAGGGCAGTGTGGCCCCCTTGCCAAGCCTCAAAAGACAGTGGGGACCCCATCCCCCAGGGCCAAATACAAGGAACCAGTGGAGGGGGGCATTCAGCCCATCTTCCTGAAAGTTCTTGGCCCACAGATCTCATCCCTCAAGGCCAAATTCTAAGGGAAGGGATGCAGGCAGCACCTCTCTCTGAGCCTTGACAGACACCAGGGACCACATCCCCAAGGGTAAAATATACTAAAAAGGGTGAGGAGCACACATAGCCCCACTTCCCGAGCATTTGTGGGCCTCAATACCTCATTGTCTGGAAGCAAAATCCAAGGGGAGGGAGCTGCATGCCTGGAGCCAATTAAGGTTCCAGGGACCCTGACCCCCAGGGCCAAACACCATAAAAAAGAGGAGGAGGGCTACATGCCCCGAGTCCTAAGTGCAGAATATAATACAACAGGGTAGGGGGCTAGGCAGCCCCGCTTCCTGAGCCTGATTTGGTTTTCAAGAAAGGCAGTCCTCTCAATGGCAGCCTTTCTCTGTATAACAGTCTCTTCCTCACTGCATGGCAGGTACTACCTCTTCATGATAATCTGACACTTCCCTTCACAGTGAGCTTCACCCTCCAGTGCATGGCTGGTTGCATATGGAGGGACACCCTCAACATATACACCTCCCCTTCATGGGAGCTTCAAAATGACTAAATCTCCATTTTCTCCATGGCAATATACCTCTCTATGGCAGGCAGCACTATCCCACATAGAAGCCTCTTCCTACCCTAACAGCTTAACAACCTTCACATTTTTTGTTTAGGCTTGGTGACAATCATTCCCTGGATGCATCTGTCTTTCATTATGGGCACATATTCTCCAGATCTACCTCTCTTTCAGGTTATGACAGGCAACACACTCCTAAATTGCAATCAGCTTTCCCTCTATAATTGTCTATGACGTTTGCTATGTGAGAATTTCTCTAACTCCACGGTAGTTTACATTCCATCTACGGCAGGTACCCATCACCTACATGGCACCTTATCCCAACCATTTATGAAAACATTTCCTTTGTCTCTCCTTGATTGTAAGCATCATCTGAATGAACACTATGCACTTCTGCACAACTTCTCCATGACAGGTACTCTCCTCTCTATAGCAGCTTATCGTTCCAGTCTTTGGCAGATAGGCTTCACTGGCATAGCAACCCATCTGTCCCCTTCATGACAGTGTACCTCTCCCAGTAACTCCTTGATGCCATTCATACCTTAAATCAGCATCCATTGTTTTGAGCCCTTATCATTTTGGGTTTTATGCCAAAATTACGAGATTCTAATTAACTACTGGCTCAAAGCATCGTTAGTAGAAATAATAGTTTGGGACATACATAACATTTTTCTTCCCTGCAGGGGTACAGATTAAATCACTTTTAGTTCGATTTGCAAATTGTAGCTGTCATTCAGGAAAATGTGTTTATTATATTTCACATGCAGCCATGATGTGACTTAACTGACTAATACATTTAAATACCATTAGTGAGGAATTTGTTTATAAATGCAGTCAAAAATGTAATTGTAGTTATTTATACTGATTTTAGCTCTAATGCAGACTTTGTGTGCAATATTACTAGGGGATAACTCAGCTCCTCTCCCAGTCTATGATGATGCTAAATAAGATGGGGCTATGGCAGTGGTTCACAACCTTTTGACTTCTATAGACCCCCATTGAATAATTGTTGGAATTCGGGGATGCCCTGCTGAGTCATTACTGAAAGTTGGAGACCTAATCTGTTAATATTATTTAATTTGCTAAGCAGTTGATGACCCCCTGAGAGGGCTTTGCGGACCCCCAGGGGTCCTTAGACCACAGGTTGAAAACCACTGGGCTACAGGAAGAGTATCTGCTCCTATCCACTCATGTGCAGCCTCACATGAAGTGTAACTCCCTCAAAGCCTGTATTCTATTACTCTGTGATGTGATCTTGTTTGTCTCAGTCAGGACAGGTGTGTGTTGTTTTCAGGAGGCCGATCTCCATATGGATTTAGCTATTGCTGCAACACAAGCCACACCAACTGTTTTTGTTTCTCAGATCCCAAACACTGTGGCCCATATTTATCACTATTTGATGCACTGCATCAAAAGGAAAGGGAAGGAATGCATCATATCTATTGAGATATGTTGCATTTTTGCTCTCTTCTTGTGCTGGTGCACTTGGTGCTTCCTAGCATCAATGCATGCAAGGATTGTTTTTGTGCTGGAAAGGAAATCTTCCTGCACAATAACAATCCTTAGAGGTACTTTCCTCTTTCTGCTTGTTGTGCCTCTGTCATGAAGGCATCTGATTTCAATGCATTCCCAGGTTTACCAGTCTTGGTTACCTGGGAATGCGCCAGTACGCATGGGTGGGTGAGTGGGAACGTCCACGCTCCATCCATGTAAAGCCTCCTGAGGGAAGAATAACTCAAGGCAGCAACATGAGCAAGGTGACCTTGCGGGGCTTGGTAGATCTGACATAAGGTGTGCGTTGCCCTTGCGTCACCTTGTATGATGCAAGGGAAACATAATTTTGCATTAAGTCTGACCCTGAGTTGTTTGTCTTATGTGAAATTTTGAAACTCTGGCAGGACTCAAGAAACCAAACCCATCATAAGGTATTAATATGATGTATTTATTAAAACAAAAACCCTATGATGAAATAAAGGACATCATTTGTTAATATGTATTTATTATTTAGTATTGTGCACAAAGCTACCCCAAGAGGTTTCCCGGCACAAGCAGCAAAGCAGAAAAGTAAGGGTATAACAGCTTAAAAATCCCCAGGTCTTCAAGTCCTTATGAAAAGATAGCAGTGACGGACAAGCTCTTAGGTGCTCTGGAAGAGAATTCCACAATTTCGAACATAGGAAAGATAAAGAGCACCCTTTTGTGTGCGACAAGCAGAACCTAGGCACAGATAAAAGAGTATATTAGGAGGATCTCATAGACTGAGGAGGTTGATAAGGGACTGCCAAAGTTTGAACATAGCGGGCTTCAGAACCGACTTTGGCCTCAAACGTATAGCACAGGGCTTTAAAAATATTGTGTTTGGAAATTGTAAGCCAGTGCAACTCATGCAACAGTTGGGAAATTGAGGCAGAAGAGTAGTCTGGAAGCCCCATTCTGTACCATCTGCAAATGGTGCATAGATGCCTTGTCTATGCCCATATAGTAAATTTCCATAATCCAGCCTGGACAACACTAAGGCTGAAATCACAGTCCTTGGTGCTGAAACTGGAATCATCCAGCTGATCTTCCTGAGCCATTTAAGCACCACAAAGCACTTTAGGCACTTGGGGCATCATACTCAGGGGCATATTTATAGGCCCCTAGCACCACCTCGTGCCACATTAACATCATTTATTTTGACGTTAATGTGGCCCAACGAGGCCAAAATCCCTGTGCAGTATTTACAGGGTGGTGCAATGCATGCATTGCGCCGCCCTGTAACCTTTTGCGCTATATTATGCCTGCGCCAGTGTAGTACTTTTATTAGTAGCATAGTTTCGTTGTTATTGTGATGTAGTTTCGAATCCTGAGGCATTAGATGAGATTCCCCGTTTCACCATGTTCAGTTATTTTCGGTGGAGCTTATCGGAAGCCTCAGTCGTGGGTTCATCTTTTGTGCGTATCTTCTTGAAATAAACCCACACTGGTTTCTCAAACTTACCTCGTCTGGATGTCTGGTGTTTCCCGTCGTCTTTACTACAGCCAGGCATAATGTATGCAAAGGGGGCCTTCCCCTGTTAGGGGAGCCGGTAAAATGGTGCAAGAAAATCAATGGGATTTACTTGCGCCATTTATTATGGCACTTTTAAAGCCTGCTTAAGAGCAGGCATTAAAAGGGGGCTTCCATTATTTAAAATGGTCCCCTATGTACAACAGTTTGGCGCTACTACTGCTGAGTAATTCAATAGAGTCTTTAAAAATGACTCTGTTGCCCCCTACCGGCCATGGTGTGCCGTATTTTAAATATGGCGCACACATAGTGGTGGTTAGGGGGGTGCTAAGGGGTGCAGGGAAAGTGGCACTGCACTTGCTGCAGCATCACTTTCCATAAATCTGCCCCATAGTGTGTCATCCAGTAGAAAATCTAATTTTTATACTTTTGAAAAGGAGTTGGTGGAGCCCAAAGGGAGGCCGGGCAGTGTTGTGGGCCTCATAGTGAATGGTGTTTACCCAGGATCATGACCTTCGTCTTATCCCCATTGAGCTTGAGCATGTTTTTATTCACCCATAAAGCAATTCGGCTCAGGCCTAGATTAAGAAAAGAAGGGACACAACTCAGTGCTGCTACAAGCACAGCACTGCTTTACAAGGGGATTCGAACAAGTAACTTCCTATTTGTTGTCCTGACTCCAGGGGAGTAGCTACCATTGGGGTGCAAATGCAGTGACACTAGGACCCATAACCCGGATGGGCCCATTGAATCCTGATAATTACTGTACTTTAAAACCACAACAACAGCCATAGAAGCTGTTTTCCTTGCCGGCACCCGAGCCCATTGAATTCTTGCTATGCTAAGGCCTGGCTCGCCATGAGACGAAATTAACTAATCTCCCTTGTTTCTAGGCACTTCTAGGCAATATTCCCACATGTTATATTTTCAAGGTCATGAATCTCCATACAGCTAATCTATCCATAGAAGATTTCACTTTAAACCAGTGATCATTAGGAATGGAGGTGAAAGCTGGTGGAGGTTGAAAGCATATTGTAGAACATTATAATGCTCAGGGTGTGTGGTGTTAGTGAGCAATATTGAAGAAACTTCACTCTGGTTACAGGGAAGGTTCATAGTCATAGAGAAAACAAGTATATATAAACTAAGGGCTGAGATTTAAGAATATTGTGGGAATGTACTTTAATAATGTGAGTAAATGCTTTTTTTAAAGGAAATACATGCTGATTTAGGAAAATATATAGACAGTTTATATATAGACAGCTTACAGGGGAAGTATGATCTTAATTGAAGAAATTCATGCAGCTTGTATTGAGAACTATAGGGCTAATTATACTCCAACAGTATGCTTGGGCACCTCTTCTTTGTGGGGTAATATTATCAACACGAGTACACTTTTAGTTTGAAAGAAACGAATCCTCTAAATGTTTCTGTTGCTCATTCTATGCACAAGATAGAAGAAAAGTAAGATTGTGAGCCCCGCCCCGATGGTATGTGTACATGTATTCATTTGTACGATAGTCAGGGTGACAATATGGAGAGTCCTTCTACATATTATCCTACCTTTTTGAAGCTGCTATCTTACAGGACATTGCATGATATGTTATCAGCTCTCACATCCCCAATATTCTTTGGACTATTCATTGAGGCACAGAGAAATTCAGTTTCTTGACAAGCTATGTTTATAATGGTAGATTTTTGCTATGGAACACGTTAATGCACGAGCAGAAAATGCATTCATGGTGTAAGGTTTACACCACGAAGTGTTGTTCATAACGTACATGCAATAAGTGCAAGCTAAGAGTGGGATTAATATCGCATAGTTAGAGGCAAAACGTTCACAGAAAATTATAATTTCGCACACCCTGCTGTACAAGGCCAACGTGCATGTAAAACTTGATATTTTATGTCTGAATAGCTGACATTATTTTATGAGAGCTGTTCTTGAAATCATGTGAGTTTCTCTTAGTTGATGGAGGAAACAGATGTCATCAAGGTTGTTCATTCTCAGTCTAAAGATTATTCAGATAGTCTTCGTATTTTGTTGGCGTTCCCCTACATAACTGTCACTCCAATGTTACTGCACTGATGTCAAGGCCTGTATTCTGTTGCCCAAATAATAGCACCCTAAGCATGAAGAGCCCTTATTCTATCACCATTTTATGTGCATACCTGAAGTACCATTTCCTGTTCCATGAGGTTAACTCATTGTACCCGTCTGCAGCTCCTGTAGTCAGAAAAGAAGGAGCTGGAAATATTTAGGCCCATATTTAAGAAAAGGTGGCCGATCAGCCATGATGTGCCACATTTCTTGCACCCCCTTACCGGCACTTAATGACACAATTGTTGCACTGTATTTATAATAAGTGCGCCATGGAGGTCGTTAGCACAATAGCGTCAACATTTTTTACGCTATTGTGGAGCTTTGCTACATTAGTGTAAAAAAGTTGACGTTAGTGCAGAAAAGTGCAAGTAGGCCCATAGGTTAATACGCGAGCATCATTTTAATGCCTGCTCTGAGCAGTCATTAAAAATGACCCCAAAAACGGTGCAGTGAAATCTTTACATTTTTATTGCACTATTTTTTTGGGCCTCCTAGCGCCGGAATGCCTCCCTTGCAATCCTTATGCTTGGTGAAGGCATAATGTGGCACAAAAGAATTACAAAGTGGCACAATGCATGCATTGCGCCACTTTGTAAATATGACGCGGCCGAAAACCTACTTTATTGCCGCCTTAGCATAAAAAAATTATGCAGTGCCACCGCTAAGGTGGTGCTAGGAGCTCTTATATATGCCCCTTACTTGTGAGTATTGCGTATTCTGGAAGCACTATGCACTCTTACTAGTTGCCTATGATGTAGACATCCACCACCTCCCTTCGTTGCTCCCCTGCAGATATTGTCAGCTCAAAACAACGCTGTTGAACAGTCTTTTTTCATTCTTTGTGTATGAAAAAAAGCAAACCTCACAAGTGGCCAAAGATATGCAATGGAAATGGGTAAACAAAGAGAACTTCAAAATCATTCATGAGTATAAAAATAATATTTGCAATTATTCAATGGGTTTCTTTCCGTCCAATCATCCCCCCATTTCTCTCGTTGTCTGTCTGTCACTCTCTTTTTCTCTCTGTTTCGCTGCCTCTCTCTCGCAACACATGCATCAACAAAATTAATGAGTTCCCCTTGAGTAATTTCACTGTGGTTCAGGTTTGTTAGGACGAAATTCATGTGCTCCCCGTTTAAACCTGGGAAAGATCGTCATGAGAAACTGTCTTATGATCACTAAAGTAACGAGCATGCTGCTCACAGGCGAAGAAGCTTATGCAAATTACTAACATGTAAAGTAGTCTTGAAAAGACTACTCATAGGCAATAAACCTTTACAAATGAATTAATGTCATTTTTCCCTTTGTCTTGTTCAAAAGCAAATCTGTACCAAACATGTCACCTGCAGCATATGTGGTGCTTACCTTCAACTTCAAAATTTAACCAACTCCAACTTTCCAAGGAAGAAGCATATTTAGCATTTCACATTTTGTATCATATTTGTTCAATGGCACACCACGTCAGATTTGACACATATGTGCTCTTAGGCTGGCACATAACACTGCTTCGGGCTCTGTCCGGCATCAGAAGTTTATGGTATTGCACATTCTCAGACCTTCAACAATGTGCCAAGAGCAAGCTATTTGCAGAAAGATCAAATCATGTGCTTTAATAACTGTATTGCCAAAATACGATGAATTAAAGATAATTTCAGTTAGACTATATGTGAGAAAGTGAGTTGTTGGTTGAGGGGGTTGAAACTCTACTGAAGCAGCAGCCACATTTCTTCCCAGGGCAGACCACAAAAAGCCACTAAATTAACCTGTGTTTAACCCTCTGGTAGCTTGCCACAAACACAGTCAGGCTAAATTTAGAGGCAATGTGTGAAGTATTTATGCAGCACACAAACAGTTATAAAGTGAAAACACAACTCAAGAAAAATCACACACCAATTTAGAAAAATAGAGTACATTTTAGTTAATTATTTGAAACCAACAGGCTGAAAATCCAATCAGTAGAGCCAGGGATATGTAATTTCATAAGATTTAGGGTAAGTAAAGCTCCTAAAAGCACAAAGCGTCACTTGCGGTTATCTGGGTTGGCTATCAATGCTGTAGCACAAAGTGCATATCTTGTTTTGCCGGTCTTCACTGGCAGTCGTTATAGTGCAAAGAGCCTCATCACCAGAGCCTTGTGTTTACAGTCAGGGAGGATGGCGAGATCTTGGCATGAACAGAGCCATCCCAATTGCAAAGATCTCAAAAATTCAGGGTTTCTTCTTTTCTTTTAGAAAGAGCTCAACTGATGCCACACCAAGGGTCAAGGACCCCAGAGTCACATCTTGGGATCAGGAACTCCCTCCATCAGAGCCCAGCAGGGCTCAAGCAGGTCCAGTTGCCGGTCCAGGTAGGTCCAGTGCATCAGATCGGCTGGGAAGTTGCAGGGGAGCCTCTGGAGCTTGTTGTGTCTCTGTAGCTGAGAACTGGAGATCAGTCAACTGACCTTTAGAACCACTTCAGCCTGGGATAAAGGGAACAGGTCCAATCTTCCTTCTCAGTGAGGAGGGCAGGCCTCAAGAAGCAGGGCGGCAAGGTGTCTTTCTTCTGTAGTGTCCACTGATCCAAGAGTGTACTGAAGAGTGGGTCTGAGGGTCCCGCTTTATAAACCTGGAGCCCACTTTTGAAGGGGGGAAGCATCTGGAGTTTCCCCCTACAGAGGTATCTGGAATTTCCTGCCTCCCTGTCCTAGTCCCACTCTGTCTGGAGAAACAATAGGCTAGTGTGAAGTTCTTTGTGTGTGAACTGACCAAGTACTTTAAAAGTGAAGTGTGGTAAGTCACTGCTTCACTCCCCTGCCAACCTTCCAAAATTGGCTCATTATGTCAACTCTCTATTGTGATACTCTGTGGTAGGAATACACAAAGGCCGACTGCCAACTACACCTATCATGTAACACAGAGACAAGCAGCAGGCACTCTCTATTATGATACTCTCTTGGAGGAATACACAAAGGCCAACTCTGCCTGGTCAGGCAACACAGAGAAAGGCAGCAGGCACCAAATGGTTAGGACAAGAAAATGCCAACTTCCTAAAAAGTGACATTTTAAGAATTGTGACTTAAAATCTGACTTTACCATCAAAGTAAGGTTTAAATTAAAAAAACTCAGAAAACAAACATGAGTTTCCTACTTGTTCCCAATCAAAGGTTTTCACTTATTAAATATAATAAGGGAACTCAAAGTTATCCTATGGGAAAGGTAGGCCTTGCAGTTGTGGAAAACAAATTTGAACGTTTTTCACTACTAGAATATGTAAAACTTAAAAGTACTTGACCAACATTGTAAACACAATCCACCCTGCCCTATGGGCTGTTTGGTGCTTACCCTAGGGGTGCCGTATGTCTATGAATAAGGAAGGTTTGAGCCTGGCAATCATTTTTTGAAGGTTGAAATGGCAATTTAAAACTGCACACACAGGCTGCAATGGCAAGACTGGGGTATGTTTAAAAAAGGTTATTCAAGTGGGCTGCACAATCAGTGCTGCGGGTCAACTAGTAGTGCCACTAAACTGTGGACTTACAAGTGAATAAAATGTGCCAATTGGGTGTAGAAACTTTCACCATGTGTAAAGGAGTGAGCACAAGAACTTTAGCACTGGTTAGCAGTGGTAAAATGTGCAGAGTCCTAATGCCAACAAAAACAAATTCAGGAAAAAACAGGAAGAGCGAAGGCAACATGACTCTATACTGAACGGCATCAGTTAAGGTTTGGCCTACATTTCAAGTAATGTAATAAGATGGGTCATTAGTGGTGTGTCCTGCACAAGCAATGGGTCCACATTTGTCTTCTACTGGGAACCAAACACCCCATTGTAACATTTGACTCCCTGAGGGTAGTGAAGTGGAGCAGTCCAAGGCCTACTCAAGGGAGGTACTGTGGGCTTGTAATCACCCTTCACAGATACACAATAACAACACTCAATACATGACTGTCCAGTTTTTGCTTTTTCTTTTGAAAAATAAAAAAATCCACATGTATTGCACACACTACTCAATAACATACAGCAATTTACAAATATAAATAGGCTGGTGGAAATACCTCTTGTTGACATTGCGTAATTACTCTTACCCCTCCCAAAGGGAGATCTAGATCAACAAATCACATGTCAAAACACAAACATTCACTTGTATTAAAATGCAATGATTTAATATAACTTTGAATGAACACTCTTAATATTTGCAATAAAGCATGTATACCATGAACATGAGTGGTTGTCAGCATCATTACTCCATTAAAACATTTACAAGAGAAAATATCTATGCATGTCTGGGTGATTTGTGTACTCAGCGCAACTTTTAGTGTGAAGAATGCAATTAAAACATAGCTCCTAAAGGGCATTACATTTATAATCATAACGCTGTGCAATTATGGACCTTCACCCCTAGACAACGTTGCACAGTATGTACTCCTAAAAATCTTTAGAATAAAGTATACACTTGAAACATAGTCCCTGGAGGGGGTTACATTTATAATCACATGTTCAATTACAAACTTTCGCCTCTAGAGGGTTTTTGTGCAGCATGAACACTCACGTTGAACACCTTCAGGCCACAGAGACTGCAGCCATAGACTGTAGAACGCAGCACTCCCAGCAATAGAGTACATGGTCCAGCGTGGGGAATGCTTAGATAAACAGGGAAAATTCTGGTAAAGTTACTCGTTTGGAGTCCCACCCAACTTAGAGTGGGGACTCCTAAAATTTGTTTTGGAGGGAGGCTGCAGCTACCCCCACACTTACTGAATTACCTGGTGGTGACTCTGTTAGCCTAGGGCCACCACAAAAGTAGAACCACTGACAAACAGGGAAAAACAGACAGGTCCTGCAGGTCATATTGGGTGCTCCTTGGCATATGTTAGTAGCGGCTCTCATGCTGTGCTGGGGAAAGCCGCATCTTCTCTTTTCTTTATTTTCTTTGCTGGGCAGCCCCGCACCACGTGGATTTTGCCTTTCCTGGTGGGGAGGGAGGGGTCACTACTGTGGGACAACCTCAGGAGCTCAACCTGGCTGCTCATAGCCAGCTCCCCATGTGGACTGCCCTCCTATGTGCAGCTGCAGAAGCCGTGAGTCCTTTCTTCCCGCCTGCTCCCCTTCATCTTGGAGCCCAGGGATGGGGTCATTGTGCCCTTCCTACTTTGGTGGGGTAAATGTATGTGCTCACCATGGTGCCTTCCTCTTTAGGGCCCAAGGCTCCTTACTGCTTCAGTGGGAGGAGCGCAATGGCACCCCCTTGTCAGATTCTTCTCCTCGGGCCCAGGGATTGGGTCCTGGGACCCTTCCACAGTTTCTTCTTCCTGGGGCAGCCCCTAGCCTAGGCTCTAGCACACCCTGGGGGCAAATCTGGAAATGCAGCAGAGCCCCACATGCTTTGTCGCCAGTAGGGGTCAACCATCATCCAGACTTGAAAAGGGCACATTAAGTGCTCATTTTTATGCTCTTGGTCTTGTTTTGCTCCTAGTTGTGAGCCCTAGCCACCTAGAGTACTTTCCTCCGGCCTCCTGACCTCATAGGTGGTGAACTTGGCATGGAGTGGGTTCCACTGGCTCCCTCTGCCAGCCTTTCTCTTTACTTTTCCTTTGGGCTTCTCTCCTTCCTGGCACAGAAGCCCAGTCTTTCACCCAACTGGTCCTCAGAGGGTGTAAGGGGACCAGTTTCCTTTCATAATGGGGAGAGCCCCACTGGTCCTAGAGTCAATTAAACTCAGAGTCTTTAGTCCAGATGACCTTTAGGGGTTTCTTTCTTACAATTGTCCATGGCATTTGCCTCCAGTTAGAGTGTGCAGCAGAAAAGCACATTCAAGAGGGCTCTCTCTCCTGCTCAATATGTTTAAGTGGAAGTGGTAGTGTTTGGCAAGGATGCACCACTGGCCTTTTCTGAGGTGCCACATCACTTATTCCCTTGTCCCAACCTCCCTGCACAGCCTTCTGGGATATTTCAAAATGGCGTCACCCAGGAGTCACTTGCCACATCAACTGTGGGGGTCTCACACTTTGCTGACATCCCTGCCAGGGTCTTCCCCAGCAAAACTTCAAAGGAGCCCCACTCCTGATTTGGCTCCTGAGGTCTGGGTTTCCTCTATTGTTTAGTGGACTTGGGCAGGCCCTCGACCCGGCACAGGGTGACAGCTGGCTGATTGATGCAGAGCAGTCCAGCCCACCCCTTTCCTTCTTAGGAGCTGACTTAAGCACTGTTAATTGCCCCCTTTGTGGGAGAAGGCCTTTGTTCCTGTAGCTGCAAGGAAAAGTAATTAACCCAGTAGAGCCGGATGACAAAAGGCCTGGGCTCTAATGCTGAGTTAAGCCAGAAAAATTTGACATTCGTGAATGACCCATAATCTGTACAGATTTATCTTTGTTATCTTTGGACTTTGCAGAATTGATCTTTTCAAACAGGTTGTTCTGGAAATCGTTACTACTTTGGTGACTGTAGACACAGGGGAAGTATATCTGCAGTCTAAGGCAGCCTTCCCCAGAAGCGTATAATGGAGTGTTATCATAGACAAGACAGTAAACCATACTGACTTTTCCTATATGTGTGCACCAACATTCAAAGCCCTATCCCAGGTCAATACCTACCCCTGCAGAGTTCCTTCTGTGCCTGGCCACCTGTATGCAGTTCCTAGACTTGTCGTATTTTGACTCTCGCTACCCAGCAATACTGCTGGTTTAGGTATGACTACACTTTTTTGTAGGCAACTGAGTCACTCCCACAACAAGTCACCAATTTCGGCCTAATACTCCCAGCTCACAAGCAGTACCTCACCAAAACTCACAAAGCAAAGGTGATTTCTGGCAACCTTATGCACGGACTCTAGATTAGACCTCTCAGGGAAGTCGTGGTGGAACGTAAGTTACCCTTTTCTTTAATTAGGATCAATTCTCATACAGACATGGGCAATGAAGGAGATTCAGGAGAGTTTTCAATAGATTTATTGAAAAGATTGCAATCTACGATAAAATGCATGTGCTGCAATGATTAGGATAATGAACAGAACAAGCAGAATGGTGAAGATAAAAGTTGTGTATATAAAATCCAACACCATCTTACAAAAAACATCAGATATAAAATTCCTAAGCGAGAAAGCCAACTTTTCCACCCTAGTGAGAGCTAGGTATGATAAACCTAATCTGCTGGTACTAAGTCCATGGAGAAGTGCTCCCCAACCCTTTTTACCTTGGAATGAGGTCTCTAGGTCAGACTCCGTGGGCATACAAAGGCTGAGTTCTGCAGCAAGGTGACTTGCAGCATAGATGGCATCTGGAAGGAACCCCTCTAATGACCTTGTCCGTGTGAGGTGTATTTAGACAGATCATGTAAGATCCCTGATGCAGGTATGTTCCTAAACAACTGAATATGACACAGACTTGTGTCGGCAATTGCATAAACAATCCCTAACAAGTGTGCATGATGTTCCTATCACATGTAACTGAGAATGGGACAGGATGGCAATACCTACGTGTATCACTGATAGTGACACAGATAATGACGCCTTCTCAGAATGGTACTAATAATGAAAATCAAAACATTTCTTATAAAATATAAGCAATGAAAAAAGCTAAAGAAAATAATAAAGTAAATGGAATAAAACAGAGCGTGCTAAATGGGTAACAGGTCACTAGGTGATAGGGGCACAGGCCTGCAAGCCAGAGGATAAGCTGACTCCTGTGTTCCAGAGGAAAACTAAAATGGATTCATCACAGACTGTGCATGGCAGCAGTCTTCCATGCACAGTCCTGTGCAACCAGCGAATTACATCTTGCCCTTGCTGCGCCGCTGCAGTGGCCTTATCCTAAAAGTCAGACACTGACAGTAGACATGCAAAGTCAATTTGCCATGAGTTTACAGTGGGTGAGTTACAGGATATGAGGCACCACCACAGTAAAAAGTCTCAAACCAGGTGATCAAAAAGCCAACATCCTGGGTGCAAATTCTGGTTTTGGCCAGATTATAAGAAACATATACACAAATACCTTAAAAAACATTTCCTTTGTTGATTGAAACAGTATTCGTTCACCTTTCTATATTCATGGATAACAACGATTATGAAAATAGTGCTTTTAAATTTCAGAACTTTCATTTTGAAGGGCACACGTCTCTCCAAGGGCCTAAATTTATTCTTAACTGGTAATAAAAGGAATTCTTCGGCAGCACAGGGACGTTACAAATGCTCACATCGCATAAAACGCACATGAACGAATAAACCATTAAAATCTAGAAATAATGATTTACACCAGACTAAATCAAAGTCAGAAGTATTACAATACAACAGTCAAAATAAATAACTGCTTCTGGCGGTTTAAATTACCGTACTTTAAGCATCATTTACTTCAATGCTTTGATATAATGCGCTGTTCCCACAACCGCTTATGGCCCAGTTACATTAGTTAGACTTTCTGGGTATAGAGAGAATGAGGGCATCACTATAAGTGACTGTTCTATTCTCTATGTGAGTTGACAGTGGCGTACGTATCGAGAGTGCAGAAGGTGTAGTTACACCAGGGTTCAAAGATCCGTGGGGTCCACTGTAACTCCTTACAGCTTTCTGTTAACCACCAAAATATGGAATGGGTATGGGGGAATTTTCTTTGGTTGCATTAGGGCCTATTACGCTATCTACTTTCACCTTAGTGACTTTATTATTTGCGCTAGATGAATTGATATTAGGTCAAGGAAGAGGCATAAAGGATATATCTTTTAACAGTAAAGGGCCTGATGACACAAACTGTACACAGTTGCAAGAATTGTTGTTTTGTGCCTTTGTTGCTTCTTCCCTAAAATAGAACAGAGCTACTAGGTTTTGCTTCTATACTTACTGCACAAAGATTTTTACAACAGCTGAAAAATTGGGCTACAATATTTTTTCTCTATTTTGCTCTGTTGAGCTATCTATAGAGCAAATGTTTTTCCACGTTTAATGCACGAAAGATGACAAGTTTTAGAAGCAATTCAAATTCTCTCCACTTATGACCCAGATGCAGCATGAAAAGGGAAAAATCTGATTATTTCCATTTTAACAAGATACATTTATAGACTGCGTTTTGACTTTATATAATACATTATTATAAAGAAAGTTGTTATAGGTAAACGGCCTGCCTTATTTACGCCGTTGTTTGCGAATTTGTTTTCTCCATATTGTACTGTAATACAAATATCCGTGAGCAAAACATATGGGCGGCGTGGGGGCAGTGGGGGGGGGGGGGGGGGGCGGTTGGTTTGCTTCCTTTGTATCATGAGATGCAAAAACAGTGCAAAAGATCACTAGATTTATTTTTACCGATTTATGTAATCTCTCCCCGAACGCTGATCTGCCGAGAATGGTAGATATAAATGTGGAGATGGAAAACATTCTTAATTCAGGTGAGAATTCTGCCTTTATTTATGATGGTTGACGTTTGATAGGGTAAACATTGCTGTCTAATGTCATCCACAACCAGACTGATTTGATACCAGTTCTTCCTTTGGTTGTGATATCATCAGTGTCATTATTTCACAGAGACATATTCCAAAATCTGTTCTTCAAAAGTGTTCCACAGATGTACGTGTTTTTCTTCATGCTCATGTGACTGAGCATAAACGTCGGAAACAAGTCTAGAAATCTCTACAAATTTCTAAATTTAGTAATTGTGGCAAAATAGAAGGCGCCATTTCGCAAAGAGTTGATTTTGTACTTCTTTGACTCAAGGGAGCGTACTACGTGTGCTACACAGACGTTTCCATACAACCACTGGTGGATTAACCTCATAACATTTGTAGAGAGGGATTTGTGTCAAAAGTATATGCCTCCTTGAGAAAGAGTAAAGTTATGGGTGTTTTTTTCCTTAAAATGTTACTAAATTTGTATGTGTGCTGTACTGTACAGCACACATACAAAGTTATAAAAATATTAAATTATGTTAAAGCACTCCATTTTGTACTGGAGTGGTACCCTTTCGGTACAAAACCTGTCCTAGAAATCAGGCACACAATCTTGCACTATTGTGCAAGGGTGTGTGCTTGGCACAAAGGAGCAAAAAGAGTGCGAGCATTGGGTAAGAGAGGCAGTACAATATCTTAGTAGATGTGATACTGTCCTGCTCTCTCCCTTTGTCACAATGTAGCAGAGCAACAAAGGGGAATACTTGCAAGCCTCTAGTACCATCATTCTTTTTACTCTAATGTAGCGTTAGGAAGGCTTTTTTTGCCGCACCATATTTACAAATTGGCGCAATGCTTGCATTACACCACTTTGCAACCCCTTTTACCGCATTATGCCTTGGCTAGGCATAATGCATGCAAGGGGGACATTCCAGCAATAGGAGGCCCACAAATTGGTGCAGTGAAATCTAAAAGATTTCACTGCACCATTTTTGGCATCATTGTTAACGCCTGCTCAAAGCAGGTTTTAAAATGACACACCCATAGAAACCTATGGGCCTCCTTGCACTTTGCTGCACTAGCCTCAAACCTTTTGAAGTTAGTGCAGCAAAGCATCACAATAGCATCAAAAATATTGATGCTATTGGCCTAACGACTGACCTGGTGCTCCGTATTGTTAAATGTGGCGTACTCATGGTATCGTTAGGTGGGGCAAGGTAGACACAAGAAAACGGGCGCATCAGCACTGACGCACCAGTTTCTTGTAAATATGCCCCAAATGTTGCTGTACTGTGTTGCACCACTTTTTAATGAAATTGCCACCCCTTTTAGTTTATTCTTAAATCAAGTTTAGACACATTTACACAATAAACATCAGCAAAATCATGGTCAGGTCGTTATCTATTTTCCATAAGAAATGTTTTTTAAATTGTTAGGCTAAGCAAACCAGTATATATTTCTTGCAGAAATTAAAAACAATTACAAAAGAAAAACAAAATAATTTTTGAGCATACCATGCCTCCTTAGGTAGATCATGTGGATTCTTTATCTAGTCCATAATTTTTGATAATTTCCTATCTCGCTGAGCTGTTTACTGCAATAAAATGCATTCATCAAAGCGTAAAAACTTTCAGTGTTCGGATTACATCTACTACCTTTAGTGCTTCTATTTTTCAACACATGATAACTTTTGATGAGGACTTATTTACTACCATATTACGTATTAAAGTGGTATACTATTTTGCAACAGTTCTTTTTGGGGTGGCCAGTGATGCCAAAACCAGTAAAGCATACCGTTCTTGATGTTCTTGTCTAGAGACAAAATGCAATAATTTATTTTTACTACTGCAAACAACATTGACAACATCTAAAAGAAAATGATCAAAATGGATCAGCAAATATGTGCTATGCTATTAATACATTAATGGATATTTTCACACACCACAGGCAATATCTTTACCCAGGCACTTTAGACATTTGTACTAAAATAGCTTTAGACTTGCACTGTTTGTCACCAGTTACTCGAGACATGGATATTTGAAACAAGAGTAGCTGGGTAAAGGAGGTCTCATCTCAGAAGCATCCAAACATATTTCACACCAATTTATATCTATATATTTGACCAAGAACCCTTTTCACGTATAGACGTTGGATCACATCTTGGATCACATCTTTCTGAGTTTCAGGTCTCATACAGCACACAAGACAAAGGTTGAATGGCTTCAAATGGGTCTGTTATGCAGTGTGACGGTCTTTCTGTGAGAAAAATAATTTAGAACCGGAACCCAGTTGCCGGTCCTTTCATGTTTCTATGGAGACAGTATTCTGATGGTTGGTGTCTCTTAGAACCCTTTGAATTCACTGTAGAAACGGTAGAAGAACACCTCATCAGGGTCACTTCTTAGCAAACTCTACTGACTTCTGTTACTCATCTGCACCACACTCATTACCTGCTACTCCTTCTGCAAGACATTCAAATCTAACACCCCATCATGTTTAGCAATTAAGAATGAAACATTTGCTCTTAATCAAATTGTGTATCATCACTATCACCAAACTGGAAATTTGAAAATGCAGAAGGAGAAAAAGAGATGCTAAACTTTCTCCTGCTATTTTCCTAGAATCTAGAATGCCCTTCAAATCCAGATCCCCAAAACTTATTTTTTTTCCATTTCCACAAGAAGTTGACAGCCCATCTCTTCAAGCAACACTATTGGCTGAATAGAACTTGGCGAATGGGTTACTCATTACAACATCATGGATAGTCTGTCTACCTTATTGCTAGTGCCATATGAAATTATGCTCTTGTAATAAGGTGGATGAATATCCGTCATGTTGTGATGGAGTAACCTCTTTGCCACACTCCTAATCATGCCCTTTATTATGTGGAACCATCTGGATGCCAGATCCTAAAGAGTTCTTCTTCCCATCCCTCGCCTCTACCACCTGCAATTCTGCCACTTCTCTGGCTCTGCTGATTCTTCCATTAAGCCTTTATACAGAATCCTTACACTCTAATTGCCCACAGACCTAATGCAATATCCCCGCTTCACCCTCCCCTCTTCCTATTCAATTTCACAACCTTCTGTGAACTGAAGATCACGGCTATCAATAGCCAAGCAGGTGTTAGTCACCCAAAAGAGAGCTTGTTCTTTGTTAACAAATCAGAGTACAGGGGTTACATTTCCTTGCTTGCACACCCTTTGTATTCAGAACTGTCTTATTTTCTAGCTAAAATCACATTATACGGGTAAACACTATTTGGGTAATACTTACTAATATTGAAATAAATGCTTGATAAACCTATAATGAACTCCTACAGTTTCTAGAGATTCCTGCTAAAATTCTACTTTATTTTCAAACTGTCCAACATTCTTTTCAGCAATTGTTTCCAGCATTCAATGACCTCACTCACGTCCACATCCTCTTCGTACTCCTTTGCTTTCTTTGCTAATAACCTGTTTCACTGCTGGCACTCTGCATAAAAAAATCAGCCATAAATCTGGATTGACCTCTCTGATGTTATCAATCTATTATTTAATAAACCTAAACTGAACAGTCATATTTTATATCACCCTATCAATGCGGAAGGTGCAAAAATTAAAAATGACTGTTGTTTCCTTATTCTAGTATCTGCCCATTGTTATTCCCAACTCACTACTCACCTTGCAGAATTAACTCTACAGCTGTCTCCTTTGCTTAACATCCAAGAGCTTGCTCACTGCCTTATTTTGAAACATATAATAACTGGTTTGGCATTTTTAATGATTGGCATTTATAAGTAGCTGACATGTTGGATTCACAGCAGTAGGTGTCCATCTTCTACTGTCAGTCTTGGATCAACTTATTGATACATTCAGTGAAGCTGCTTCCAGTCATAATCGCTCTGCCAATGCTCTGTGATTCCCATGTTCTTCAATGTCCATCATTTGTGAAGTACCCTTGTGGCTCCTTTTCTGTGGTGTTTCCTCAACAGCTTATCCATGAAAGGGATCAAGTATGTTGATGTCCATTAACAATTTGTAGAACAACTCATCTGGCTGAGTATTTAGCTTGAGAAAACGATAAATACTAATCATACGGTTTCGGTACAAACATTTCTGTTTAAGTCCAAATTATTCAAAACCTAATTTATGAATTGAAACATTGGATTCACAGTTGTCTGCAAGGCCAGTAGCTTGGTCAGTGTGTCCTAGGCCCTAGTGTAAGGAAGGAAATGGGTCCCCTTGGCTGCTGTCTGAATTATAAAATACAGCAATATTCAGTATTTAGTGGGCCCCCGGAGGCCTCCGTTCCTCGGTGCCACTGCACCGGGTGTGCCATTGAAACCTATGTCCCTGGCCAAGCCTGAAATACAGAAACCTAGTTGATATCAGAAAGGAGCCCCCATTGCCCATGATGACGGTATCATCTGTATTCTGCCTCAAAATGATCTATTCAAAGCATGTGGTATACTAATATTGTGAGCCCACCATCTCACCACATACAGCAGATGGAGGTTACAGGGGAAGATCCAAAACATTTGTATGTATTTGTTCTGAACCAATATCAATATTTAAAACCTCTCCATAGTGCCTCCTGTGTTTCATTTGCAATATCAAGCAGTTGCAACTGACTTGCTGTTGTCAAACTCTTGAAAAACATCGAAACGTATATTTTAGCAATACCGTTTTAATTTTTCTCCTTAGTTACAATTGCAAGATGCTTTTTGTTAGAAATGGGGCCTTTGGTTGGCAATCAGGTTACCCCCTGTCCAAGCAAGGACCCTCACTCTAGTCAAGGTAAGTCACACACAATCCCAATTACCCTGTGCCCACCCTCTAGTAGCTTGGCACTGACCAGTCAGGCTTACCTTAGAAGGCAATGTGTAAAGTATTTGTGCAATAAATCAAGCAATAACACAGTAGAACACCACAATAAATCCACCACACAGTGTTTAGATAAACATATAGGCCCTCATTTTAACCCCGCCTGCCAAGGTTGAACCACCAAACGGCCGCCTTTGTGGTAGCAAACCCGCTGGCTGCATTTCAACATCCCTGCTGGGCCGGCGGGGATGTGGGCCATAACATTGCAGCCGGCTCCTAATGGAGCCGGCAGCAATGTGGCGGTGCGGCGGGTGCAGAAGCACCCGTCGCGCTTTCCACTGTCTGCCAAGCAGACAGTGGAAATCGCGATGGGGCTGTGCCTGGGGGCCCCGCGAATCCCCTTACCGGAAGCCTTTCCATGGCGGTGTCTAACGCCATGGACAGGCTGGCGCTAAGGGGAGTCAAAATCCCCAAGGCAGCGCTGCTTGCAGCACTTCCCTGGCGGATTGTGACCGCCGGGACCGCCATGGTGGTATACCGCCGGTCCCCGCGGTGTGACCGCGGCGGTACCTCTCCGGTCAAAATGTGGCATTTCGTACCGCCGGCCTGTTGGCGGTACGAACGCCACTTTAACCCTGGCAGTCGGTGACCGCCAGGGTTAAAATGAGGCTCATAATATTTATCTTGATAAATGCAGGTCAAAACGAGTAAAATGCAATAAGTAGATTTTGGAATATCACTGTAAAAATGATATAAAGTGTCTTTAGTCTTTAAAAAGCAATAAATGACTCTTGAAAGCATAAAGGGCCTGGTTGGCGTTCAAAATCTCCCCAAAGAACCGCAGTGGAGGAGATGCGTGGAAAACAGGGAGGTGTGCGTCGATTTCTCAGGCCGCACATGGCGATGCGTTGTTTATTTTTCACGCAGGGAAGGCTTTGCGTCGATTTCCGGCGCTCGGTCTTGGATCCTCTTCGGGTTGCGGGGTTTTCGGACACCCCGGGGACGATGTGTTTAAATCTGGCGCTGACAGGACGAAGTCACAGGGCCTTCATCGATCTGGTGGGCTTTGCGTGGAAATTTCTACCGCACTGCAGGCGCTGCATTGATTCCTCTCTCGAAGTCAGGCTGCATCGTTCTGGTTCAGCTGCGCGTCGATCCAGTAGGCCATGCGTCAAATTTCCGGGTACTACGCTGGCGCTGCATCGATCTTCTCATTGCGAAGTCGGGCTGTGTCGTTCCAGTTCTGCATGTGGTGAATTTTTCACCAGGATGCAGGCTGTGCATCGAGTTTCGCCGCACAGGGAGTTCTTTTAGCAGGAATGAAGTCTTTTTGGTCCTGAGACTTCAGGGAACAGGAGGCTATCTCTATTCAAGCCCTTGGAGAGCACTTCTCAGCACAGCCAGGGAGAAGCAAGGAAGCAGGGAAACAGCAAGGCTGCAGTCCTTCACAGAAAGCAGTCAGGTGAGTTCTTTGGGCAGGCAGGCAGTTCTTCTGGGCAGGTTGCAGATTCTGGTTCAGGTTTTCTTCTCCAGGAAGTGTCTGTGACAAGAGTGTTGTTGAACTTTTTTGTGCTTATGCTGGGTCATCCCCAATCTTTTTGCCTCCTGCCTCCTATTTTTCTGACCTGTTGCTGTTGGCTTTTGAACTCTGAGCAGTTTACCACTGCTAACCAGTGCTAAAGTGCATATGCTCTCTGTGTAAATTGTATGGTTGATTGGTTTATCCATGATTGGCATATTTGATTTACTAGTAAGTCCCTAGTAAAGTGCACTAGAGGTGCCCGGGCCTGTAAATCAAATGCTACTAGTGGGCCTGCAGCAGTGGTTGTGCCACCCACATACATAGCTCTGTAATCATGTCTCAGACCTGCCGCTGCAGTGTCTGTGTGTGCAGTTTTAACTATAAATTTGACTTGGCAAGTGTACCCACTTGTCAGGCCTAAATCTTCCCTTTTCTTACATGTCAGACATCCCTAAGTAAGGCCCTAGGTAGCCCCAAGGGCAAGGTGCAGTGTATGGTTAAGGGAGGACATATAGTAATGTGTTTTACATGTCCTGACAGTGAAATATTGCTAAATTTGTTTTTCACTGTTGCAAGGACTGTCCATTTCATAGGTTAACATGGAGGCTACCTTTAAATCTGATTAAAGTGTAGATTCCCTTTGGGAGCAAATGGACATGTGGAGTTTGGGGTCTCTGAGCTCACAATTTAAAAATACATCTTTTAATAAAGTTGGTTTTAAGATTGTGTGTTTGAAAATGCCACTTTTAGAAAGTGGGCGTTTTCTTGCTTAAACCATTTCTGTGACTCTGCCTGTTTATGGATTCCCTGTCTGGGTCAGTTTGACAGTTGGGCTGGTTGAACCTCACACTATACAGTGACAAAAAGGGAGATGTAGCCTGCATATCCTGATGAGCCATCTGTGCTAGGAGGGAGGGGAGGAGTGGTCACTCACACCTGAAAGGGCTGTGCCTGCCCTCACACAATGCACTCTTCAACCCCCTGGTAAGTGTCTGGGGCATGGCCCGGGCAAGGCAGCATTTCACATTCAAAAGAGACTTTACTTTGAAGTAGGCCTACTTCAAAGGAGAAATTGGGTATAAGAAGGGCACCCAAAACCACAGACTTTAGAACACTTCTTTAAACCAAGAGGAACCTCTGCCTGGAGAAGAGCCGAAGAGCTGAGGAAGAAGAGCTGCCCTGCCTGTGACTGTGCTTTGTGGAGCTATCCTGCAGTTGCTGCTTCTGCCAGAGTAAGAGGGCAAAGACTGGACTTTGTGTGCCTTCCATCTTGAGAAGAAATCTCCAAGGGCTTGATTTAGAGCTTGCCTCCTGTTGTTTGAGGTCTCAGGGACAGCAAAGACTTCTCTCTGCCAGTACCTGGAGTCTCTGGCGAGACTCCTACTCTGCCCTGTGGTGCCCATCCAGTTCCTGGGACCCTGAAAGGAGAAGCTGGCAGCCTAAAGAAAAGGAAATCCACGCACAGAGTGGCTTGCGGGGAAAAGATTGACGCTGAAGAAATCGATGCTCGCCAGAAACGTGACCAAAGGATGGATGCACGGAGCAGGAGAAACGATGCGCAGCATCGCTGACAGAGACTCGGAGATCGAAACCCGTGCTACGTGGTTTTTGAATCATCGTGTGGCTGGATTCCGACACAAGTACAGCTGGGCGTGTAAAAAGAACGCAAGGCCTGCCTGGACCCGAGAGTGCTGACCGGATCGACGCAAGGTCCCGCTCGTGAGTGGAATCGACGCATCGCAAGCCCTTTTTGATACACACTTGCCTGTGCTGGGTTATTTTTGATGTACCAAATGTACTTTTTCACGCTAACAGTGTTAGTGTGCGTTTAAAACTACTTAAAGACTCTTTTTGCATTTTTCTTAATTACTTGACTTGTGTATTGTGGATTTTTGTCGTTTTGGTCTTGTTTTGTTTAGATAAATATTTCCTATTTTTCTAAACCTGTGTTTTATTCTTTTGTAGTGTTTTCATTAAGAGACTGTGTGTTTTGGCACAAATACTTAACACCTGGCACTATGAAGTTAAGCCTACTGTTCTACCAAGCTACCAAGGGGGTAAGCAGGGTTAGCTGAGGGTGATTCTCTTTTACTCTGACTAGAGTGAGGGTCCTTGCTTGAACAGAGGGTAACCTGACTGTCAACCAAAGACCCAATTTCCAACAAGTGTCTTGTCAAGCAGTGTCTAAGTTGGCAGGCTCAGAGACCCTGCTGAAATACCCAAATGTGCCTTCGAAGTGGGGGATACTTCAAAGAGTAGCTTAGAAGTGCACAAGATCCCCTTTCAGTTCCATCCTGTCTGCCAGGATCCCAGTATGGGGTGTGGCAGTCCTTTGTGTGAGGGCAGGCTACTGTCCTTTGACATGTAAGTGCAGGCCCTCCACTCTCCCAGCCCAGGAAGACCCATTCAATATGCAGATGTGTGCAAGTGTAACTGAGCATCCTGTGTTTGGTGTTGTCTGAGTGAATGCACAAGGGAGCTGTCTACTAAACCTAGCCAGACGTGGATTGGAAGGCAGAGAAATGTTCACTTTCTAAAAGTAGCATTTCTAAAATAGTAATATAAAATACAACTTCACCATTAAGCAGGATTTTGTATCATCATTCTGACCATACTAAATATGACCTGGCTACTCCTTTCAGACCAGGATCTACCTCTCAAAGAGTATATGAGGGTAGCCCTAAAGCTATCGTATGAAAGGAGCAGGCCTCACAGCAGTGTGAAAACGAATTTAGGAGTTTTAGATTACCAGGACATATAGAACACACATGTTCATGTCCTGCCTTTTACCTACATAGCACCCTGCCCTTCAGGCTACCAAGGGCCTACCTTAGGGTTGACTTATATGTAGAAAAAGGGGAGTTTAAGGCTTGGCAAGTACTTTTAAATGCCAAGTCGAAGTGGCAGTGAAACCGCACAAACAGGCACTGCAGAGGCAGGCTGGAGACATGGTTAGGGGGCGAGAGAGCATAAGCACTTTAGCACTGATTAGCAGTTGTGAAGTGTGCAGAGTCCTAAAACCAGCAAAAACAGTGTCAAAAAGTGGAGGGAGGCAGGCAAAAAGTTGAGGGTGGCAACCATAAGGCTGTCAGGTCTAACAGCATTCAACAAAACATAATTTTGAATTTCACCTTAAACCTTCCGTTTTATGAGAATAATTATATAGGCAATTGTGCAAGAAATTACAAACATATTTAAAATTTGTTTTTACATTGGAATTCTTTTAGATATTTCTCCACAGTTATGACAGAACAAGGAAAAACATTGAAGATAGAAGCCCAGCAATATGCTACCACACGCTCTTAAAATATGCCTATTTAGTCTGTTGTTTAATATCTATTAACTACTACTGCTATCATCCAAGAAACAGTATATGGCAATGCCTAGCCATGGTGTTCTCCAAGGAATAAATAAGTCAGCGTATGACCTCTTGCATAATTACTTTGACCAGTGGTTCAGCAGACACATGTGACTCACATATAACACTCATTTTTCTGATGGGATCGAGCTATCAATAAAACACCAGGTGCAATGGCACCAAGACACAGGAGTGTGAGGTCCCATCTGCACCACAGTTAATTGACAGCACCCTTGTGCATTTCACTCAGACAACCCCAAACACAGGATGCTCAGTCACACCTGCACACATCTGCAAACTGAATTGGTCTTCCTGGGCTGGGAGGGTGGAGGGCCTGACACATTTGAAAGGACAGTGGCTTGCCCTCACACAATGGACTGCCAACCCCCTTACTGGGAGCCCAGCAGACAGGATGGAACTGAAAGGGGACCTTGTGCACTTCTAAGCCACTCTCTCAAGTCTCCCCCACTTCAAAGGCACATTTGGGTTTTAAACTGGGCCTCTGACCCTATAAACTCAGATACTTCTGAAGTCAGACACTTCTGGACAGATCAAGATACTCCTTGGGACAGACACTCTGCCCCAGAACCTGCAACCTGCCAAGAGGAACTGCCTGGCTGCCCAAATGAGTCACCTGGACTGCTTTCTGAGAAGGACTGCTGCCTTGCTGTTGCCCTGCTGCCTTGCTGCTCTCCAAGGGCTTGGATTGAGCTTGCCTCCTGTTTTCTGAAGTCCCAGGACCAAAAAGACTTTATCCCTTCAAAGAACTCCTTGTGCAGTGAAAGATCGACACACAGCCTGCCGGAATCGATGCAGAGCCTGCATCACTGTCAGAAAATCACTGTACGCCGAACTGGAATGATGCAGCCCGGGTTCCAAGAGGGGATCGATACAGTGCCAGCACTGTGACCGGAACTTTGATGCACGGCCTACTGGATCAACGCACTGCTGAGCCGGAACGGCGCAGCCTGACTTCCTGGGAAGAAGAATCGACGCAGCGCCTGCCATGTGACAGACATTTCCCCGAATCACCCACCGGATTGATGCAGCTCCTGTGACTTCATCCCGCTCGCCCAGATTTCTCCGCATCGAAGAAGAAACCGATGCACACCTCTGTTTTCCACACATCTCTTCCTCTGCGGTCCCTTGTGGATAATTTAAATGCAAACCAGGTACTTGGTGCTTGCAAGAGACCCTTTTGGCTTTTAAGAACTTAAGACTCTCTTTATCATTTTCTAAAGTGATATTTCAACATGTATTTATTAAATCTTGATTGTTGTGACCTGCATTTAACCAGATAAATATTCTATCTTTTTCTAAATCTGTGTGGTGTTTTTATGTGGTGTTTATACTGTGTTATTGCATTATTTTTTGCACAAATACTTTACACATTGCCTTCTAAGTTAAGCCTGACTGCTCAGTGCCAAGCTACCAGAGGGTGGGCACAGGATAATTTGGATTGTGTGCGACTTACCCTGTCTAGAGTGAGGGTCCATGCTTGGACTGTCAACCAAAGACCCCATTTCTAAAATGAAAAAAACTATTTAAATGTACGCTTTGTGGAGATCCACATAGCCGGCCTTAACCTCAGTTTCAGTTCCATTATTGAGACAGTTGTATATCCGTCTCATTCAGAACATCATCGCCCAGAACTCATTATAAGCTAGTATCCTTATGAGATGTATAATTTTTTTTGCCTTGGTGATGAACAATTCATAATTACATCTCATCAAATTGGACCATTAATGAAAGGAGGCATACCTACGCTCAAGGCTTTAGGTGGATCGGAAGACATTTAAAAACACTTGTACTTTAAAACCTTTAACAGAGGCGACATCAACTTCAAAGCGTTGACTGAGGCAGCATATTATTGTTTGATCCGTGAAAGTGCCATAAAGCGTTTAAATCCATTCTGAGCTTCTTTGCATACAAACTGAAAATCTTGATTGATTCAAGCACTGAGAGAAAAGATTATGTACAGAAATAATTCTCATTTACAAATGCCAAGCACTTGTTGATGTGCTTTGAGTACATTTCTATAGATGAAGGACTGAACTCTCTTTCTTTGTAGTGAGAAGGTCTATTCGAGCTGCCACAGAGTATAAAAAAAAGTAATTGTACATAGACAAACTTTTGGTCAATAGGCTTCATCCATTGATATATTAATAATTACCATTTCCATTTTGCTTCTGCCCACCACGGCATACAGCATTGATTAAGGGACAGACCACTTTCCCCATTGGCTTCCTTTACTGTGAGTGACTGTGCAAAGTCTGGACACATCCTTCACATCAGCCTAAATATAGTCCCCTAGCGCCACCTTGCGACACATTGACGCCATTATTTGGCGCTACTCCTGCAGAGTACATCAATAGTGTCATGAAAACTGATACTATTACCCCCCACCCAGCGCCATGGTGTGCTGCATTTTAAAAACGGCGCATACATGGTGGCGGTAGGGGGCTGCTTAGGGGCACAGGGAAAGTGGTGCTCACTCGGTGCAGCGCTACTTTACATAAATATGGCCTATAGTTCTTTACTTTTCAGTGACAAAGCTGGCCCAAAGTCTGCTTTTTATTTTTATTTTTATTACCTATAAAGGCTGCCTGCTTTAAAGACTTGTAGGTCACTAGTTAGTGGCAATTTCAATTTCACATCCTTTTATCATGGAGTAACACTGTGACATTCTTGAGTGCTGCATTCAGTGTAGCTCAATCATGTCCCCTTCACAAAAAACAACTAAATACAAGGCACAACTAAATGAATTATGACTATAAAAAGAGTGATATAATATAATGTTCTTAAGATTTAAGTATCTATTGCTCGGAAATGGCAGCCTCGTTAAGGTGGTAATTTTCATATTATTACTGTACCACATGCTAGCAATAAAAAAGGCTTAGAAAAATAGGTAAATCACACCAGCTTGTCAAGGCTATGCCTATTGGATTTGCCAGTGCTTACTTGAAAAATTATGGGAAACACCCGGAACAATGACTCCGAAACCACAAAGTCGTGGAAACGAAAGCGAAACAACGGTTTTGTTTTCCACGACTTCCTGGTTTTCGTACCTCAACCACGCATTTCTGAACCACGTACATGCGTTGTTAAGGCACAGAAGAAGGGAGTTGGAGTCAACACAGTGAAGGAGGAGGTACGTTGGGCTGGGACTGCGGCTGTTTTTTTGGGGTGGTGGGGGGCTTGGGTGATTAGGGTTTGGGAGGGTCAGGGTTTAGGTTTTAGGGGTGGGTTGGGGGTTGGGGTGTTTAGGATTTAGGGGCCGGAGTGGGGATTTGGGGTATTTTTAGTTTGGTTTAGTTTAGTTAGGGGAACTAGCGTCAACATTTTTGACTCTAGTTCGGAGCTTTGCAGGATTAGCATCAAAAACTTTGATGCTAATCCTGCAAAGCCATTTGAGGCCAATTGTAAACAATTGTGTGCCCCCTTTTATTGCCTGCTCTGAGCAGGCATTAAAAGTGCCAAAATAAATGATGCAAAGAAATCTTTTAGATTTCTTTGCACCATTTTCTTTGGTGCCACTAACAGGGGAATGCCCCCTTTGCATACATTATGCCTGCCACAGGCATAATGTAGAGCAAAGGGTTACAAAGTGCCTCAATGTATGCATTGCTCCACCTTGTTAATTTGGCGCTGTGGTTTTGGCTTTGTTGGACCACATTAGCGTAAAATAAATGATGCTAAAGTGGCACAAGGAGGTGCTACAGGCTCTTAAATCATCCCCAATGTATTCTCATATGTGAATAAAACATTTATGTCACATGGTTTAAAACCATAATCATTACTCTTTGCAGACAGCGAAATGCTCCTAGGGCATGATTACTAGTTTAGGTGTTATTTATCAAGCATGATAAAAAGAAATACCTCGGAGTATGTTATTGCATGCAATAAACAACACCGATTACAGGTTTGTGGGGAAGTTATGTAACACATCTCATAATTATCAGATGTGTTAACTGAATCACTAGTATTCAGGGCCCTAGACTACAGTGCAAAATATCTGTAGTCCATACCCTGAAGTTGATTCCTAAATTTCTTATTTGAAAATTAAAATCCAATAAATGTTTTTATTCAAAACTGATTTCACTGTTTTTCATCTGTAAACAGTTTAGCTTAATTCATGCACTTACCTTTGTACAAATTATTGTATGTTTGATGTGCGCACTTACTTTCACATTCTTTACACGTGCTGATTCCCCGTTACTAGATGGCCGCCCACCTACCATTGCCTGTAATCCCTTTTTCTTCATCACCAGGTAAATAAAGACCTCCTTCACAATAGTTATCCAGTCACTGGTCAAATGATACATAATCTCCGCTGTTGAGCCTACTGCCGGTTAAACAGCAGAGATAATGTACTATTTGCCAGTCACTTTCTAAATAGCAGTGAATGTGTTCTATTTGGGCGATAAACAGGTAGCCACTTCCCTAATATATACATAGACATATTCATACAGTAAAAGCATGAATACTGTCTTCTTTCAAAAGTCTCAAACATGTCACTCTTCCCTCGTCTTCTTAACCAAAGGACAAATAAAGGATATTAAACGAAAATAAAGAAACGGCTTCCAGGTCACAAAGCATTCTTTTTAAATTGCTTTCCTTGTTCATAAATGATTTGAAAGAGTTAAAACTCTTTCCTCTGTTTTTAAAGAAAATATAAGAAGTACCTGCATAAAACCAACCCTGAATCGGTGTTACAATTGTATTCTAAGGGAATAAATTAAAAGGCTAATAGGTTCACATACAAAATTATAATTACCACGCTTAATAATAGTACATTTATGAAAATACAATACGAATAATAATAATAATAATTCATATAAACATATGTGGAGAGGAAAAAGTACTAAATCTCTGCTAAAAGAGAAGCAACCAAAAGGGTGTGATGCAGCCTTCGTGGGCATATATTTTAATTTCAATCGTTCTAGTTGCTTAGCAACGGTTATTATTGTTCTATCATGCTGCTAACAATATGGCAATAAAGAGATGCTGGAAATTAGATGAGTCTCTGTTCTTGACATAAAATCAGGTGGTGCCTACTTGAGAACCTTTTAATAACAATCTGCTTTGGGGTTATAAGCATGGTATACAAAGGCATGCATATATAAACTGAGCCATGGCAGTTTGTTAATTCTCTTTGAGGTAGGTTTGTAGTCGGCATGGTTTTTTTAAAAAGGCAGTAGCTACCTCTGCCACAAGTAACTTGAGAAAACATATAATACATAATATTGTGGGAATTATTGAACTATGATAAACTGAAAAATGAATGTTTGTTGACGCCTTGCGGGTGCATGAAGCTCCCTGTATTTCGACTGCTGATGTTCTAACCCCTTGCCTTCCCTGTGTGGACATCTTGAGGAAGGAGTACAGGTGATGATGTCAGGGTTGTTGATTGGCATACTGGTCGCCCGAAGACTACTAAACCCAGAATGCGTGACAATTACTTTGTATCTGCCTTCTGTTATGAACCTAAAGATACAGTGTGTTTAAGGCCAAACGCTGGCAAAGCAGACTCGTCTGCAGCCAGGTAAGTGGCTGGACAAGGTTGAGTTTGTCCATACCTCTTTTCTGTGCATTGAAAAGCATGTGACTGTCATTAGTCACAGCTCTCCTTGTTTGTTTTAGGCTGAGTGTCCCATGATTTACTTTTTTTTTCTTTTCTTTTATATGTACCATGATAAAGATATTTGAGAAAAGGAACACTTCAGGGAAACTATGGACCTGTTTCTAAGTTTGCTGTATGTATACTCCGTTGCTCTGTGACACAGTATACATACCATCAACATAATGGTCTGCCTGCCAAATTTACATGTGGGAGGACCTTGAGTTTGGCTATGGGGATGACTACTCTGTCACTTCCATATCCAAACCCCTCCGATGGCCCAACGCAGTATGGGCTGACAGAAAAATGGCTGTATGACTGCCCACCCAATTACTGTCCGTCTGCGTCAGGCAAACCCTGGTTCTGAAGGACAGTAAAATTCAAACAATGCCCCCAACCCAGCTACGGGAGGTGACACCCATGGTGAGGAGAGTATTATTTTTTTTATTTTTAAAGAAGAAAATCTTGTTTTGGGATTTTGTTTTTCAAAATAAAAAAAGGAATGTGTTTGGTTCAGTGCTACGTCATGCTGATAGCCTTGTACCAAATAGCGATATACATTGCCAGGAACTCCAGTGACGACCCTTCCTGCCAATGTATTATAAATGACCACCTGCTTGGCAGTCATTCATACATTTTTCAGGTGGTCCCTCTACCAAGGGTCAGGGTAATTTACTCGGTCCTCATGGTGGAAAGCTATAGTGAAAATATAAATCAGGGTCTATCACCTCCCACAGACCCTAAAGGAAGGCCCACAATAAACATGGCTGCAATTAATAACCCGCTAAATGAGAAAAAATAAAACACCAGATGTAGAGCACCAAACACATCTTCTCAATCTCTTAGATGGTATGTTCTCCTCAGTGAGTGCGGAGGGCTCTGTTTGTGGAGGTCTCTGTCCTAGGTGAAAAGGTGTGAGGAAGAAGGGGGTAAATTGTAAATTTCAGCAACTCAAAGGTTGAAGTAATAAGCAAATAAAATGAAGGGTTTAGGCGAGCACATTTAAGTGCTAAAAGACACAATCATAAGATTAAGGGCCAAATGTAGCAAGCTTTTTGCACGTCGCAAACAGCGAATTTCACTGTTTGTGATGTACAAAAAGCACATCGCAAAGCACAAACCCCGTTTGGCGATTCGGTAACCTGGTTACCGAATCGCAAAACGGGTTTGCGACTCGCAATTAGGAAGGGGTGTTCGCTTCCTAATTGCGAGTTGCAGTGCAATGTAGGATTGGTTTGTGACCGCGAACGCTTGGCAAACCAATCGCATTTTGCACCCTTTTCAAATGGGTGGTAATCCTTTCGCAAAATGTGTGTGAATGGCACTGTAAACATTTTTTCAGAGCAGGCAGTGTCCTACGGGCACTGTAAACATTTTTTTCAGAGCAGGCAGTGGTCCGATGGACCACAGCCTGCTCTGAAAAAATGAAACGAAAATGTTTCATTTTTCGTTTTTGTAATACATCTTGTTTTCCTTCAAGGAAAACGGGCTGCATTAAAAAAAAAAATGCTTTATTGAAAAGCAGTCACAGACATGGTGGTCTGCTGTCCTCAGCAGGCCACCATCCCTGTGAGGGCCGCCATTCGCAAGGGGGTCGCAAATTGCAACCCACCTCATGATTATTCATGAGGTGGGCATTTGCGACCCCCTTGGGAATCGCAGATGGTGTCAGGGACACCATCCAACATTCGGATTTGCGACTCGCAAATTGCGAGTCGCTCTGACTCGCAATTTGCGGGTCGCAAATCTGAATGTTGCTACATGTGGCCCTAAGTCACTTGCTTTCACCCAAGATCAAGACACATCTACTCCTGTAGTACTATTGACAGAAAAGGAGCACATCTACCATATTGAAGCCTTGGAGTAAAAAAAGCATTGCACATGACCAACAACTGATACTGCAAGGCACAGTCAGAGTAATCCATTGATCCAAAGGAGAACACATTGGGGCATATTGACAAGGAAATGGCATAGGGCTGTGCCACAAGTCTTTTTTACTGCACTGCTCTATGCAAATTCAAAAGGGCAGGAATGCACTGTATTTACAAGATATAGTGCATTCCTGTCCTTTCAGCTAGCACACAATTTGTTGCCTACAAGTGTGTCTGCATTGTTGGCAGAATGCTTTTTATGCAGGAAGGGACACCTTTCCACACAAAAACAATCCATGGATGCTTTTTCCCCTTTCTATGTGTGCTGCACAGAGCAGCATGCATAAAAAGAGGAAAAATAAGGAGAAATAAATATATTTCTCCCTGTTATGCCTCCCTTGGGGAAGCATACAGTGTAGACACATTCTTAAGTTTACAGATCCTTGTAAATATGGGAATGCATCAAAACCCATGGGTGTTGCATGGGAAAACCCACAGCAACTCTCATGGAATCCCCCTGTGATGCAGTGCAAGCTAACACAGCGACTTGCTCTGCGTTGCGTTATACCATATCTACAAGGCAATGAAAAGCTACTTTGTGTAGCCTCATAGATATGGGTCTGCACTCTGCACCGCCAGCGCATCATAAAAAAAGTTATTCCCCAGTGGTGCAAGGAGCTTGTAAATAAGCCCCTTAATGTGGAAAAATATTTTTCTGTCTCAAAAATAATGTTTTATATATTATTTTTAATAGTTTAAATTCATATTTTCTTATTTCTTTTAAAAATGTAAACACGTACAAAATAGTCAGCATAGCTAAAATTAGTAGAGTACACATGTTGCAACAAAGCTTCATTCAAATTCAACATACCTGCTAAAGATGGGGGGTAGTGGAGTCAACGTTTGAGACTTCACCTCACCCATCAATGGGTGAATAGCACCACAACATCATTCAATCACACCCAGTGTCTGCCCACATAGGAAGGCAAGCCACAAACCAAACCAATATTTTACCCTGACAGTGAATGTTTTTGTTCTTTCACACTAAAATGTTACAGGTATTCAGATGAATCACCAGCCCAGCGAAACATTATATAAACTGTAGTCACTTGCACAAAGGCAATGTGTGGAAAATAGGTTTTGTACAATTTCTTAATTTCCTAATGTAGTGGAAGCCATCCATTGCATACATGCAGCCCTGAAGCCATCTTGCCACTGAGTACATCACTTTTTCAAAAAATCCTGCTGTCATTTCATCGGGCTTTTATACAACGCCAGAGCCTACTTCACTAATGTGTACACTGCCTTTCCTGGTTTGGCATAACTGAAGGTGTAGAGTGGATTTGTAAGAGTCCTGTATTGCTGTCAGGAGCATTATTGGCTTTGTAACTGTTACCTGGGGACTTTCCAACCAAAGGAAAGAGACTGCTAGCCAGCCTGGAGGTCTTTCTGATAATTCTTGCCAGGGTGGGGCCAACAGTCTACTCCTCATTACTCTTCAGCACTGGCTGCTACAGACGTGGCAGCTTAAAGGAGGATTGGGGTTTCTCTTCTAATTGCATGCTGTCTTCTGCTTATACATGGTGTAGCATCATTGTAATCCTCTTGGACTCCTGAAGCTAAATGAAAAGGAAAATATAATTAGTATGTGTGACATTTCAATGTTGGTACATGCTTTAAACATATACATTGAAAACAGCAGATGACACTAACATAGAGACTGATACATTAAGATAATCCACAGTGTCAGTTATTAGCTTTGTGTGACCAAAGGAATAATACTGTAAGAAAATGAGTTATTGTCGTTCTTGTCGTTCGTTACTTTATTTCGGCAAATATTGCCATAAAAGTCAGGACAGGAAATAAATACGACATACATAAATACATTATACAATAAAATATAAGATACAATACATACAGTTGGCAAGAAGTATATGGATGTCCCCATGATTAAGCAGTATCATTAAGTGTATAAAAATATAAATAACAATTTATAAAATAATTAAAAACCAGAACTAAGAGGAAAGAAAAAAAAAAAAAAAAAAAAAAAAATTCAACTTGTCGATAAAACAGTGCATCATATACCTTTGCAAGGAGGGGGATGAGCGGGCCACCTGACAAAGCGTTACAATTTGTGACCAAGTCGATTCCTGATAAGGTACACATTATATAGGAATCTGCTTGTGCCAAACACCACTAGTTGTGAAGTATTGGACTGAAATATGCGCACTGCTTCTTTATAGGATCTGACCCCCACATATTTACAAACGGGTTTGATCCACCGATCCCTTGGTTTCTTGTATACTGGGCAAAAGAAGAGTAAATGAACAACGTCTTCTTTAGCCCCTAAGGTACAGAGAGTGCAGAGTTCACATCCTTTTACCCCTCCCCAATTGCATGTGTAAGCATTAATCTGTAAGACCCCGTACCTAAACTGTAAATAAAGTGTTTTTGCCAGAGGAGGGCCGACCTCATCCAAAAATTGTTCGAATTTAGGTGTATCTTTTATGTTTAAAAAATTCAAAGTCAGAGTACCAATCGATGAACTATGCAATAGCTCTCCGTTGACATAAGACCAAAAAGTGTCCTTTACATTTTTCCTGGTACATGTTGTCATGTTCTGTGGAGCTTCCCATAGGTGTGATAAACCTAATCTCTCGTACCACTTAGATACATATTTTAACCAAGGGGTATTCATATGTCCATCTATCTGAGTTAGTTCAGTCAGTCCGTTCTTGTAATCACTCAACTCCGGGGTTACCCATAGCCTGACCCAATACAGCAATGGTCTTAATAATGCTTGATAGTCTGCTCTTTTAAGATTAATATCAAGGAAAACAGGGACTAGGGGGGTTCTTGTCGGTATTTTAAGTAGCCTTCGTACAAAATGGTTTTCCGTTTTTCCAAAGTTGTTATTGCAATGGAATCCCCAGAGTTCAGCGCCATAAAGGGCGGTCGATTGGGCCTTTGCTTTATATACTTCCAGTGCTGGTGAGATTGCTTTAGAGTAACTGGCTCCATGTATTTTTAAAATAGGCATTGAGTTTTGTTTAAGGGCTAGGATGCTTTTATCCATCTGCCCTTTCCAGGACAGGTTACTATCCAGCACCATCCCCAGATAATTGAAACTCCCTACCTGTTCCAGTTTTTGGTTATCCAAGGACAGATTATTCCTGAGGGATTTCTTGGAGTTTATTGACATATACTTTGTTTTGGTAGGATTTATTTCTAGCCCCTTCCCCACGCAATACTTCTGGAAAGAATCCACCAAATTCTGTAAACCTCTCGGAGTTTGAGAAATGAGGATGGTGTCATCGGCAAATAGTAGTGCCGTAACCGGCTCGCCACCTAGCTTCGGTGAGTCATGTACACAATCCCTTAAATAGATTGGAATATCATTAACATATAGTGAGAAAAGTGTAGGAGCTAACACGCAGCCTTGGCGCACACCACGGTCTACAGGTATGGCCCTTGAGGTCTCACCTTCTTTACCCCACCTAATCTTTGCATAGTTCCCTGTGTGAAGCTTGATAAGTTCTTTAAGTAGTTCCCCAGGGACCGCCATGTTTCTTAATGTAGACCACAACAAATTGCGAGGAACAAGGTCAAAGGCGGCCCTTAGATCCATGAATGCCACATGGAGGCTACCCTTCCTTATGTTTATATACTTCCAACAGATGCACATGAACCTAAACACCTGGTCAACCGTACTTACTTTTATTCTAAAGCCAGCCTGATATTTGGTTAATATTTTAGTCTCTTCAATCCAATCTAAAAGCCTGTTTAAAATATGTCTGGCATATATCTTTTGAAATGAGTCTATCAAACTTATTGGGCGGTAATTACTTGGATCATAGCGATCACCTTTTTTAAAAATTGTCATAATTTCTGCCCCTTTCCAGGAATCGGGGATTGGTGTGCCTGCCACAATGGAATTACTCAAGTAATTTATGTAAGGCCCCCACACATCCACATCATATTTTAGAAGATCTCCGGGGATTTTATCAGGGCCTGGGGCTTTGCCCAATTTCACAGCTAATAAAACCTTATTAGTTTCTTCTAAACTAAAGGTTAATGGAGCAACACTTATCTCTGAATTTGTCTCATGGTACTCAAAGGGCAAATTCTCCTGTTTGTTAGCATAGAGCTTAGTGAAGTGGTCGCACCAAGTATTTTCATCTAGGAAAATATCCTTTGTTGATCTGCCCTGCTTATTTCCATTAGCGATTAAGTTCCAGAACATACTCTGATCCCGTAGCTTAGCTGCATTCAAGAGATCCTCCCAGAAGTTTTCATCCCATGTTTTTTTAGCTTGGGCCAGCATTTTTTTGTGGGCTAGTCTATTGTTTTTTATATCCAAGCTGTTCCCGGATTTTACTGCCTGGATTAGTCTTGATTTTGCTATACGACAGTCTTTATTATACCATGGGTTCGCTGCCTCAAGATCATTCCGTTTCCTATTACCATTTTTTTTATAGATTTTGCTCAATAGTGGGGTTAATGCGTCTACCAGCTTAAGATGTATGTCAAGCACACCTTGTGTTCCCACTAATGCTGTCTGAAGGCCTTCTACCGTGTCAGTAAATACATTGTATATATTTATCAGCGTTATTTCAGTTCCCAAGATATAGGGCCATCTTAGGGCACGCCTGTTATTAGTTACCTCTAGTTCCGCGACCGTGGTATTTAATAGGGTCTCTTCTTTGGATTTAATAATGAATGATTGAGAATCCAGCCATAGTAGGAGGGGAAAATGATCACTCTCCGTCCTAAGGTCTATCTTGAAATCGGTTATTTGGTCCCATATATTCCGGGTAGCCATTACAAAATCTATATGGGATCTGAAATTTCTCTTAAAATAGGTTGGGGCTGCTGGTCTGTCTGAGCGAAATCGACCATTACAGGCCCTTAGGTCATGCGCCACAGTCAACTGTAAAATCTGTAAGGCGGCTTTTGTGCCTTTAGCTGCACTTACGGATTTTAAGGGCAGGATGTCATTAGCAGCATCTTGATCGTCAAATAATTTTTCCAACCCCGGGATAGGCTCATATTTACAGTTAAAATCTCCACCAACTAACACCTTTGCATTATCTCCTAATGAGTCTAGAACGGAGTCCAAGAGTTCTACTACCTCTGATTCCTTGTTAGAAGGGAACGGTCTGTTATATATATTTATTAGATGTATAGTTTCTTTCCCTCTTGTTTTGATTTTAAGGCCTAGTAGGTCCGGGGAGGGGATGGGTAGCGGGGTGACATCTATTTCTAGGGTCACTTTAACCCAGATGACCAGTCCTCCTGAGGCTCTCCCTCTAGTTGATGGAATGGCATGGGAACAATAGGTTTTATACTCCAGCCTATGGGGGGTTTCTACAATCCAAGTTTCTTGTAGGAGTATGATGTCGTAGTTCTCAATATAGGAGCACCATACCACATCCTCAAGGTTCCTTGCTAAGCCAGCTATGTTCCATGATATCAATCTAATACTTGATTTTCCTTTTACAAAGGGAGGATCTAATACTGTAAGTAGGTTGTCTTTTTCTGTAACATCCTCCAGCTCAACTAAGGGGTTTGGCTCTTTATCTTGGTTGTAGTTTTTACTAGTGTCTTTACTAGTGTCTTTACCCTCCATGGTCACTGAGAGGCACTTATCCGGTACACCCGAACTAGTTGTCTTACTTAAAATAGAATAAGGGGATTTAACGTTGCCTACCAATTTAACTGTCTTTGTATTTCTGGGACTCGAGGGTACTATAAGTTCCGGTTCAAGATCTTCTATACTCTGTTTTTGTTCCCACGTCTGGGTGTATACTAACGTTTCTGTGATGGGATCCCCTGCTCGTGGGAGTCAATCGTTTTCGTCCAAAGTGCTCAGTACCGAGAAGGTATTTCCAGTTGGGGTATAAGAGCTAGTGTTTCTTCTAATAGTCAAGGGTCTGTGTTTTTTAGAAGGTTCTGATGTACTGGCTAAGTGTCGATAAAAATAACCCAGAGGATGCACACCCACATCAGATTCCTTTATATCCAAGGAGGCTGCTCTAAGAAGGACAGTCGCAACATGTTGAGGGTGCCTAAAATTGACAATTACACAGTCTCCCTTACATTTTTTCCTTGCGTTTCCGATCCATGGTATCCATCTAGTAGACAGTATTTGATCGGATAGGTGTGGGGGGAAACCACAATTTTTGTTTAACCAGGCAACTGATTTCCGTTTGAGAGAATCATGTGATTCCTCACGGAAGTTCACTGCTGTTGGGTCTAAGGGAGGAATGTTCGTAAGGACTATGACATAGGGTTCACAATCAGGTGGAAGGTTAATAAAATTTGGTCTGTTCACAGGAGTAGTGTTCCTCACAATATTAGATGCAGCTGCTTTCATATGAGGGGTGCTATCCACCATACTTGGTGGCTCCCTATATTCAGGTAAACGTGGCATCTGTGCTTCAACCAATTGTTCAGGGTTGCCGGATTGGACGGATAGCTCAGACTGTTTCATAGTCTGTTCCATATACATTTTGTCTAAAAGTCCACCCAACCTAGATACCTCCGTAGATAGTAATTCAATCTTTTCCATAAGAGGTTTAGTCATATGGACTAGTTTTTCCTCAAATAGCTTAGCGATGTGACCCAAGAGAACACCATTCACATCGTCCTTGTTAATTGTAATCCCATTTTCAGCTACATTACTTCTATGACCATATTCTATCATTGGTTCTATTGTTGGTTTGAGATGAGTGTTACCCCGCTTGGATAGCATTTTTCTGCATTTTCTAACAGCTCTCTTAGGGGGAGAGTGAGACGATGCAGGCTCACTCGGGGGCTCCAATGGGACTTGATTTGGTGGCTCTAAAACTAAGGGTAAAGCTGCTGAGTTTTCCAAAGGGAAAGCTTCAATATTAAGGGGGTCCATCATAACAGAACCGCTACCATTGTTTACAGGAGAAAACATTTCTGGGGTGGACTCCTTCCCTAAGGACTTCCTTCTATCAGTGTTTATCTTGCTCACCATTTTAACCAGGTAATTATCCAGGGTGGAAATATTCTTAGCCATTCTACACCGCCTTCACGAATATGACGACCACTACTAGTTTTTGATAAATACTAGACTGTCTAGTTTTACGGCCCTGCACTTCACAGAACTTTTATATCGTTTACAAAGTATAGGGCCTCTACATATATCAGCAATAACACAGAACAGCAAGTGTATAACACCCAGAAGACACAATGAATTAATTTAAATGGAGCCCAGGTATACAACTTACTAAAACGTTATCAGATTCAATAAAAACAATTACAATTAATTGCTTAGTGAACTTGCTCAACCCGACCCCTTCTGGCCCCCTAACGGCTCCCTAACGGACTCACAATGGCCTGTCCTTTGCCCGACCCCGCTCAGCCAGGGGCAGGATCAGTTTGATATCACCTTCGGGCGTGTGAGATCCGTTTGTTCTGCTTCCGTGGTGCTAGGGGACCTGGTTAAAGTAGTCCCGTCCTGGTCCGTCAACGCTCCTCCCACACAGCGGTCGCAACGTCGGGCGGCGGCGGGGGGGAGACGTGGAGGTCAGCAGAGGGAACAAAAGGGACAGCACCCCCCGAGGACCACAAGGGCACACAGGTATGCTGCACGATACAGGTGTAATTAAATTACAGCATTAATATGTCTGTGACCAGATATTAAAGAGGGGTGGCCCAGCCCAGCCTCTTCCTGTCGATGACGGGCGAAGGACGGGCCCGCCCTTGGCCCGGGCTTCGCCCGGGCGCCGCCCGCGCGCGTCCCGCGGTTGCGGGCGCGCTGTGAGGTTAAGAAGGGCTTCCCGCCCTATCAGCAGCTGAGGCTGGCTCCGACAATGTTTAAAGGGCTCCCGCCCAGGAAAGAAGTTGTGCGCGTCCCGCGGTTGCGGGCGCGCTGTGAGGTTAAGAAGGGCTTCCCGCCCTATCAGCAGCTGAGGCTGGCTCCGACAATGTTTAAAGGGCTCCCGCCCAGGAAAGAAGTTGTGCGCGTCCCGCGGTTGCGGGCGCGCTGTGAGGTTAAGAAGGGCTTCCCGCCCTATCAGCAGCTGAGGCTGGCTCCGACAATGTTTAAAGGGCTCCCGCCCAGGAAAGAAGTTGTGCGCGTCCCGCGGTTGCGGGCGCGCTGTGAGGTTAAGAAGGGCTTCCCGCCCTATCAGCAGCTGAGGCTGGCTCCGACAATGTTTAAAGGGCTCCCGCCCAGGAAAGAAGTTGTGCGCGTCCCGCGGTTGCGGGCGCGCTGTGAGGTTAAGAAGGGCTTCCCGCCCTATCAGCAGCTGAGGCTGGCTCCGACAATGTTTAAAGGGCTCCCGCCCAGGGAAGAAGTTGTGCGCGTCCCGCGGTTGCGGGCGCGCTGTGAGGTTAAGAAGGGCTTCCCGCCCTATCAGCAGCTGAGGCTGGCTCCGACAATGTTTAAGGGGCTCCCGCCCAGGAAAGAAGTTGTGCGCGTCCCGCGGTTGCGGGCGCGCTGTGAGGTTAAGAAGGGCTTCCCGCCCTATCAGCAGCTGAGGCTGGCTCCGACAATGTTTAAAGGGCTCCCGCCCAGGAAAGAAGTTGTGCGCGTCCCGCGGTTGCGGGCGCGCTGTGAGGTTAAGAAGGGCTTCCCGCCCTATCAGCAGCTGAGGCTGGCTCCAACAATGTTTAAAGGGCTCCCGCCCAGGAAAGAAGTTGTGCGCGTCCCGCGGTTGCGGGCGCGCTGTGAGGTTAAGAAGGGCTTCCCGCCCTATCAGCAGCTGAGGCTGGCTCCGACAATGTTTAAAGGGCTCCCGCCCAGGAAAGAAGTTGTGCGCGTCCCGCGGTTGCGGGCGCACTGTGAGGTTAAGAAGGGCTTCCCGCCCTATCAGCAGCTGAGGCTGGCTCCGACAATGTTTAAAGGGCTCCCGCCCAGGAAAGAAGTTGTGCGCGTCCCGCGGTTGCGGGCGCGCTGTGAGGTTAAGAAGGGCTTCCCGCCCTATCAGCAGCTGAGGCTGGCTCCGACAATGTTTAAAGGGCTCCCGCCCAGGAAAGAAGTTGTGCGCGTCCCGCGGTTGCGGGCGCGCTGTGAGGTTAAGAAGGGCTTCCCGCCCTATCAGCAGCTGAGGCTGGCTCCGACAATGTTTAAAGGGCTCCCGCCCAGGAAAGAAGTTGTGCGCGTCCCGCGGTTGCGGGCACGCTGTGAGGTTAAGAAGGGCTTCCCGCCCTATCAGCAGCTGAGGCTGGCTCCGACAATGTTTAAAGGGCTCCCGCCCAGGAAAGAAGTTGTGCGCGTCCCGCGGTTGCGGGCGCGCTGTGAGGTTAAGAAGGGCTTCCCGCCCTATCAGCAGCTGAGGCTGGCTCCGACAATGTTTAAAGGGCTCCCGCCCAGGAAAGAAGTTGTGCGCGTCCCGCGGTTGCGGGCGCGCTGTGAGGTTAAGAAGGGCTTCCCGCCCTATCAGCAGCTGAGGCTGGCTCCAACAATGTTTAAAGGGCTCCCGCCCAGGAAAGAAGTTGTGCGCGTGAGTTATTGGTTGATGGGGTATAAACCCTTCTCAAGCAACAACAGCAATCTATGGCAAGGTGAAACACAGAAGTAACTAAATTGACCTATTCTGTGCTTAGCCCTTTGGTAGCTTGTCACAAATGTAGTCAGGCTTCATTTAGAGGCACTATGTTAAGTATATATGCAGCACTCAAACAGTAATAAAGTGATAATGCAAAACAAGAAAAAACCCACAACAACAATTTAGAAACATAGAGAGAAATGTAATAAATAAAATGATAACAAAATGAATTGAATCCAATGAGTAGAACCGAAGTTATGAAGTTTTATTAGAAAATTAGTGCCTAAAAGATCAAAGCCCCAACTGCAGGCATCAAGCTGTGGAAGACTGAGCCAAAGTCACGGGTTATGGCCAAAAGCAATGGAGCGTGGTTCAGATGAACCAGATGAATTGGGCCCAATCGTAGCTTACCTACGAACTTAGAATGAATTTCAAGGAACATTTCTGAAGAGGTGGTGTCAGTGAAGGAGGCATGATCGCCAGGGCATGCTGAACAAAGTCATAGTGAAGATTTCTACATTTGGTCTTTGTCACTTTTTTGGAAGTCAAAAATCTTAATGAGATAAATCTACAGGTTGTAGCCAACGAAAGCTTCACAAGGTCGGATACCCTTTCTAAGAGGGTCCGCTAAAGAGTATTTTGTGCTGTGGAGAAGAACGTAGCACGATTTACAGCAAAGCCAACCGAGTAGCAATGCATGTCAGGTGGATTGGTGAGCAGGTAGGTCCCAATTTCCTGTTGGTTCTAAGGTCTCTTTTTGGTGAAAACATTTCTAAATCTCTAATGCAGTTTTGCACCAAAAAGTTTTGCACCGGCTTGCACCATTCTTTAGCACCAGCTGGGCACCATATTTATGGAATGGTGCAAGCCGGTACAAAGGGTAGGCTAGGGTAAAACAAAATTACGTTAGGCAGGTTAGAGTCAAAATAAATGACTCTAACCAGATTAGCGTCATTTTTTTATGCTAAGGGGCATATTTATAGTCTGTTTGCACTGAATTAGGGTAAATTTGTTTAACTCTAATTCGGTGCAAAACTAACTCCATATTTATACTTTGGTTCTAGACCCGTCTAGCGCCAAATTTATGGATTTAAAGTCACTTTTTGGAAGTGGAAACCTACCTTGCCTTAATGAGATGCAAGGTAGGCTTTCCCGTGCAAATAATGACATCAGGGGGGTCAGGGATAGATGGGCACCCCTTCCTTGTTGGGAGGGCATCCCCAGCTGGGTCTCCTCTGTCTTCCGTGCCCAGCGTCTCAGGTCCTCCCACCGTTTCCGACAGTGGGTGGTCCACCTGCTGTACACCCCCAGGGTTCACACGTCCTTGGCGATGGCATGCCAAATATCCTTCTTTTGATGGGCGCTGACCTGCAGAGGAAATATACACAGGGAAAGGTATTATTTAGACTGTCCTGCCTGTTACACTCATGGCCCACCATAGCCCTCCCATCCCCTTACGCACAGACATGACCCAGCATACATGCTGCACGCTGCCAGGGCCCATCCATCAACGCCCCCCACATGAGGCCTTCACACACACCACTCCATGCATTCATGCCACATGCATCATGCCCACAGTGTACTCACCTGTTGGTCTGGAGGCCCATACAGCAGTCCGTATTAGGGTAGGACCACATCCACTAGTCTCTCTAACCCTGCTGAGGTGAAGGCAAGGGCCCTTTCTCCAGTCACACGGGCCATGGTAGGTTCCAGATACAGGTCACAGCAGCACATGCAGTGTAGGTCCTCTCCTGTTGAAGGTCAGGTAGCAAGTGAGTGAACAGACAGAAAATGGCGGTGACGTCCGCGGCGGTGCATACCGTCACCGTTGGCATACATCACCATTGGCCACTGTACCCCATAGGGCCCAATTATGACCAATGAGGAGTTGCATGGTGGTTACCGACCGCCTCCCGCAACGGCACACAACGTCAGCGGAATTACCTCACTTCCACCTGTCCCTCCATACAGGACAGGTGGACACTATTTCAGGGGGGGTAGACCATGGACCATAACTGTGTCACAGATCACGATAGTACATTCAAGACATATGCCACTAATACATAACAAAATCACATGATGCATTGAACTGTAGTGGCTACAATGTACAGATTATGACCTGCTCCACACTCTTTTGCCCCATAGATTGCGCCCGCTGCGGATGAATAGGAGATGGAGACATCCCCCGTGTATAGACCCCTGGTGGACTTGGCACAATGGAGGACAGGCACATTATCCTCACCTATAGACTTGACAGGGCCACAATCACGGAGCTGTGTACCCAACTGGAGCCTGACCTGATTTTTGCTATCCCTCACCCCACTGGGATACCCCTCTTGTGCAAGTGCTATCAGTGCTCTATTTCTTGCCAACTGGTTCTTTCCAAGTGACAGTGGGCTTGGCAGCAGGAATGTCACAGCCAATGTTCTCAATAGTGCTGACCAGCGTGTTGTCTGCCCTGATAAAACACATATGCAGCTACATTGTTTTCCCCCAAGTGGAGGATTTGGCCACAGTGAAGGCTGACTTCTATGCAATGGAACATATCCCCAAAATAAATAGGGCGATTGATGGAACACATATCGCATTTGTCCCCCTCCACCCGGCAAAATTAACAGGTCACAAGAAATCGAAAACATTTTCACTCTATGAATGTGCAGATGGTGTTTTTGGCGGACCAGTACATCTCCCATGTCAATGCTAAGTATCCAGGCTCAGTGCATGATGATTTATCCTGAGGAATATCAGTATCACAAATGTGATGGCCCCACTACAGAGGCACTGGGTGTGGCTAATAGGTAAGCCCTGGTTCCCACCCAGTGGATGTTGGTGTATGGGTATGGTGTGGGCTAAATGTTGTCCCACGATATTTGCAGGTGACTACGGTTACCTCATCCTCTCATGGCTACTAACCCCTGTGAGGAATGCCAGGACAAGGGCAGAGGAACGTTACAATGAGGCACATGGGCGAACAAGAAGGATAATAGAACGTACCTTTGGCCTCCTGAAGGCCAGGTTTGGGTGCCTCCATCTAACAGGTGGGTCCCTATGCTACTCACCCAAGAAGGTCTGCCAGATAATCGTGGCATGCTGCATTTTGCACAACCTTGCCTTGAGACGCCATGTGCCTTTTCTGCAGGAAGAGGAGGCTGGAGATGCCCGGTGGCAGCTGTGAACTACAGTGATACGTCAATACTTCCAATGACACACAGGTAAGACCGTGTAACTTCACATTTCATTGACAGTTCTGTGTTTGACATTGTCACTGGCAGGCTGTGAATACCCACTTCTATGCCCACTCATTGCTCCCCTTGGCAAATCTTTTTGCAGATTTTGGTGCCCCACTTTCACTCCTGGTGTGTTCACTGCAGCCAACTACAGGTCTTTCGAACATATGCATTACTGTACAGTTGAATTGCAATGATAAACCTTGTTAAACAAATACATACTTAAATCATTTGACATACTCCATACTAGTATTTTTTCAAAGTGTGTTTATTGCAGTGCTCTGAAGAAAAGTGGGAAGTGCAATGTGCTGGGGAGATGATGGAGGAAAGTCCATGGTAGAGTCCAGTCTATTTGTAGCACAGGTGCATTGTACAAGGGGGCAAAGGAAGGGAGCAATGGCAGTTCAAGGTGGACAGGGTGACAGAGTGGGACACAAGGGTGACAATCAGGAGAGTCTCATTTCCTGGCGGGGATCTTGGCAATAGTCTCTGGCTTCTGCCTGGATTGAAGGGTGCATTTGCGAGGTGGTTCTCCTTCTGCAGGGGGAGGGGTGCTGGTGGCCTGTTGGTCCTGTGGTGGGGCCTCCTGTCCACTAGCAGCAGTGGAGGTGGAGGGCTGTTCAGTGGTCTGGCTAGTGGCAAGGGCCAGCTGGTGTGACACTGCCTCCCTCATAATGTTGGCCTTGTCTGCCAGCACGCCTGCAATGGAGACCAGGGTGGTGTTAATGGACTTCAAGTCCTCCCTGATCCCCTGGTACTGTCCCTCCTGCAGCCGCATGTTCTCATGCAACTTGTCCAGGATCTGGCCCAGCCTATCCTGAGAATGTTTGTATGCTCCCAGGATCATGGTGAGTGCCTTCTAGAGAGTTGGTTCCCTGGGCCTGTCCTCTCCCTGGTGCACAGCAGGCCTCCCAGCTTCCCTGTTGTCCTGTGCCTCTGTCCCCTGAACCGTGTGCCCACTGCCACAGACCCCAGGTCCCTGATTGTCTTGGGTTTGTGGTGTGCCCTGGGGTCCCTGTAGTGGTGGACACACTGTTGATTGACGTGTCCTGGGGACAGAGGTATGGGCACGCTGGGTGGTGTTTCCTGATGGGGGAAGCTCTGTGGTGGTGTGGGACTGTGCCTGGGTAACCGACTGTCCGGAGGTCCCTGATGGGCCAGGTTGGTCATCCAGATCCAGGCGAGCAGAGTCGCTGTCATCACTGTGGGCCTCTTATGTGGGTGGACTGGATGTTGCTGGCACCTCTTTTCTGGTGACATTGGCTGGGATACCTGTGGGGATGTATATGCTGTGGTATTATTTCTGTGTGTGACATATTGTGCATGGGTGGGTTGCCGTCTATGGTTGTGATTGCCCTGTCAGCTTTTCCTTGTGTGAGTTGTTATGTGGTGGGCTAGGTGATTCTCTAGTGTGCATGCTTTAGTGATAGGTGTCCATGCAGGGCTGTGAGTGGTGTCCATGCATTGGTGGTGTATGCTGGGCTTGGCATTGGGATGAGTGAGTTGTGATGGTGGGGTGTGTGGGAGGTGGTGGAGTGATGGGAGTGAGGGTGGGGTTGGGGTATGTGATGGCAGGTAAGGGGGTGATAGTAATAGAGAGTTGACTTACCAGAGTCCAGTCCTTCTGTTACTCCTGCCAGGCCCTCATGATGCATGATTTCCAAGACTTGCTCCTCCAATGTTGTTAGTTGTGGGGAAGGAGGTGGGGGTCTACCGCCAATCCTCTGTACTGCGAGCTGGTGTCTTGCTGCAATGGAACGCACCTTCCCGCGTAGGTCGTTCCACCTCTTCCTGATGTCCTCCCTTGTTCTGGGGTGCTGTCCTACGGCATTGACCCTGTCCACGATCCTCCACCATAGCTCCATCTTCCTAGCAATGGATATCTTCTGCACCTGTGATCCAAATAGTCGTGGCTCTACCCAGATGATTTCCTCCACCATGACCCTTAGCTCCTCCCCAGAGAATCTGGGGTGTCGTTGTGGTGCCAGGGGAGAAGTGTGAGTGGTGTGGGTGAGGGTGTGTAGGGTGATGTGTTAGGGGGGTGTGATGTAAGGTGCGTGGGTGGTGTATAGGTGATGGTGGTATGTGGCTCTGGTTGTGTGAGTGGTCTTGTTGTCTCTGTTGCCAATAAATTGTATTCATAAAGGTTGTGGGTACTGTGTTTTATAGTGGGTTGGGTGCGTGGGTGGTGTGTGTGTATGGGTGGCAGGTGTGTATAGTTTGAATTGTCCAATGTGGTGTTGTTTTGTTTTTGTGTGTGTATTTTGAGCGTGACAGTATGTACCGCCAACGGTTTACCACCATGAAATGTCTGCCTTGGTGATTTGTGGGTCATAATGTTGTGGGCGTTGTTCTGTTGGTGTAACAGTGTGGGTTTGGATACCGCCAGTTTATCACTGACCTTTGGTGTGGCGGACTTGTGTGTGTGGCTGAATAGTGACAGATTAGTGTGTGTGTCTCATAATGTGGTGAACGGATATCCGCGGCGGCGGCGGTATGATTGCAGCATTCAGCATGGCGGTAAGTTGGATTTAACACCAATGTCATAATGAGGGCCTATGTTACATTGTGTTGTCTTTTCGTGCAGTAATTCTCAAACAGAGCAGTAACCCTCAAACTCGGCCTGAACCTTCTGAATTTAAACCATAGCAAGCTACCATTCTTTATCCCCCCGCTTTCTCCTGAGCACCTACATCCCTTTATCCATTTGTAATGCCCGGTACTTCACTTTTCAATGATTTAGGTGGATTCAAACCCCTCTCCTGTTTTGCTCCCAAAGTGACAAGTGCTATAACATGAATGTGCAGTCCCCCATGTTCCTAGGTTGCTGGTGTATTGGGAGGGGTATCCTGTTCTGCGTCAATGAGACAAGCTACTTGGTGCTCCCAGGCTTGGGCCCTTTTTATGGATCCTCTGCCTTGTCTTCTTGAAGTAGAACTGCACTCCCATATCCTTCCCACTAGTGAGTTCCTCTTTCCATTCAGTCAGTCTAGGTCCTCCAGCAGATTTCTAATTTGTTGTAATCTCGCTAGTGTCAGACCTAGATCTGTGAATCTGGAAATCATCTTATATTTTGAGAGTCTTCAAAATCCCCCTAATAAAAATACTACTGGGGAGTGCGGAATCACCTGCATTGTCTTGTCATTGAAGAAGTCCACAACTTCCCTCCAGTACTACTCCAGGTTTGATGAGGCCCACACCATGTGGAACATTTCTGCCTCTATTTGGCTGCACCATGGCTAGGCTGCTTCATGAATCCCTAAGTGTCTTATAATGTTTCCCAGGGATAAGTATGCGCTGTGAAAGTAGTAAAAATGTATCAATTTGAATCTTGCATTATGGGTCACAGTGTATGTGTTCATAAGGATTTTGTCCCAGTCAGTGTCAGCGATCGTGTCTGAAATATCCCTTTCCTATGTTCCCCCAGTGATCCTAGTGGTTTGATGAGGTCATGCTGTATGGCTTGGTAAAGATAAGTTACTGCTATAAAGTGACTGGATGTAGAACGTGGCATCTGGCATCCCCTATGAGGCAGAGGTTCCACCAGCTCTTGTCCCTAGTGGTGCATTAGTATCACTCTCACTGCTCAATGCCAAAGGAATTAGCCTCCTGGTATTTTGAAGGTGGCAGCAAAGTCTTCAAATGATAATAACTCCCGTCTCTATATAGTTTACCAACACAGTTTACCCATAAGTGGACCACTCTGCTATGTTCTGTGGAGTGGGTCACTGTGCTATTTGTTCTAGGCTCTGTAGCGGGAGGTCAGGTGCATATGTCCGTCTCCAGCAGTGACAAACAACCTCCAGCTTAGTGTTACTGTCCTCCACAGGGTTCCAGAGGTCCCAGAGGACCTGATAAAGAGACCTGAAGCGCGGTTTTGTACTGGTCTCATTGTGTCTGCGCTTCCTCTTGGAACAGCCACTGATTAAACCACTGGAGGTGAGCCACCAGGTAGTACGCCTCCATGTCTGGTGCCACCAACTGTCCGTTCACTGTTGAGCATTGAAATTTGGCTAATGCTACTCTCTATCTACCTTTGTGCCAAATAAGTTCCGTCAGCAGAGTGTTGAATTCTCTAAAAATCCTATGAGGTATGGTAAGGGACAAAGTCGAAAAAGAAATGGAACAATCGGGGAAGAGCAATCATTTTAGCTATTGTAATTGTATCTGCTACTGACAGTCAATCAATCTCAGTTCTTTCCGTTTCCCTCTGCTGCGTCCCTGTGACCCTGCCCCCCTGCCCCCCTTTCGCTGCCTCCCCTTGCTCCTCCCTGCTGCCACTTCCTCCCACCTCCCCTCATATGGCATCCGCGGAGCGGTAGGGAGAGCGACCCTTGACCCTGCTCCATGCAGGTCGCTCCCCTTTCACCGCTGCATTCAGGTGCCCAGGTTTTTGCTTTTTTTTTCATTTACTCCTTCCCGGCCCTTGCTGCTGCGTCCTGTGACCCCACCCCCTCCCTCCACCTCAGTTCTTTCCGTTTCCCGCCGCTGCAACCCTGCTGCCCGCCCCCCTGCTCTCCCATTTGCTGCCTCCCCTCCCTCAGAGTCTCAATGCGGTCCCCTCATTGCCCTCCAGTCAGTCTATGGGATAAATGTATATTTGGACCCCAAGGTATTTCAAGCACGCTCCTTCCCCCTGCCAGGCCCGCATGTTCTGCGGTTGGAGGTGGAGCTGCCCTGCAGGGGGGAAAAAGCTAGATTTGTCCCAGTTGATGCAGCGGCCAAATGTACCACCAAAGCCCTCTAGAAGGGATATTGCTCTGGGTAATTCCTCATCTGCATTCCTGAGGGTGTGGAGGTCATTGCCTGTGAAGTGGTGATTGGTTGTGTGGATGGTGCGTGGGCCAGGGGGACTGGCGCTGGGCGCGGTCTGGGCGCAGACGGGCGCAGACGTGATTTCTTTAGGCACGCCTTTGGCGCTCCAGGCAGGTCGTTCCCCTTTCACCGCTGCATCCAGGTGCCCAGTTTTTTGCTTTTTTAAAAATGTACTCCTTCCCGGCCCTTGCCGCTGCGTCCCTGTGACCCCACCCCCCTCCCTCCACCTCAGTTCTTTCCGTGTCCCGCCGCTGCATCCCTGCGGCCCCGCCCCCCTGTTCTCCCATTCGCTGCCTCCCCTCCCTCAGAGTCTCAATGCGGTCCCCTCATTGCCCTCCAGTCAGTCCATGGGATAAATATATATTTGGACCCCACAGTATTTCAAGCACACTCCTTCCCATGCCAGGCCCGCATGTTCTGCGGTTGGGGGATGGAGCTGTCCTGCAGGGGGGAACATTTTTTCCCAGTTGATGCAGCGGCCAAATGTACCACCAAAGCTCTCTAGAAGGGCTATTGCTCTGGGTGATTCCTCATCTGCATTCCTCATGAATAGCAACATATCATCTGCATGCAGGGTAGAGTGGTGTGTTACCCCCGCATGGGCACTCCCTGATATGCTATGCCAGTTCATACCCTACTAGCCAATGGTTTACCCACAATGGCAAATAGTAATAGGGGAAGTGGGCAACCTTGTCCGGTGCCTCAACTCACTTCATTTGGTTCTGATGCTTGTCTCCCCATTTTAACTCTGGCTGTGAGATTCAAGTACAGAATCTTGACCCATTCAAGAAACCCTTCTCCCAGTACCATCTTTGCCATCCCCAGTACAAGAAGTCCCACCAGAGACTATCAAAGGCCTTCTCTATGTCAGTTTTTACAATTATTGCCTATGTATTATCAGTGGGGTCATCATCAAGGACCTCAAGCAGTTGCCAAATATTCCATGCTGTGTTACGCCCAGGTATGAAGTCAGTTTGATCCTCATGAACCAGGGCCACCATCCACGAGAGAAGGCGAGTAGTGAGTATCGCACTTAAGATTTTATGATCTATGTTAAGCATAGATGAAAGGCGGTATACTCGGATTGTCTGTGGTGAGCATCCCGGCTTCAGTAAGGTGATTACAATGGCTTCTCTAGCTGTTATGGGTAGATATCTTACCTCCCGGGCATCAGCAAAGAGCTCCACCAGTCTGTGGATACCACATCGAAGTCTAGTGGAAGGCCATCGGTCCCAGGGACCTTGCCCTGGGCCATAGTTTTGACTGCAGCCCTCACTTCTTGCTGTGTTTTTTGCCCACCCTGCTTTTGTGCATCATCCCGTGAGATAGTGGGGAGTGCTAGAGGTTCAAGGAAATCTCCTATTTGTTGGGGATCAATTTCAGATGGTGACGCGAATAGTATTTTGCAGTATTCTTCGAACTGATAATTTATAGCTCACTGTGTTTAACGGTGATCGCCCGACTCAGAGTCCACCTCCAGGATAACAGAATCCCTAATGGAAGGGTTGGCCAGCCAGACCAGTAAGGACACATCCTTATCCATTCTGCATGTGCTCTGATCATATACTCTCGGTGGTCAAAGCATTAGAGTCTCTCTGTACATACTGCCACCTCCTATTTTGTGTCAAGCAATTGTTGTTTAGAGCTGGGTTCCCTGGTCTTGCAATCTCTAGTTCCCTAAGTGCCTTTTTGTGTTGCTCGAGGTCTTCAACCACGATGAGTCTCACTCCTACAACTCCTGCCATGCATCGACCGCGAAAGAACGCCTTAAAGGCATCCCATTCAATCAAAGAAGATGACGCCTTGGCCCCTTTCTCCATGAAGTAAGTCTGTATAGCTTCCCCTATATTGTGATGGAACACTGGGTCTTCTAAAATCTTCATTTGTAAGCGCTAGTAAGGGATCATGGGGCATTCTTGAACTAGGTCTAGAGACAATAATGTTGTATTTTGATCTGACACAGACACTGCATAAATATCCTGTATTCCGGACAGCGCCCTGAACATTTGGGGAGAACTGAAAGGTGACAGTCTTACATGCAGGTCATGCATCCCCGAGTAAAATAAGTACTCCCTATCATCAGGGTGTGTGTGTGTCCAGAAATCTATTAGTCCCCATCCCTGTTGCCAGTTTGTGAACATCCGTGCCACTCAATAGACCAGTGAGTCAGGGAGCGGGGTGGGATCTATCTAGCACTGGGTCTTCCACACAATTATAGTCCCCTCCAATCAGAATATCGTGTGTCACGTATGGTGCTAGGAGTTTGGACATTTAATCAAAAAACCTCCCCCGATCTATGTTGGGAGCGTAAATACCCACAACTGTCAGATCATGGCTAGCCAATCGCCCCATCAACACACATACCTCCAGGGTCTATGATTTGACCTGTTACTTGAAACAGAACGTCAGGTCTGACCCATATCAGTATGCTCCGGGTGAAGGCCGAGTAGGCAGTGGAGTATAGTTGGCCTCGCCATCTTTTATGTAGGGTCCCCTGTTAAGTTGTGGTAAGGTGCATCTCATGTAGTACAGCAAAGTGAGCACACCTCCTTTTCATGTATGTATGGACCTTTTATCTCTTGACCATATTATTGAGGCCCTGCACATTCCAGCTGAGAAAGTTATAAGCTAGGGAGGGTGCCATGTTTCCGACACATAAAAGGAAGGTAGGTTAGCAGGTAGAGGGTCCTGCCACGTATACCGTGGCATAGTGGAGTCGATCATGGGACGCCAGGGTCAGCAGGGGACTCCAGCTTCTAACTTCCAAGAACGAACAGGTCAACATCCCAACCCCAGGAAGAAAGGAAACAGCCTCCCCATCCAAACCAGCCAAACAACATTAAACGTTTGTGCAGTCAGCATCCCCACAAATATATTATGGGGAGGCTTCACCAGTTACTATGCCCTCTGACCTCACTTCACACCATCCAGTTGTAACTCAGGATATCAGAAGCCCTTCCAGGACCACTCATTAGCAATAATCCTTGCAGGCAATTTCAGAAGCAAGCCAGTCAGCTCAATGCACTAGAACATGGCAACAGTACTAATATGTCTATTGAATGATATCGTCAGAAGTGCTCGGTGTTATCTATAGCAGTGAGGTTACAGTATTGTTTGAGGATACAGAGGCCAGTTCAGAGTCTGAATCTTCTGAATTGTCATCATCTCTCAATGAGGGCGGGGGTGGCAAGACCCAGCTGCACTGATTGTTGTCACTTCTCTCACTATTGTCTTTCATTTCTTCATGGCTTGCGATCTGGAAGGGGCCACTTCTGCAAGGTTTGTTGTTTTTTTCCTGGGGGATGTCTTGCTTGGGTTGCAGGCAGATGCCTCTGGGGGTTTCTTTATTTGGGAAAGCCTGTCAACACATTTCCAAAGTTCCATGGGGGTGGAGAATAACTGCACATCATTCTCATAAGTCACTTGCAGTTTGGCAGGGAACAACATTGCATATAGTATGTTCAGAGAGTGAAGGCACTTTTTGGCTGCCACGAAAGAGGCCCATTTCTGTTGGACTTCCCTGGAGAAATAAATAAAACATAACCCTTTGGTTTTCTACATTGAGTTCTCCCTTGATTTTGGCTCAGGCTTAAATATGATCTTGGTCCCAGTAGTACAAGAGTTTGGCTTCTATCGGTCATGGAGCTGCTCCAGGCAATGGTAGGCAAGCTAGTACTTGGCGGGCACATTGCAGGGTGTACTAGGATGGCAGTCCTTCAGGTGCCACCTCTTCACATAGCCATATCTCTAGTTAGTTCACCATGTCTCTGCCAGAGCCTTCAATTCTTTCTGGTTATCCTATAATTCATGCATTGTTCCTTCTTGCGCTATTTTCATAGTCTTCAGTCCTCCTCTCTAGTTCCTTGATTGTGAGCTCTACGTGGGACAGCCAGTTTCTCACAGTTGTTATCTTAGGAGCGCTTGCAACTAGGGACCTCTCAGTTGTCATAACCTGCTAAACAAAGCACCACTGGTCATCTCTTAGGAGGCTTGTGTCTGCTGTGACAGTATCTATTTTCAGTTTGAGCACCTTATGGGAGGCTGTGATAGCCTGCAGGACAGTGTCTAGTGTTGCATGTTGATGGTCAGTTCATGTGTGGTCCTTGGGATTGTTCTGTTGCTTATCAGCACATAGGTGTAATTTTTGCAATGCATTCGGGTTATTCATGTCGCTTTAAAAAAAATATTTATCCGTGTTTTTAGTTTGGCATGTGGGTCAATGGTTAAAATGAGAGTAGGAGCCTGGTGAAAGATCCCCCAGATCTCCTATGGGCAGTGCGATTACTATGCTTCACTGCGGTTCGTCACCCCTAGGTGTTCCCAGTGCAGTATTAAACTGTCCAGCCACAAACCAACATGTCACACAGTTGAGTCTTTCAGATAGTCTTTGACAGGTACAACCCGCTTCTCAATGTTGTATCTTATGTTAGAAGATATCGGGCCAGATTTAAGAAAAGTGGTATTGCACCCAGTACAGCGTCATTTTTCTTGCACCCCTTAGTGTTAACCTAACGCCACCATGTGTGCACTGTATCTAAGAAAAGACACACCATAGCGGCAGTTAGGGAACTAGCAGCAACAATTTTGACGCTAGTTCGGAGCTTTGCAGGATTAGCGTCAATAAGGTTGACGCTAAGCCTGCAAAGCCCATTGAGCCCAAATGTAAACAATTGTGTGCCTCCTTTTAATGCCTATTCTGAGCAGGCATTAAAAGTGCCACAAAAAATGACACAAAGAAATCTCTTACATTTCTTTGCGCCACTTTTTCAGCCTCCCTAATGGGGGAAGGCCCCCTTTGCATACATTATACCTGGTGCAGGCATAAAGCACCGCAAAGGGTTACAAAGTAGAGCAATGCATGCATTGTGCCTCTGTAAATTTGGCACAGTGATTTTTGCTTCGTTGGGCCCCATTAGCGTAAAAAAATTGTGCTAATGTGGCACAAGTGGCCCTAGGGGCTCTTAAATCTGCCCCATGGAGGTTTATGCTATTTTATGCCACACTCCAGTCTGAAATTTGTTCCTCTGACAGGTAGGGCCAACGTGTGTGAAAATAGAGTCTTATGAGGTATCCAGTAGGTGGCATAGGTAGGGGGGTTCCCACCTTCGCTGTTCTTGTAGTAGGACTATATTCAGCACTTGATGACACCACATGCTCCTACACCCCTAGTTGCACGTACCATAACTTTCTTCTGCCCTATTTAGCACTTCCCCAGCACTTACTAGACTTCGTTATCTCAAATATGCCAGAGAAAAATGCCCTTCCTGGTAAGCCATTGTGGGTCTTTTAAATGAGGCACATGTAAATACTGTGGGCTCTGTGCTCCTCTCTAAGCTGTAGTTGTCAAGTGTCTCGCTGTGGCTCTCCCTGGATCTCTGCTCCTCCCTACAACAGGGTTTCCTCTGTGGATCTTCTAGGCCCTGCCAGGCATCACCAGTGCAGGCCTCTAAAGTTTGAAGCTGCCAGGGTGCTGGGACATACACTACTCCAGCGTTTAATACCAAGACCCCTATGCTCATAGTCGGGGTGGTAGGTGAGAGGTGTGCCGCAGATGTCCTGACTGTGTCCCCTAGTGAATGGCCCATCCCCACCTCACCTCTGTCTCACTGGTGTGTGCCACCACTTCCTTCGTTTCACCAGGCTCTGTTCTTGCTCACAGCAGGCTGGGCTTCCATCCACTCTCTCTGGTCCAGGCCTGCCCGCCTGCTGCTCTTCATCCTCACTCCACCACAGGTGCTGCTTTTGTGGCTCTCGCTGTCAGTTTCAGGCTGCTCCACTCACACAGTTTTCACCAGGGGACCACACAGGCCATTTTTAGTGTCAAGGTAGTATTCCAAGCTGTACTTCATGTGTCTTAGAGGTGCACTGCGCTGCCATTTTCCCGTTATTGATATCACTCGATGGCAGAGTATGGCCGGGAGCTCCACAACCCATGCATAAATTCTATTGGTGTCTAGCCATGCACCCCTATTTGAGAGTGATGTTTGTAACTGTGCATGGGTATGTGCTCTTATGACTGTCTCCATTAATGGATTAAAACTCCAATCGACTTACCCTGTAAGGGGTGGGTTCAGACTCAAACAGGTGTTACTGATGACTATGGCTGAGGAGCTACATATTCTCACCTGGAATGTCCAAGGTCTACGAGATTACACAAAACATTGTAGACTCCATTCATATCACAGGTGCCACAAAGTCCAAATAGCCTGTTTACAGGACACCCTACTTGTAGGTGCAGAAGTGCAGGGGCTAGCAAAAAAATGAAAAAGGCAGCTATTTACTACAAAGTACTCCTCATTTGCCAGGGGGGTGGTGATATGGGTGGCCCAGTGGTACCATTTTGTCATGTCTATAGTGAAGCAGATATAGAAGGGCGCTATGTCTTCCTGCAGGACACCCTGGATGGTAAAGCCATAACTTTTATGACCACTTATGGCTTAAAATAGATGACGGGCTACTAGGGGACAGAATAGGATCTACCATCATGTGGGCAGTCAACCATAATTGTGTCCTAGATGGGGACAGGGACTGGCACCCACCAAAGCAAGGCACTAAACCCCAAATTACTGAATCCTTGGTACAAGTCATGCAGAAACTGGGGATGTCCTATAGATGTCACACATTACACCCACAAACAAATGGTTGTACCCGTCATTCATTATGACAGCCTGGACAGACTCCTTGTCACAGGATTACACCCTAGCGCACTGCGGGGAGTAGAAAACTTTGGTAGATACATGTCTGATCATGCTCCAGTGTCACTTTCCCTGGGTTGGGGGGAATGTACACGTTGCTCAAGGTGGGCGAATGCCTCCGGGCCCGCTAAAGGATGCCTGTCTAGAGACACTTGGAGAAACACTCCAGACATATGTTGATAGCAACCGGGGATCAATCGGGTCACGGGAGTCAGAGTCAGAGGCCCTTTAGGCTGTTTTATGGTGCATCTATAATGGGGTGACATGTGGGGGTCTGGAGGTAACTTGTCACAGACGTTGACAGTCAGGAATGGAAGCTTGCGACACTATAAAGGCAGGAGGTGGGCTCAGCTGCCATTCAAACTGAGGTGTTGCGGATTCAACAAGACTGTCCAGGGCTATGAGCACCTCTAGGTAGACATTCCCTCACGTGCTACAGACAGAGACTACACAGAGAGTGGAAAATCTGGTTGACTACTCGCCTGGATATTGCAGCAAGAGATTTCACCCATTCTACAGATCCGTGATCCAGGTGGATAGGTGCTGATGCAACACCGTGACATACTGACAGCAATGGTATCGCACTTCCATGCTGTATTTAGGGAGAGCAAGTGAAGGTTTTTTGGGAGGCGAAAAACAATCACTAGTAAGACAGTTAAAAATAAATGTGGTTTTGTACCTTTCATTTTGGACAGCTGATTACCCTACAAATTAAAAAAATCCATCTTCCTCCACCAAAGGAAAAGGGTTGAGGTCAAGCGCTAACTTTTCCATCAGCTTTGCATTATGTGAATGCATCATTTCCTGAGCTCTATGCTACTGTGACTCCTTGTTTTTTTTTGTTGAGCACACAACTACCTTTAGTGCTGTATGAGTTGCAGGTAGGCTTGCTGTACACTTTGAGGCTGCTACTTTATCCCTCTTTTTGTTGAGTCATGTTAAGGATGCTGCAGGTGATGACTAAAAATGAAAGGGCATTTTTGCATTACTGGGAAATCTTGTTCTTTAGCAGAATTTGTTGTGGTAGAGCTACATAGTTGTGCTTGCCTTCACTAGGATAAGCTTTAGTTATGGCAGTGATGGAGGCTACTGCAAATCCTGAAGTTACTGAAAAGGTGAGGTTGGAATTGAAATTTGAAAAGGTTGAATAGAAGTGATCTGCAGTCCTTCTGTGCCACTCTCTACATGAACAATCACTAGTCCATCTTCCTTGCTTTCAAGAAAAAGGAAGTGCAACCTCTGTTGTTACCTCCTTCTCCTCCTTCACTATCATCCACTTGCAATGTGCCACCATAATTGTCTTCATTTTCTGATGGCTACCTCCTGTTGGTACTCATTCTTCTTGTTGGTACAGGTGGGGCTCGGGTGTGGGCCTTCAATAGGAATAGCACAATCTTGTTGTGAGGTAAGAAGTATTTTAGCATCCATTACAAGCACATTTGTATAGTCAGTCAGACATACTGATTTGCTGGTTCTCAAGGGTCACTTGAATTTTTTTATGTAATTCTGTCATTGTAGTTTACACTTTTTTCATGTAATTATTATTTACAATACTTTGCATTAATGAATGTGCCACAAGCACCTGCTTAATGCATAAAAACATTATACTCAAACAGAAGAAAAAAATTTGACATATAAAATAGATGATTTTATTGGGCAACTCTTTCAGAGACAAATAACGTGGTTAAAAAACACTAAACTGCAAAGTTATATTCATTGCTATTGAAAACATTCGTCCTTAAAATTTGTCCTGCACAATTCATGTCATTATATGATGCAACATTAATAGAGCTAATCTGGCTGGCAACATGATTTATGAACAACTGTTGGCAAGTGACAATAATTCCAGTGGCCCTACTCTTCACATACTGCTGAGTGTTGCCCTGAAACTACTGCCACACCACATCCTAATCTATTACCAGTACAAAAATTGTTATTAATAGTTTAGGGAGCCAGTGAGTGTTACGTTTTACTTTTACCAGTCAAGACACTTTGGCCCTCATTACAACCCTGGCGGTCAGTGATAAAATGGCAGTAATACAGCCAACAGGCCGGTGGTGACCAAAATGGAATTATGACCACAGCGGAAACCGCTCAGACAGACAGCCACTTTAACACACCGACCACCACGGCGGAATCAACAAGCACCACAGCAGTAACCGCCAACAGCCAGGTGGAGGACAATGTTCCACCCACACTATTATGACTCACTTATCCGCCACCTTTTCCAGGGTGGTACCAATGACATCAAAAGCCTGGCAGAAACACTGCACAGAAGTCAAAGGACTCACCTGTGGAGACTCAGGGAACAACCACAACGCCATGGAACCCGAGCTGCAAATATTTCCGATGCTCGTCTACCTTCTGCTGCATTATGAACATCAACGCCGGCGAAGACGACCACAGTGAATACTGCTGCCTAGCACACAAGGGAGGGGGGAGGGAAAAGAAAGTGACACACACGCAACACGCAACACCCCCAACACCATATACACAACCAGATGAACAAATATTACATATCCACCCTGTACCCCTCAGGAATAATGCAAGGACCACAGGAATAGATGAAAGTGAGTGTAATACGATAAAATACCATGAATAAGTGCATCAAGATACAAACATATAGACATATTTACAAATGTTGGGACACTGCCCAGTCCTCAATGTCCGTGGGCCACAGGGGAGTGCAAGGCCACAGTCTCTCAAGTGGGTGGTTTGCCCACTGCTTGGTCCTGGGGAGTGCAAGGCCACAGTCTCTCAAGTGGGTGGTTTACCCACTGCTTGGTTCTGGGGAGTGCAAAGCCATAGTCTCTCAAGTGGGTGGCTACTTCCATTGGTTCTGGAGGGGGCATAGTGCCCAGTGTGCTTCATCCTGGGAAGGATGGGTTGAGTGGATGGCTTCTCCACTGGTTCTGGAGGGGGCCTTGTGCCCAGTGTGCTTCATCCTGGGGTAGGACCGGGTGAGTGGATGGCTTCTTCCAGTGGTTCTGGAGGAGTGTGCTTCATCCTGGGAAGGACGGGGTGAGTGGATGGCTTCTTCCACTGGTTCTGGAGGGGGCCTTGTGCCCAGTGTGCTTTATCCTGGGAAGGATGGGGTGAGTGGATGGCTTCTTCCACTGGTTCTGGAGGGGGCATAGTGCCCAGTGTGCTTCATCCTGGGAAGGATGGGGTGAATGGATGGCTTCTCCACTGGTTCTGGAGGGGGCATAGTGCCCAGTGTGCTTCATCCTGGGAAGGACCAGGTGAATGGATGGCTTCTTCCGCTGGTTCTGGAGGGGGCCTTGTGCCCAGTATGCTTCATCCTGGCAAGGAGGGGCTGTGTGGGTGCCTTCTTCCACTGGTTCTGGAGGGGGCCTTGTGCCCAGTGTGCTTCATCCTGGCAATGGGGGCTGAGTGGATGCCTTCCTTCTTCCACTGGTGCTGGAGGGGGCCTTGTGCCCAGTGTGCTTCACCCTGGCAAGAGGGCTGAGTGGATGCCTTCTTCCACTGGTTCTGAGGGGGCCTTGTGCTCAGTGTGCTACATCCTGGCAAGGGGGGGTTGAGTGGATACTTTCTTCCACTAGTTCTGGAGGGGGCCTTGTGGCCAGTGTGATTCATCCTGGAAAGGGGGGGCTGAGTGGAGGCCTTCCTTCTACCTCTGGTTCTGGAGGGGGCCTTGTGCCCAGTGTGCTTCATCCTGCAAAGGGTGGCTGAGTGGATGCCTTCTTCCACTGGTTCTGGAGGGGGCCTTGTGCTCAGTGTGCTTCATCCTGGCAAGGAGGGGCTGAGTGGATGCCTTCTTCCACTGGTTCTGGAGGGGGCCTTGTGCCCAGTGTGCTTCATCCTGGATGGGGCACGATCATAGTCTCTCACCAGTGTTTCACACCGACAGGTGTTGCAGTCGCCAGGACGCACTGCAGCCCATGTAGTCACCACTACACACTGCTCGCAGGCGGTGACGGCTGCTCAGTGGATGCCAGATGTGCTGCAGGTGGTGGTGCTGTCACTGGTGGTGGTAGCCTCCAGGCCTTCACCTGCAGCCTCAGACAGCTGCCCAGTTAGGCTGCTGCTGCTGGAAGTGGTGCTGCTGGTGGCGGTGCAGGTGGCGGTGCTGGGTGCAGGTGGTGGTGCTGGCCATGGTGCAGGTGGTGGTAGTGTCGGTGGTGGTGGTAGCCTCTAGTCCTTCACCTGCAGCCTCAGACGGCTGCCCACTGGGGCTGCTGCTGCTGGCAGTGGTGCTGCTGGCAGCAGTGCAGGTGGCGGTGCTTGCCACGGTGAAGGTGGCGGTGCTGTCAGTGGTGGTGGTTACCTCCAGGCCTTCACTTGCAGCCTCGGATGGCTGCCCACTGGGGCTGCTGCTGCTGGCAGTGGTGCTGCTGGCGGTTGTGCAGGTGGCGATGTTGGCCGCGGTGCAGGTGGCGATGCTGTCAGTGGTGGTGGTAGTCTCCAGGCCTTCACCTGCAGCCTTGGACAGCTGAAGTGCCATGGCTAGTGTTTTGTGCCCCTTCCCGCCCTTGGCAGATGGTGGTGCATTCTTGCTTCTGCCAGCTGGTGTCTTTTTCTTACCCTTGCTGGCTCAGTGGTGCCTCCTTCCCCTTGCTGGCTGGTGTCCCCTTCTTGCCCTTGCTAGGTGGCAGACCCTTCTTCGCCTTGGCAGGTGGTACTGCCGCACTGGCTGGTTTGACGGGTGCCTCCTTGGAGCCTCTCATACCTGCAGTTGCTGCAGAAACCACAGTGGCCGTGGACTGGGTGGCTGATGTGCTTGGCTGGGTTCTGGCCACCCTGGCCTGAGGTGAAGGACAGGGGTAGGGGTAGGGAATAAGTCAATGTTGCTGAGGAAAAGCTTCTTAGGGACACTGGGTGGGAAGAGGGTGAAGATTTTTTTGGAGGAAGAGGGAGTGCTTGTAAGAGGTGTCAGTCTGCTGTGTTTGGGTGCAGGTACATCGGCTGGATGCTGTTGTGAGGTGAATGGCTGTTGGGTGTCTGAGTGCTTTCTTTTGTGTACTTTGGGAGGAGGGGGCACAGACACAGTGGGAGAGGACACAGGGGACGTGTGTATGGATGTGGGGGTGTTGACTGCCAGTGCGGGGTGTGTGGTGATAGGCGTGCTGGTGATGGAGGTAGTGGATGAGGATGTAGTGCATGCAGGTGTGAGTGGAGATGCTACTGGGAGGGAGGTGGATGACAAGGAGGAGGGGGACACAGTGGAGGCAGTGGATGTTGGTGTGTCTGCATGTGGATGGTGCTTGTGTGAGAGGCTGTTAGATGAAGTGTGGTGCTTGTGTTTGCCTGAGCCACTTCTGTGTGTTGATTTGGGTGATTGCTGGTATGAAGGTGTGCTTGGGATAGGTTGGGGTTGAGGGGATTGGGACTGGGTAGAGGAAGTTGGAGGGGGGAGGCTGGAGACAGGGACAAGGGCTGCCATCAGTGTGTTGGCAAGAGCCTGCAATGCTCTCTGTTGGTCCGCCATGCCAGAGTGAATGCCCTCCAGGTATGCAGTTGTTTGTTGCAAATGTCCTGCTACATCCTGGATGGCATTCAGTATGGTTGACTGCCCAACAGAGAGGGATCTCAAGAGGTCAATAGCCTCCTCACTGAGGGCAGCAGGGCTGACTGGGGCAGGGCCTGAGGTGCCTGGGGCGAAGGAGATGCCACCCCTCCTAGGTGAGTGGGCACAGAAAACACGCTGAGGGGCTGCTGTGAGGGGCGATGCTGGTATGGGTGTGGCGGCTGTACCTGTAGTTTGGGTGGACACAGAGGTGTCTGCCACCGCCAGGGTGCTTCCATCGGAGGAGTTGTCGCTGTCGGTACTGTCCCCTCCTGTCTCTGTCGTGGTGCTCCCCTCGCCCTCTGTCCCACTGGTGCCCTCACCGTCGGTGGATTTGGGCTCTAGGCCCATGTGGGATGCAGCTCCCTCCATCGCCGGTGCCTCTGCTCCTCCGCCAGATGATGCTAATGCACACAAGGACAGGGTGACAAAACAAAAAGGGGGTGAGAGACAGGGGATACACTTGGTCAATGCCAGCAACAACACTACCGTTGGCGTACACACTCACAGGGAACAGCCCTATGCACTAGGCCATGCACTACCAGTTACAATGCTAGTCACCAGCCCATGGGGTACACCTGCACACCTGAAACCCACAGGACCCTGCCCAGTAATAGATGGCCACTAACATTATTGGGGTTGGAGTGCATCTGAGCTTGCCCATCATTGAACATACCATGCCATGTTCGCCCTGGCCTAGGAGCACCCACAGCCCACATCCCCCACCCAGGGAATACCTTAACACACGCAAACTCATGATTCAGAATCTCTACTCACCCCCTTGTGGCTGCTGTGATGCCACCGCCAGGATGCGGAACATCAGGGGAGTCAGGGTGCGACAGACACCCCTTCCTCGTTGGGAGGCCAGCCCCAGCTGGGCCTCCACCGTCTTCCTTGCCCAGCAGCACAGGTCCTCTCACTGTTTGCAGCAGTGGGTGCTCCGCCTGTCAAAGACCCCCAGGGTTCGCACCTCCTTGGCGATGGCACGCCAAATACCCTTTTTCTGATGGGCACTGACCTGCAGAAGAAAAACAGCAGAAAAGGTATTAGTCATACAGTCTGGACGGTTATACTCATAGCACACCATATCCCCCATCCCCTTACGCACATACATTGACCACCATACATGCAGCACTCTGGCCAGGACCCCTCAGATCACCCCCTACATAAGGCTTACACACACAGCAATCCATACATTCATGCCCCACACACCATGCTCTCAGTGTACTCATCTGTTTGTCTGGAGGAACATAGAGTAAAGAGTACTGGGGTAGGACCCCATCCACCAGTCTCTCCAACTCCTCCAAAGTGAAGGCAAGGGCCCTTTCCCCAGACAGTCGAGCCATTGTCGCTTCCAGACACAGGTCACAGCAGCACTTGCAGTGTAGGTCCTCTCCTGTTGAAGGTCAGGCAGCAAGTGAGTGAACAGATAGAAAATGGCGGTCACGTCCACGGCAGTGCGTACCGTCACTGCGGGCGAACATCGCCATTGGCTCCTGGAACCCATAGGCCCCAATGATAACCAATGCGGTGTTGCACGGCGGTCATCAACCGATAACCGCAATGGCGCACAACGCCAGCAGAATTACCTCATTTCCACTTTTCCCTCCTCACAGGTCAGGCATCCGCCATTTCAGGTGGGCACAGGCCATGGCACCTAACTGCGTCACAGCAGACATTGCACATCAACTGACTTACCAATTCACATACTATTTCTGCAAAGCAAAAATTGCATATTAATGTGGAACTATGTTTGAATATGACCTTCTGTTCACCGTTTTCACCCTAGAGTTCAACCACTGAGGATGAATAGGAGATGGAGACATCCCCCTATGTACAGACCCCTGGTGGACCTTGCAAAAATGGAGGACAGGCACATTATCCTGACCTACAGACTTGATAGGGCCACAATACAAGAACTGTGTGCCCAATTGGAGCCAGACCTGGTATCAGCTATCCGCCACCCCACAGGTATTCCCCCTCTACTGCAGGTCCTGTCAGTGCTCCATTTCCTGGTAAGTGGTTCCTTCTAAGCGACAGTGGCCATGGCATCAGGGATGTCACAGCCGATGTTCTAAAACGTGATGCCCAGGGTGATGTCTGCCCTGCTGAAACACATGTGCAGCTACATCTTATTCCCCCAGGTGGAGGATTTTGCCACAGTGAAGGCTGACTTCTATGCACTGGGACATATCCCCAACATCATTGGTGCCGTTGATGGTACACATATTACATTTGTCCTCCCCGGAAAAATGAACTAGTGTTCAGAAATAGAAAAATATTTCACTCTCTGAATGT